>NC_052146.1:98685889-98985889 GCF_902713615.1 Scyliorhinus canicula | reverse complement strand
GTAGCACGCTGACACAGTTGTTAGCACTGTGGCCTACAACGCTGAGGACCCAGGTTCGAACTTGGCCTCAGATCACTGTCTTTGTGGAGTTTGCACATTCTCCCCGTGTCTGTGTAGGTTGCACCATGACAAGCCAAAGATGTGCAGATTAGATGGATTGTCCACACTAAATTGCCCTTAATTGGAAAAAAAAACTTATTGAGTTTTTTGGAGCGGCAACGAAGGGTGAATGAGGATAATGCTGTTGATCTGGTGTACCTGTACTTTCGAAAGGCATCGCAATACAGTACTACACAACAGACTTGAGAAAAGTTCAACCCATGGAATAAATGACAGTAGCAATGGGTATACAAAATTGGCTTAATAATAGGAAGCAGACAGTAATATATATATATATATATATATATATATATATATATATATATATATATATATATATATTGACCTGGGTTTGGTATGCAGGTGACAATTTCAAAGTTTGTAGATGATACTATGTAAACTGTGGGAGGGGGACAGTGTAGGATGTACAAAGGACACAGACAAGTTAGTTTAGTGGCAGATAAAGTTCAATGTGGAGAAGTGCGAAAGGATGCATTTTTGTAAGCAGAATATGGACAGACAATATAAAGTAAGGAGCAAAATTTTTAAGGAGATGCAGGAGCAGAGGGACCTGGGTTAATATGTGCACAGATCATTGAAGATGACAGGACAGGCAGAGAGAGCAGATAATAAAACATACAGAATCCTGGGATTCATTAATTGGGGCATTGAGCAAGTTATGTTCCATGGTTCCTCCGATGATGAAGACACACACAGCACATATATGTGTTCAACCAGAATAATGATTTATTGTCAAACACGTTGAAAGATAGCCAACAGATCTATATACAAACAAGGTTACTTAAATTACTATGGAGCTATTCTAACTGCAACAATCTTACTGTATGTCCTATTACCAACAACTTCCAAGTCCAGTTAGTCACGAGATGCATGTCTGCGCTATCCGCTGGCCGGAGGTCATACCTATGATTATGTATACTGATGAACATCTATACATCCATACAACTATACAACAAATGCATTAATGCGCATGCATATCACCAGAGTACAAGAGCGAGGAGCCCAGTCAGCCAAGCGAAAGGTGAGCAGAGCAACAGTCGGGAGTTGGGAAGAAAGTTAGGCCAGAAGGACCGGGGAGGCTCAACCAGAGCCAGAAACCAGCCGGACAACAGGGTTGAGATTGAGAGGACTAGGCAGCAACCGGAATGGGAAGCGAGATTTGGAGTTTCTATGCCTTTGAGCTGAAAGTGGGTGTGGTCAGGGGGGCATTGATGTCATTCAGGGTGGGGCTCAACATAACTGGGGTGGGGCCGTCACATCATCAGGGGGCAGGGCACCCAAAAGTGCATGTCTGCACCTGCATCAGCTGGAGTATTGCATACATTCTGGTCACCACACCATTAGAAAGATATAAAAGTATTGGAGTGTGCGCGGAAGAGAATGGTTCCAGGGATGAGAAACATCAGTTATGAGGTTTGGAATGCATTGCCTGGAAATGAGAAAGGCTGGATCAATTGAGGCATTCAAGAAAGCATTGGATGATTATTTGAATAGAAACAATGTGCAGAGGTACCAGGTGTGGTAAATGTACATCATGTAATTCACACTGTATAGTATTGTGTCCTTGTGGGCTCTGTCTGTGAGCCGTTGCGCGGCTCTGCCCACAGGGGGAGATGAGGAGCTTGTACAGGGCTCCACCCTCGGCTCTGCCCATGGCCCCTTCCACTACCGGAAGTATAAAGTGCTGCAGCCTTGTGAGTCTGCCCTCAGTTCTTCTGGTCGCAGGCAGGCTCCGTTGCAAGTCTATTAAAGCCACAGTTTACTTCCTATCGTGTCTCGAGTGCATTGATGGTCACATCACCAGGTAAAGTCAGGAGAACGGCATTAAGTCATAATGCTCATTTGGAGAGCTGGTGCAAATATGACAGACCAAATGGCCTCCATCTACGCCGTAACAATTCTGTGATTCACAAAGATTTCACAGGGTGTGGACATCACCGGCTGGCCAGCATTTATTGCCCATCCCTAATCACCCTGGAGAAGGTGGGGGTGAGCCACCTTCTTGAATAGCTAGTAGCCTTTTAGTGTAGGTACAACCACAGTGTTGTTAGGAAGGGAGTTCCAGGATGTTGACCCAGCAAAAGTGGAGGAACAGGGATATAGTTCCAAGCATGATGGTGTATGGCTTGGAGGGTCAACTTCCAGATAATGGTGTTCTAATGCGTCAGCCACCCTTCCTCTTTGAAATGGTAGAGCTCATGGATTTGGAAGGCGCTGTTGAAGGAGTCTTAATGAGTTATTGCATCTTGTAGATGGTATACACTGATGCCACTCTGAATTGCTGGTGGAGGAAATGAATGTTTAAGGTGGTGAATGGGATGTCAATCCCATTGGCATCCTGGATGGTGCCATTGTGTTAATTTATGTTTCTAAAGTCTGATAGCTGGATACTTCAAACATTTAACTTGCTACTAAAAACAAATAATGCAAATTAAACAAACTCATTTAATTGACATTTTTCATTAAACAGCATTTTCAATTTGGAAGTTATCATACATTTTAGATCCGCTGTTAAATTATATTGAAGTCTTTAAATTATAACCTTGTAAAAGGCAATAAACCATGATAACAAAAAGATATATCCAAACTTTCAGTGTTACACAAATAAGCCAGTATTAAACCATCAACTAAAGATGTCTATTGACCAGCGAGAATGGGAACTCGGCAGTAATATTAAATTTTTTGTATAAATCTGGCAATTCAAGTATTGATAGTTGCAGTGAAATAATTATGGTTCTGGTGACCATATTAAATGAAAAGGCGACCAGATTAAATGCTGTGTAAACCAGCAGACAATCTGTTTGAGAGAAACATGTTGAACAGAGCCAAGGCCAAAGCTGCCATTTGCCAATTCAGTTCTCTCAATTTTATATCCTTCAATTTTCATGGAAATTACAGACCAATTTACAAGACTTGTCAATGTTCATTCATGGAATATAGGCTTCGTTTATTGAGAAGTTGGTGGTGATAACTGAGTGCAGGGGGCATTGAAGTGTCAACCACACTGTTGTGTGTTGAGACTCACATAGGTCAGAATAGACAAGCACAGCAGTTTTCCTTAAAGGAGATTAGTGGACCAGATGTTTTTTTTTATGACAATCAGGTGGATACATGGTCAACAGTACTGATATTTGCTTTTTAATCCCAGATTAATTTAAATATCCAAATTTAAATTCCCCAGTTGCTATGGTGGGATTTGACCTCCAGTCTCTATGTCATTACTCCTGGCATTGGGATTGCTAGTCCAGTGATATACCCACTAACCTATCATTCTCATGAGAGTGCAGACATATTAAAATGTGCATGAGCAGAGATAATAAGTATAGTTTTACTTTGAATTCACTTTGTGGCATTTTGTTTACTGTATACCAATTAGTTTGGTTCTGTGTCTTTAGCTAAGCTTCCATATTATCTGCAGACAGCAGCAGGAAAACATTTTTAAAAAGGGATTAATGGCTTTTAATTACCCTTAGACTATCACTGAAAGATTTTAGAATAAGCTTCATTTTAAATGTTGATGTGCATACTTCTGTATATTTTCATAAGCATGGATCTTATTTGAGTAGATTTTAGCTAACTTCATGCAATAGTTGCACCTTTTTCTTTCCTCAGTTCTAAAAGAACATCAAGTGCCAACCAAAGTCGTTCGAGGGAAACTGCTTTGAAAGATTAGCTGCTGGTTTGAATTAATATCAGTGATCATTCCAAAGATACATATTACAGGATGAATTATTCTCATTGAATAAAAGCGATTGGTCAATCATGTTTCTATTAATGAAGATAGAATAGGCAAATGTTATGGGTATCATGATGTCATATGTAAACAGGGTGGTGGTATCCTCCGAGGAGTTAGGGTATTTTGTGAACTGGTTGTGAACAAACCAAGGTTTTCAGAAGAACGTGTTCAACGAATGCCCCAATAACACATTTGATCGCATTACAAGCCATTACACCTTAAAAACTTCATTTAAATAGCATTGGTATTAATTTGCATAAAATATCACGTGTTTTCAATAACGAAACAAAAAAAAAAGATCCGCTCAAACGAAAAATATCCAATAAACAGAAGTGTTTGAGAAGATTTAAGGTGTAAAACCACAAAATCAATCCAGCCAGGCAAGCTAACTATCCACGGACAGCAGACGGCAGTGTATTAGAACTCCGCTGTTGCTGTTAAAAACTGTCATGGATACATAAATGTCCTTACTTAGCTGGCACAACACGAATCTAATGCTAACTCATTCAGTAAGAATCAAATATCATTCGTGTACAGCTTTCAACCTTTACAGTTGTTCAATAGCTGCTTTCCGAGAAACAACTTGTAGGTGAACATTTGAGCTTGCGTTCAGAGTGTAATGCAAGTTACAAGATAAACTACACGAGGCAACCGTTTTTCTGAAAAATATTTTGCTTCACAGAATCATCCCTTCAGAATCAAATGTTTTCGTTTCTTGAGATTACGATTACAGCAAGAAAACCGGAGACATAGCAATTGTTAGGATTACACCGAGGATCATGTTAGATTTCTGCAAAAAGTAATGTTATATTACGAAAGCAGAGGGGAAATCATTCAATACAAATTGTTCTACCTAATCCTGCCAGTTTCTCCTGTTCGATTTGCCAATTTTCCAAATGCGGTCAATGGGTCACTGCAGCAATTTTCCGGTTTATAAATACTTTTTTAAAAACGGGGGTCTTAAAAATAAGTGGGGAAAATCGCAAATATAGAATGTCTAACCACCAGAAGGAAACAGTGGTGTCGCCTGGAATTGTGCCTAGGATCTCCCTGCCTTTGCCTGGAGGAGGGACCGAGGTGCAAATTCCGCAATGCTGTTGCCGCTTCCTTAACTCATTCCCCTCTCTCCATCTGAGATACACTTTCCAAAAGCTCCTGTTAAAAGTCGGAGGTCCAAAAATATCGATAAATGAACGGGGGGGGGGGGGGGGGGGGGGGTTAAGTACCATGACCTCCTCCTCCATACACCTGGCCAGTGCAGGTGAGCAGGGAAAACATGCCCTAGCAACCAGTGTTAGCCCCTGGTTACCCACCTCAAACCCCAGGATTTTATCATAAAATCTCCGTAACGACACTACCGAGCGACTCTAATATGCCGAGGAAAAGTCCTACCTGAAATGGTTCGGATGCTGGACTAATATTTTCCCCCTCCCCCTGCTCTTCTCCCGGCCTAAACAACCTCTTTGCAACCGATCCTGAACCTCTCCTCTCTTCCCCCCCCCAATTGGCTTGATTGACAAGCCGGCTCTCCATCGCTATTGGTTAGCTCCTGCATCACTCAACGCCTCCTTTGCCACGCCCCCTCTCTCCGCAGTGGCCCCGCCCCCGCCCCCGCCCCCTCGCCTGTCACCGACCAGGCTGATTGCCAGGAAAGGGGGAGGAGGGGCGGGGGGTGCAGAGAGAGCCGGGTTCAACATTGCATCGTCATGATTTTGTGTCGGATGGCGAGAAGATGGAAAGAACCGGCTTCGCTGCGTGTATCATACAGTGCAATGCAGCTTCAGTTCAAATCTTTGGACTCTTGCTGATTCTGAGCTTGTTGTGTAACATGATACCTGCTTCTGCCAACAATCCCACCACCCCAACACAATCACACAGGCTGCAACTATATATATAAATGTGCAGGTTGTTCTGTGTCCCAAAACAATAAAACGCCTGAGGGTTGAGATGACATTGAGAAAATTGCTCAGACTCGGTCTTGTGGATCATGACATCATCTCAACCTCTGTATGGTTTACCGTGTTGTATGAACTTTAGCTCGCCTGTTAAATTATGCAATACTTACCTGGTATTTTTACAACACATAACCAGCCTTTGTCGTGTGGCCGTTCTGTATTTTATTGTTACTGGTCCCTGACTTCTCCATTCACCTTTAATGAACACAGTTTTAAAAGTAGAGATAATTAAAGATTTACTTTCGAATTTAAAAAAAATAATTTTTCATTTGTAAACAATTTACAAGATGCAAAAGGTTTGTTTCAGAAACACATTTCATTCGGTTCTCTTTCTACATGTTTCATCAGTAATCTAAAATCAAGATAATAAGTACATTTATATGAAGTTACCTGCATTTATTAATTTAAAAACTTGAATATCGGATATCAGAATTCTAAGGCAATTCGGTGTCTACCTTCTTAAAACGAATCTCTAAAATATAAGAAACATTTAGATTTTATAGTTTTCCTATTTGTTTATTTCTGATTATACTTGTGCGACTTGGCCAATGTTGTCTACCTCATATACTGCAGGAAAGGATGTCCCGAAGTGTGGTACATTGGCGAGACCATGCAGACGCTGCGACAATGAATGAACGGACATCGCGCGACAATCACCAGGCAGGAATGTTCCCTTCCAGTCAGGGAACACTTCAGCAGTCAAGGGCATTCAGCCTCAGATCTCCGGGTAAGCATTCTCCAAGGCGGCCTTCAGGATGCGCGACAACGCAGAATCGCTGGGCAGAAACTTATAGCCAAGTTCCGTACACATGAGTGCGGCCTCAACCGGGACCTGGGATTCATGTCGCATTACATTCATCCCCCACCATCTGGCCTGGGCTTGCAAAATCCTACCAACTGTCCTGGCTTGAGACAATTCACACCTCTTTAACCTGGAGTTAACCCTATCTCTGCATCTGTAAAGATTTAATTACCTGCAAATGCTCACATTCGAAGCATTGTCTGGCATCTTTGACTTTGTCTATATATATGTTTCTGGAATATACCTCTTCATTCACCTGAGGAAGGAGCAGTGCTCCGAAAGCTAGTGTTTGAAACAAACCTGTTGGACTTTAACCTGGTGTTGTAAGACTTCTTACTGTGCTCACCCAGTCCAATGCCGGCATCGCCACATCTTCACTCAGGAAGGCAGCATTCATCCTCTTACCTCAGTGTCCTCGCTTTTCAAAAGATCAGCCCAGATTGCTGCCGCCCATACCAAGATGGTGCACTCTACAGTCACACCTTCTTAGCCCTGAGCTGCTCAATATCACCCCGAAAGGAAGTCTCCACCAGTCAGCAGCCTCCCATTGGCCATGCTGAAGTCATTGGGTTAACACTGAGTGGGAACACCAGGACAGGCAAAGACACACAGAAGGCAGGCACTAAGAGAATGCCCAAGGGTGATTAATTGACATTTGAAAATTAAATGATTTCATTTATAAATTTGGTTTGGTATATTTATTTTGTTCTGGCCTTTACTTTTATTTTGTGGCCAAGCAAACAGAATGTTGGTCGATGGCAGGGGAATGGTAAGGTGTATGATAGTTTATCATTGGGAAAATTGGGGTTATGGTTACTGGGTACTATGGACAGTCAGGCCAGAGTGCAGCTTCCTCTCTTCTTCCTGCTCATGCTCCTGCCTCTGAGCTGCTTGCTGTATTGTTGGTCGCAAGAGCTGTTCCCTCAAGGTAGTGAGGAGGTGGAGCACACAACAGACCCCTACAAATCTTGACACCCACTCGGTAAATACTGCTGGGCTCTCCCAGAGCTGTCTAGTCAATGGACATATTGTTTCAGCATGCCAATGGTCAGCTCATTTTGTGCAGCAGATTTACTTTAATTCTTTGCATGTTGCGCACATTGCGTGTCAGAATCATCAGCCGTGTGGTCAGAGGATAGCCCTTGTTGCCCAGAGCCCTTGTTCACTGCAATGGTTCAAATGCAGCTGGCACAGCAAGATTGTCACAAATTGAAGCCAACATAACCGCTGCCGGGAAACCTGGCAATGAGCAACCTGCATGATTCTCCGCTTACAGTCACACATGAGCTGGATGTTGAGGAAGTGGAATTCCTTTTGTTTCCAGTATAGGACAAAGTTGGCATGCAGCACCTAGCGCTGTCTGTACTATACTATACAGTACTATATAGAAGCCTGCAATCCTAGCAATGCCTGTATTTAATCCACCTGCTTCTTTATTTCAAAAAAGAATGAAATGCAGTTAATTCTCAAGAACAGAGTGTGTCAGCGGATAGTAAATACTGAGATGCTGAAAATATCTCCTACTCCAACCTGGAAGAAACCAGATGCATAGAATTCATCAGTAGAGTCACCTACACAGACACTAAAAATGTGTCAGGCATGCCCTGCCCTGAGGTTTCAGTTCTACTGAGGTGCAAATGTCTCATATTGTACCTCACTGAAGTTCAGTTAGTTGAGTTGCTCCCTAAGTACCTGAGACGGATATGGCCTCCAGCTGAGAATTTATCCTAACCTCATCCACCTTCCTGTTCCAGCAATTTAGGGAGCGAGGTAGAATATTAAAAAGCAGGACCTCGAGGGTAGTGATGAGACCATCAATTCACTAGACACGTGCTTTGAGGTATGAACAGTGGTTTTAATCTACTTACTACAGAGCCAGCCTGTTACACGTTGAGCTCTCGATGAACTGGTCGGCTGGCTCTGGGCATCAATATTTATACAGCAGTCCAGGGGGAGGAGCTGTGGGTGGAGCCAAGGGTGGAGCCCTGTACAAACTCCTAAGCATTCCCAGAGCTACTCCCCCTAGTGGTCGGCAACGCAACTGCGCTTATAATCGTACGGTCTCATATATATATATCGCAGTGTGAATTACAGAGTTACATTCACCACATTCACCCCCTACAAAAAAATCAAGTCCGGCGGGGGTGGTGGTTCATAAATTGAGTCTGTCCGGTGGTCGAGTCGTCCGCTGCGATCTGCGGAGCACCGGGTTTGCAGCCTCTTGTGATGGCTGGATGGGTGTTGTGGGTTGGGGTACGATGGCGGTCTCCGGGGGTGATTCCGTCCGAGCTCCATACCCGTCTGGTTCGACTGGGGACTGGGGGCGCTGAGGGTTAGCCGGTGTGGGTGCACGAAACAATTGTAGCGAGCTAGTGGGCTCAGGAGCGCGAGGGGGCGGCTGGATGGGGTGTAGAGTGAGGGGTACCTCTGCAGTGATAATCGGGATGCTGGATCCTGCGGGTGCTAGGTCCAGGAGGGATACGGTGTCCTGATGGCCGTCAGGGAACTCTACGAAGGCGTACTGGGGGTTTGAGTGAAGCAAACTCAAGGGGGTCAGTTTTGTTCATTCTGACGTGCTTCCTCTGGAGTACAGGGCCCGGTGTCTTCAGCCATGCCGGGAGTGAGACCCCTGTGGTAGTGCCCCTGGAAAAGATAAAGAGCCTCTCATGAGGGGTCTGGTTGGTCGCGGTGCATAAGAGTGACCTAATAGCGTGGAGCGCGTCTGGGAGGACATCCTGCCAATGGGAGACTGGGAGATTCCTGGACCGGAGGGTCAGTAGGACGGTCTTCCAGACCGTCACATTCTCCCTCTCCACCTGCCTGTTCCCCCTGGGGTTGTAGCTGGTAGTCCTGCTCGAGGCGATGCCCTTGTCGAGCAGGTACTGACGCAGCTCGTCGCTCATGAAGGATGAACCCCGGTCGCTGTGTACATAGCTGGGGAAACCAAACAGGGTGAAGATACTATGCAGGGCCCTAATGACTGTGTGGGAGGTCATATCGGGGCCTGGGATAGCAAAGGGGAAGCGAGAGAACTCATCTATGACATTTAGGAATTCGATCGCGAGGCGTTCAAAGGGCCTAGAAGCCTTGACCAGGTGGGCCCTGTCTGGTCTATAGAAGTGCTGTTTGCACTCCGCGCAGATCGGGCAATCCCTGGTGATGGCTTTTACCTCCTCATTAGAGAAAGGCAGATTTCGGGCTTTGATGTAGTGGGCGAGCTGGGTGACCCCCGGGTGACAAAAGTCGTTGTGGATGACTTTCAGGCGGTCATTCAGCACGCTGGCGCAGGTCCTGCGGGATAGGGCATCTGGGGGCTCGTTAAACTTCCCCGGTCGATACTTAATATCGTAGCTATAGGTGGAGAGTTCGATCCTCCACCGCAGAATTTTATCGTTTTTAATTTTGTCCCTTTGCGAGTTGTCAAACATAAAGGCAACCGATCTTTGGTCGGTGATGAGGGTGAACCTCCTACCTGCGAGGTAGTGCCTCCAGTGACGAATAGCCTCCACAAGGCTTGTGCTTCTTTTTCGACCGCCGAGTGTCGGAGTTCCGAAGCGGAGAGGGTACGGGAGAAAAATGCAACTGGCCTTTCTGCCTGATTTAAGTTGGCTGCTAGAGCTACCTCTGAGGCATCGCTCTCAACCTGAAAAGGGGTGGATTCATCCACCGCCCGCATGGCCGTTTTGGCAATGTCGTCCTTGATGCAGTTGAAGGCCTGGCGCACCTCAGCTGACAGGGGAAATAGTGTGGCCTTAAAGAGTGGGCGGGCTTTATCTGCATAGTGAGGGACCCACTGGGCGTAATACGAAAAGAATCCCAAGCACCGTTTGACGGCCTTGGGACAATGAGGGAGAGGGAGTTCTAAGAGCATACGGTCCGGGTCAGGACCCAGGACTCCGTTTTCCACGACATAGCCGAGGATGGCTAGTCTGGTCGTGCGGAAAACGCATTTCTCCTTGTTATAGGTGAGGTTTAGTTTCTGAGCCATCTGGAGAAAACGGTAGAGGTTGGCGTCGTGGTCCTGCTGGTCATAGCCGCAGATGGTAACGTTATCCAAGTACGGGAACGTGGCCCGCAGCCCGTACTGGTCCACCATTCGGTCCATTGCTTGTTGGAACACCAAAACCCCATTAGTGACGCTGAAGGGAACCCGGAGGAAATGGAAGAGGCGGCCATCGGCCTCGAATGCCGTGTAGTGGCGGTCCTCCGGGCGGATTGGGAGCTGGTGGTATGCAGACTTCAGATCCACCGTGGAAAAGAGTCGATACTGGGCGATCTGATTTACCATGTCTGCAATCCTGGGGAGGGGATACGTGTCGAGGAGCGTAAACTTATTAATGGTCTGACTATAGTCTACGACCATGCAGAATTTTTCCCCGGTCTTGATGACCACCACCTGAGCTCTCCAGGGGCTGTTGCTGGCCTCTATGATCCCTCACTGAGAAGCCTTCGGACCTCTGATCTGATGAACACCCTATACCGCTGTACCACCTGCTGCGAGTGGCTATGGGTCTACAGTCCTGGGTGAGATTGGCAAAGAGAGGAGGGGGGGAGATTCGCAGCATGGCAAGGCTGCAGATAGTGAGTGGGGGTAGGGGCCCGCCGAAACTGAGGGTGAGACTCTTGAGGTTACACTGAAAATCTAGGCCCAATAAGAGTGGGGCGCAGAGTTCGGGCAGGATGTAGAGCTGGAATTTGGCATAGCTAGCGCCTTGGATTGTGAGCATCGCGGCGGTGCGCCCCTGGATCTGGACAGAGTGGGAGCCTGAAGCGAGAGAGATAGTTTGCCGCACGGGGAAAACGGGGAGCGAACAGCATCTTACCAGATCTGGGTGTATGAAGCTCTCAGTACTCCCGGAGTCGAAAAGGCACGGTGTACTGTACCCGTTAATTTGGACCGTCGCTATCGAGTTTCGCAGATGCTTCGGGCGCGATTGGTCCAGAGTGACTGCGCTGAGTTGCGGGTAGTCGGCGGCTCGATCAGCTGTGCTGGAGTGGCCCCGTGATGACTGCCCTCTGAGTTCGTAGTCGTCGAGGTGAGTTTCAGAGTTTGAAGGGGATGGATCCCAACATGTCGCACATGGCCGGCCGCATGGAGGAGGATTGCCAAGATGGCTGCCCCCATGAGTCACACATGGCCGGCCACATGGAGGAGGATTGCCAAGATGGCCGCCCCCATGAGTCCCACATGGCCGGCCGCATGGAGGAGGATTGCCAATATGGCCGCCCCCATGAGTCCCACATGGCCGGCCGCATGGAGGAGGATTGCCAAGATGGCCGCCCCCATGAGTCCCACATGGCAGGCCGCATGTAGGAGGATTGCCAAGATGGCTGCCCCCATGAGTCACACATGGCCGGCCGCATGGAGGAGGATTGCCAAGATGGCCGCCCCCATGAGTCGCACATGTCGGGTGGGGGCGGAGTCGGCATACAGGCTGCAGCATTTCGGGGCCTGCAGGCCTGTGAATTCAGGGAACGAGTGCTTTGAGCTGTGGGATGGTTAGAGGCTGGGGCTTTCTTCGCCAGACACACTCTGGCGTAGTGTCCTTTTCGCCCGCAGCTGCTGCAGGTCGCCTTGCGGGCCGGGCAGTGCTGCCACGAAAGCTGATTCTGGCCGCAAAAGTGGCAGGCTGAGGCAGCATTGTGGCGGGGTGGCCGCGCGGCGCAGGCCTGGGGGAGTCGCTGGTCGGGGGCCCATGACGGGGTCGCGGGGTCCGCAGGGAACGAGGTGAGGCTGCGGAAGGAGACCTCCATAGTGGTAGCAAGTTCAACAGTCGCTTCAAGATTTAGGGCCCCCTTTTCCAGCAGTCGCTGGCGCACGTAATTTCACCTAAGGCCCTCAACAAAGGCATCGGGTACAGCAAGTTCTCTATGTTCTGCCGTGGTAACCGCCTAGTAATTACAGTCACTAGATAAAGTTTTAAGCTCTCTCAGGAATTCTGCGAGCGATTCCGTAGGCCGCTGGCGGCGAGTAGTGAACACGTGTCGTGCATAGACTTCATTAACAGGCCTCACATACATTTTGCCGAGTAGCGCTAGGGCTTCAGTATACAAACCGGCACAGTTTAGTTGAGTAGAGATTCTGTGGCTCACCCTCGCGTGCAGTAGGCTCAGTTTCTGCTCCTCCGTTGTTGCGGCTGTGCTTGCTTCCACCAGGTAGGCTTTAAAACACCGGAGCCAATGAGAAAAAAATTATTTTGCCTCTGCATCCTGTGGGTCGAGTTCCAGTCGCTCAGGCTTGAGGGCTGATTCCATGATTGATCCTGACTGTTTCTTAAGTAGATTAAATTGATGAGACCATCAATTCACTAGACACGTGCCTTGAGATATGAACAGTGGTATTAATCTACTTACTACAGAGCCAGCCTGTTACACGTTGAACTCTCGATGAACTGTTCGGCTGGCTCTGGGCATCGATATTTATACAGCAGTCCAGGGGGAGGAGCCATGGGCGGAGCCAAGGGTGGAGCCCTGTACAAACTCCTAAGCATTCCCAGAGCTACTCCCCCTAGTGGTCGGGCAACACAACTGCGCTTACAATCGTACGGTCTCATATATATATCACAGTGTGAATTACAGAGTTACATTCACCAC
Source organism: Scyliorhinus canicula (assembly GCF_902713615.1). NCBI lineage: Eukaryota > Metazoa > Chordata > Chondrichthyes > Carcharhiniformes > Scyliorhinidae > Scyliorhinus > Scyliorhinus canicula. The sequence goes on along the minus strand of NC_052146.1, from coordinate 98,972,682 downwards.
AGGTAGTAATCTCAGGATTACTCCCTGTGCCACGTGCCAGCAAGGCTAGCAACAGGGATATAGTGCAGTTGAACACATGGCTAAAAAGTTGGTGCACGAGGGAGCGTTTCAGTTTTTTGATCACTGGATGTCTTCCAGGGAAGGTGGGGCCTGTACAAGAAGGGCAGGTTACACCTGAACTGGAGAGGCACCAATATCCTGGCTGGGAGGTTTGCTAATATGGTTTGGGTGGGTTTAAACTAAATTGGCAAAGGGGTGGGAATCAGGACAGTAAGCCAGCAAATGTAGAGACAGGGGAAGAGCATGGTACCAGGTTCAGGCTGGCTGAGAGGAAGTGTAGGCTGGGGAAGGTAGACTTCAGTGGGCCTGGAGGTCTGGAGTGTATGTGCATCAATGCACGGAGTATAACAGGTAAGACAGATGAACTTAAAGCTTTGATTCACGTGCGGAACTTGGACATGGTTGCTGTAACGGAGACTTGGTTAAAAAAGGTGTAAGACTGTCAGCTAAATATTCCAGGCTGTACTACAGGTCTCCCAACAACCCATGGGAAGTTGAAGAACAGATATGTCAGCAGATTCTGGATAGATGTAGAAATAATAGGGTTGTTGTAGTGGGAGACTTTAATTTTCCTCATATTGACTGGAAATCCCTTAGGGCTAGGGGTCTGGATGGTGAGGAATTTGTTAAGTGTGTCCAAGAAGGTCTTTTGGAGCAATATGTGGATAGTCCGACTAGAGAGGGGGCTATATTGGACCGAGTACTAGGAACGAGCCTGGCCAGGTCATCAGAGTTTCAGTGGGAAAACATGTGGTGAACAGTGAGCACAATTTCGCAAGCTTTCGGACACTCATGGAAAAGGACGAGTGTTATCCTAGGGTTAATGTGCTAAATTGGGGGAAGGCTAACTACAACCAGATTCGGCAGGATTTGGAGGCTGTTGTTTGGGAGAGGCCGATTGAGGGTAAATCCACATTTGGCATCTGGGAGTCTTTTCAGGAGCAGTTGATGGGAGTGCAGGACAGGCATGTGCCGGTAAAAAGGAAGTACAGGAAAGGCAGGATTCAGGAACCGTGGCTGACCAGGGAAATTGAGAATCTTGTCAAAAAGAACAAAGATACGTACATGAGGTACAGGCAACTAAAAACAGATGAAGCACTTGAGGAATACAAGGAGAGTAGATAAGAGCTCAAGCAGGGTGTTAGGAGGGCAAAAAGTGGTCACAAAATGTCCTTGGTAGACAAGATTAAGGAGAATCCCAAGGCATTTTATAAGTATATTAGGAACAAGAGGGTAGCTAGAGAAAGAGTTGGTCCACTCAAGGACAAAGGAGGGAAAATATGTGTAGAACCAAAGGAAGTAGCTGAGGTCCTTAATGAGTATTTTACATCGGTATTCACAAAGGAGAGGGACACATTGGTTGGTAGTGTCTCAGAAGGATGTGTAAACACTTTAGAACAGGTTGTTATTACGAGGGAGGCAGTGTTAGGTGTGTTGAAAAGCATTAAGGTAGACAAATCCCCAGGGCCAGATGGCATCTGTCCCAGATTTGAGGGAGACAAGAACTGAAATCGCTGGGCCTTTAACAGAAATCTTTGTGTCCTCGTTGGCCACAGGTGAGATCCCAGAGGATTGGAGGATAGCCAATGTTGTACCGCTATTTAAGAAGGGTTGCAAGGATAATGCTGGTAATTATAGGCCAGTGAGCTTGAAGTCAGTGATAGTGAAATTGTTGGAGAAGATTCTCAGAGATAGGATCTATGCACATTTGGAAGTGAATGGTCTTATTAGTGACAGGCAGCATGCCTCACTAATTTAATTGAATTTATTGAGGAGGTGACAAAATTAATTGACGAGGGAAGGACTGTGGATGTTGTCTACATGGACTTTAGTAAAGCGTTTGATAAGGTCCCTCATGGCAGGCTGGTGCAAAAGATTAAATCACATGGGGTGAGGGGTGAACTTGCTGGATGGATTCAGAACTGGCTTGGCCAGAGAAGACAGAGGGTAGCAATGGAAGGATATTTTTCCGAATGGAGGTCTGTAACTAGTGGTGTTCCGCAGGGATCAGTACAGGGACCTCTGCTCTTTGTAATATATATAAATGACGTGGAAGAAAATGTAGCGGGTCTGATTAGCAAGTTTGAAGATGATATTAAGATTGCAGGAGTTGCAGATAGTGATGAAGATTATCAGAGAATACAACAGGATAGGCTGCAAAATTGGGCAGAGAAATGGCAGATGGAATTTAACCCAGAGAAATGTCAGGTGATGCATTTTGTGGGATCCAATTCAGTTGGGAGCTATAAAATAAATGGCAGACCATCAAGAATATAGAAACACAGAGAGATCTGGGCATACAGGTCCACAGATCCGTAAAAGTTCAAATTACAGTCGTTGAACCTTATAAAATGGCAGCACAGTGGAAATGGTGGTAAAGAAAACATATGGTATGCTTGCCTTCATAGGACGGGGTATCGGGTATAAAAGCTCAAAATGTATGTTAGTTATATCAAATGTTGGTCAGGCCATATCTGGAATACTCTTTCCAATTCTGGTCACCACACTACCCGAAGGACGTGGAGGCTTTTGAGAGAGTACAGAAAAGGTTTACCAGGATGTTGCCTGGTATGGAGGGTATTAGCTATGAGGAGAGATTGAATAAACTGGGATTGTTCTCCCTAGAGAGACAGAGGCTGAGGGGCGACCCAATAGAAGTTTATAAAATTATTAGGAATATAGATAGGGTGAACGGTTGGAAGCTTTTTCCCAGGGCAGAAATGACAATTATAAGGAGGCACAAGTTCAAGGTGAGAGTGGAAAGGTTTAGTGGAGATGTCTTAAAGGTCGCTAACAGATCTTGGCAGTGCACTCCAGGCTACCACCACCCTCTGTGTAAAATATATGCCTCACGCATCTCCACTGGAGATAGGCACATGAACAAACGGGGCATAGAAGGATACAGGGGGTTGGTCTAGATAGGGCACGCCGCTGTGAGAGAATCATGGGTTTGAGCCGGGGTGGACGGATAGTGTATACAGGAGGTGGAGGGAAGTGGGGCTGGCCAAGGTGAGGGATCTGTATTTGGAGGAAGGGTTCACCAGCCTGGAGGAGCTAAGGGAGAGGGTAAAGCTGCCAAGGGGGAGTGTGTTCAGGTATCTACAGGTTAGGGACTTTGTGCGAAAGGTCCGGAGGGTGCTCCCTAGGTTGCCAGGATACACCCTGCTGGAACGACTGCTGCTTCCGGATGTGGAAGGGGAGGGACAAATTGGGGATACATACAAGTGGCTGGGGATGGGGGGGGCAAGCGGGTGGTGAAGGTCAAGGAGAAATGGGAAGCGGAGTTGGGAGGGGAGATCAATTGGGGAGTATGGAGTGAGGCACTGCAAAGGGTAAATGGGACCTCCTCCTGTGCAAGAATGAGCCTGATACAGTTTGAGGTGGTGCACAGGGTGCATATGACTTGGGCGAGAATGTATGGGGCCTTCCAGGGGTAGCAGATGAGTGTGAGAGGTGTGGGTGGGGTCCAGCGAATCACACGCACATGTTTTGGTGTTGATACACAATCAATAATACACGACGACTGAAAAACATAACTGAGGCTTTAATACACTAAACAGCAAGCCTCCTGCCTCTGGACCCGAACTGGGTCTAGAGGCAGGAGGCTTGCCACTTTTATACAAAGCCCGAGGGGAGGAGCCACAGGCGGAGCCAGCCTGGACAGGCCCAGGCATGCACAATACGGCATAATGCATATAATACAGTAATGTGGTTTACCACAGGTGTTGCGAAAAATTGGGAAGGTTCTAGGCAGGAGTATTCACAACCTTTTTAAAAAAAAACTTATTTTATTATAAACATGCATCAAAACAGGTTACAGTGAATAAACATCCCAGGAAGCAATCTTTCCAACAATCAGCCATACAGTCTGTACAGATTTTTCCCCTTTTTCACCCTCCCCCTGCCCTTCCCGCTGCGACAAACAGCTCAAACCCCCCTGCTGAGCCCCTTAACTCATACTTTATCTTCTCTAACTGCAAGAAGTCGTACTGGACACCAACCCTCGGTGGCGATGCCGACCACCACTCCAGAAAAATTTGCCTCCGTGCAATCAGAGAGGGGAAGGCCACAACATCGATCTTCCTCCTCTCTATGAGCACCTGTTTCTCTGAAACCCCAAGTATTGCCACCCCAAAGGGTCCACGTCCACCTCCTCCTCCACTGTCCTGGCTAAAACTGTGATCACTCCTGCCCAGAATCTTCCCAATTTTTCGCAACTCCAAAACATGTGTGCGCAGTTCGCTGGCCTCCACCCAACTCTCACATTCATCTGCTGCTCCCTGAAAAAACCCACTCATTCTCGCCCAAGTCATAGACACCGGGTGCGATTCTCTGAGACCGCGCCGATTGGGAGAATAGTGGGCCGCGCCAGTTTTTCACGCTACGCCGGTTTGACGCGCTCCCGCGATTCTCCCAAACGGCGAAATCGATTCCATCGTGTTCCGCGCGGCAAAATCCAGAGAATCGCCCGAGGCACCCAAAATGGCGGTTCTCCAGCACCCCCGCTATTCTCCGGCCCGGATGGGCCGAAGTCCCGACGGCGTGACCCCAGTTCACGCCGTCGCCGTCCACACCTGCTTTTTAAAGTCGTCAGCCAGTCGTGCTGACTGACGCTGAGCAGTGAGGAGGTGAGCGGACCGTCCCGGAGTCTCCGCAGACTGGGGAAGGCATCCCCGAGAACGCAGCGGACAGGGGGAGGGGGGGGGGGGGGGAGTAGTGGGAGGGGGGGGTAGTAGTGGGAGGGGGGAGAGGGACTAGTGGGGGGGGAGAGAGGGAGTGAGTAGTGGGAGGGGGGAGAGGGAGTCGTGGAAGGGGGAGGGGAGAGGGAGTAGTGGGGGGGGGGGAGAGGGAGTGGGGGGGGGAGGGGGAGAGGGGAGTAGTGGGGGGGAGAAGGAGTGGGAGGGGAGGGGGAGAGGGAGTAGTGGGAGAGGGGAGTGGGAGTGGGAGGGGAGGGGGAAGAGGGAGTAGTGGGGGGTGAGAGGGCGTGAGTAATGGGGGAGAGGGGTATGAGTAGGGGTGGGAGGGGGAGGAGGGAGTAGTGGGAGGGGGGCGAGGGAGTAGTGGGAGGGGGGAGTGGAGGGGAGGGGAAGAGGGAGTAGTGGGAGGAGAGAGGGAGTGAGTAATGGGGGAGAGGGAGTAGTGGGAGGGGAGGGGGAGAGGGAGTAGTGGGAGGCGCGGAGAGGGAGTAGTGGGAGGGGGAGAGGAAGTGAGTAGTGGGGGAGAGGGAGTAGTGGAGGGAGGGGAGAGGGAGTAGTGGGAGGGGGGAGAGGAAGTGAGTAATGGGGGGAGAGGGAGTAGTGGGAGGGAGGGGGAGAGGGAGTAGTGGGAGGCGCGGAGAGGGAGTAGTGGGAGGGGGAGAGGAAGTGAGTAATGGGGGGGAGAGGGAGTAGTGGGAGGGAGGGGGAGAGGGAGTAGTGGGAGGCGCGGGAGAGGGAGTAGTGGGAGGGGGAGAGGAAGTGAGTAATGGGGGGGAGAGGGAGTAGTGGGAGGGAGGGGGAGAGGGAGTAGTGGGAGGCGCGGAGAGGGAGTAGTGGGAGGGAGGGGGAGAGGGAGGAGTGGGGGGGGGGGGAGAGGGGAGTAGTGGGAGGGGAGGGGGGAGAGGGAGTAGTGGGAGGGAGGGAAGAGAGGGAGTGAGTGGAGTGGGTCGTCCACCCCCGGATGCAACATCTCAGCCGCCCTGTCATGGTAGGATGGTGACGAGGACACGGTCGCTGGTTGCCCTGTGGCTAATGGGCACAGCCCACTGACGAACCGGTGAGGAGGACGTTCTTAACTGACCGTTGGACGCAGAAAGTGATCAAGGGTCACCCTCTCCCCCAGGGTCGAGTAAATCCAGGAACCCAGGAAACATCTGGGCGGCAGCTGGATGCTGGGCCGCCCTCCGACCGTCCAGCCCCTCGGCTGCTCCGACCTCCACCTGCTGTACCGGCTCAGCTGTGTGGTGCACACCAGACCGTGACCCAGGAGCCTCATCACTTAATTGCCCAACTGAGGTGAGTGTCTCTGGGATGGAGGATGGTGTGGGAGAAAGCAGTGCCGCAAGCTCTAGGTCCTCGTCCGTCAGAAATTCAGGAGTGTCCTGGTCCCAGTCATATCCCAGCGCAGGGCGCACGCGGCCTATGTACGGTTCAGCGTCAGGTGAGTCCGTTGACTGTGTCGCCGTCCTCTGTGCGTCTGGGTCCACTGGCCCTGTCCTTCCTGTCTCATGGCTCAACCTTCGGGCAACGCACAGCCATGAAAGTCGTCACTGTCCGTCCTCTGTACGTCCCGCTCGAGAGTCCCGGATTTGGAGGATGGCACTCCTGGCCGACCTCCTGCCACCTTCTGGCGTGCGGCCCTGGGTGCGGTGGTCGTCGCGGATGGTCGCCTGTGTGTGGCACCAGACGGCCCTGGACGTTCGTCAGCTGGCCCTGGGGAACAGAATGATACGGGGTTAGTTAGACACGCTTGGCCGGGTGTAGGATGGTCCAGTGGGCAGAGTGTGAGGGGACAGAGGATGGGGGGTCCAGTGGGCAGAGTGTGAAGGGAGAGAGGATGGGGGGTCCAGTGGGTAGAGTGTGAAGGGAGAGAGGATGGGGGGTCCAGTGGGCAGAGTGTGAGGGGACAGAGGATGGGGGTCCAGTGGGTAGAGTGTGAGGGGACAGAGGATGGGGGGTCCAGTGGGCAGAGTGTGAGGGGACAGAGGATGGGGGTCCAGTGGGTAGAGTGTGAGTGGACAGAGGATGGGGGGTCCAGTGGGCAGAGTGTGAGGGGACAGAGGATGTGCTGGGGGGGGGGAGAGGTGGTGGTTGTCATGCAGGGTTGTCTCACTTGCTTCTGCACCTCCAACCTCGCATTGCGCGACTTCCCGGGTGGCAGCTCCCCCAGCAAGGTCCAGTGCCCTCTGCTCGAACACTGTCAGGGGGTGCATGATGGGTGAACCCCCTCCGGTTCTGTTGCGCTCCCGGCTGTTGTGAGCAGTCTTGTCCTGTTGGGGGGGGCCATAGATAGAGCATCACAATTAGATGTGTATCATCAGGGCGTTCAGATATAGGCTACATTAATGCAGGGTGGGGGGAAAGTTGCAATCACACCATGGCATCTCTCCAGGGGGTTGCAGCGCTCATGTGGGTCTGTGACAACGTTGTTAACCACCCTCCACTCACTCTCGCCCCCCCCTCCCCCTCGTGCCCGCGGGGAGGGGGGGGGGGGGGGGGGTGATGAGGGACATGGGGGGTGGATGGTTGTGACCCGGGGGTGCCCTCGTGGCACTCACCCTGGCAGCCCTGGTGAGGTCGTGGAGCTTCTTTCGACACTGCTCCCCGGCCCGAGGGGTCTGCCCCACAGCACTGACTGCCGTGCCCACCTCACTCCAGGCCCGTCGCACGGCGCTGGAAGGGTGGCGATGCCCTCGTCTTGGGCAGAGGATGCCCCTGCGCTGCTCCACCTCATTGAGGAGGGTCTCCGTGTCCGTATCACGGAACCTCGGGGCGGCCCTCCGTGGCTCTGACATTTCCCTCCCTCTTTCCGTGCGTGGATCGTGCCCTTTTGGATGTGGAGCGGCATCATTCGGGCGTCGCGCGCTGACGACGTGCATTCTACGTCACGCCCCCCGTGTTCCACGCGGCCCTGATACTAGACCATTTCCGGGGCCAGAATAGGTCGCGATCGGGGCCATTTTGAGTTCACGACAGCTACCTCGATGCGGCGCAGCCTCGGAGAATCGCGCCCACCCTGTGCACTACCTTAAACTGTATCAGGCTCATCCTCGCATAAGAGGAGGTCCCGCTTGTACTACACAGTGCCTCACTCCATACTCCCCAATTGATCTCCCCTCCCAACTCTGATTCCCATTTCTCCTTGAACTTCACCACCTGCTCATCTCCCTTCTCCACCAGCCACTTGTATATATCCCCAATGCTTCCCTCCCCTTCCATGTCCAAAAGCAGCAGTCGCTCCAGCAGGGTGTATCCTGGAAACCTAGGGAACCCCCTCCAGACCTTTCGCTCAAAGTCCCTAATCTGCAGATACCTGAACTCATACCCCTCGGCAGCTCTGCCCTCTCCCTTAGCTCCTCCAGACTGGCGAACCCTTCCTCCAAATACAAATCCCTCACCTTGACCAGGCCCACTTCCCTCCACCTCCTGTATACACTATCTATAGCCGCCCCCCCCCCCCCCCCCTCGGCAATGTCCCCGCCCATACAAAGTCCAAAATGATTGTGTCCACTTCTGAAAAAAGACATTTGGTATAAAAGTCAGGAGAGCCTGAAAGATAAACAAGAACTTCGGCAGAATATTCATTTCACCACTTGGACACTCCCTGCCAACGTTAAATGCAGTGTATCCCACCTCCTAAGATCCTCCCTGGCCTCCTCCGCCAGCTTCATTAAATTCCACTTATGGAGCCCCGTCCATTCCCTCACTACCTGAATCCTCAAATACCTAAACCTATCCGTCGCTACTGTAAATGGCATCCCCCTAAATTAGCCCACTATCTCAGCTCATTCACCGGGAATACCTCACTTTTCCCTACATTCAGTTTGTACCCCAAGAAGACTCCAACCCTCCCCAGCAGGCTCATAATCCTTCCCATTCTCTCCAATGGATCCGAAAACAGCAAGTCATGGGCACAGAGTTTCACCCGATGCTCTCTCTGTCCCCTCATAATCCCCCGCCATTCCTCCGACCCCCTAAGAGCCATTGCCAATGGCTCTATGGCCAGTGCAAACAGCAACGGCTACAGCTGGCACCCCTGCCTCGTACCCCTGTGTAAGTCAAAACTTCTTGAGCTCATATCATTATCCTCACCCTCACCCTTGGTGCCAAATACAGCAACCGCACCCATGCAACAAATCTCAGTCCAAACCCAACTAAACCTTCCCAAAACTTCGAACAAGTACCGCCACTCCACCTGATCAAATGCCTTCTCCGCGTCCATGACCACCACCATCTCCGGTACCTGAGCTCCCGACGGATTCATCATCACATTCAACAGCCGTCTAATATTACTTGCGAGCTGCCTACCCTTCATGAAGCCTGTTTGAACTTCTACAACCACCTCTGGGACACAGTCCTCTATTCTCCCCGCCAACAACTTAGCCAATACTTTCACATCCGTGTTCAATAGTGATATGGGTCTATGTGACCCACATTCCACCGGGTCCTTCCCTTTTTTCGGGATTAGTGTGATTACTGCCTGCGTCATTGTCTCCGGCAACTCCCCATCTCCAGTGCTTCATTAATCGCCCCCAACAGATGTGGTGCCAGGTCCATCGCATATTCCTTATAAAATTCCGCTGGGTACCCATCCGGCCAAGGGGCCTTCCCCAACTTCATACCCCTGATACTATCCAGCACCTCCCTCAGCCCCAGGGGCTCCTCCAACACCTGCCTCTTTGCTTCTTCCACTTGGAAAAACTCCAGCTCGTCCAGAAACCGACGGATGTCCCCCTCCTCTCCCCCCGGGTCCGCCTCGCAAAGTCCTTGGCAGTACTCCCTAAACTCCTTGTTTATTCTCCCTGGCTCCGACACCACATCCCCAGCCCCAGTTTGTATCCTCAGTATTTCCCTGGGCGCAGCCTGCCTACACAGCTGGTGTGCCAGCATACGGCTCCCCTTCTCCCCACACTCATATTGCACCCATCTTGCTCTATGTAGTTGCCCAACCGTCCTTCCCGTTGTCGGCCTGTCAAACTTCCCCTGCAACTTTTTCCTCCTCGCCAATCCCTCCATGGTGGGCACCCTTGAATATTCCCTCCCCACCTCCACTATCCCGCTCACTGGACGGTCAGGGGCTGGTTTAGCACAGGGCTAAAGAGCTGGCTTTTAAAGCAGACCAAGGCAGGCCAGCAGCACGGTTCAATTCCCGTACCAGCCTCCCCGAACAGGCGCCGGAACGTGGCGACTAAGGGCTTTTCACAGTAACTTCATTTGAAGCCTACTTGTGACAATAAGCGATTTTCTTTTCATTTAATTTCATGTTCCTCCCTCCTTTCCCTGTCCTCACGAGCCTTAAACAAAATAATTTCCCCCGGGATCACTGCCTTCAGTGCTTCCCAAAAAATGGCCGGCGACACCTCCCCATTCTGATTCAACTCCGCACACTCCTTAATCGCCGCCCACACCTTATCACAGAAACCTCCATCCCCCAACAACTCCGAGTCAACCCTCCACCCCGGCCTCTGCTCTCGTCTTGATCTGAACCGAATCTCCAGCCAGTGGGGCACATGATCCGAGATAACTATCCCCGCATACTTGGCCCCCTCCACCACAACCAGAATCTCCCAACTCATGACAAAGTAATCAATCCTGAAATACACCTCTTGGACGTGTGAATACTCCCTTCCCCTTGGGTTCTGAAAATGCCATGGATCCACCATACCCATCCTCTCCATTAATCCCCCAGCTCTCTCCTCCCATGATCAACTGGTGCGCGGCCAAATCCGGGATCGCTGCCAGCAACCCCTCGTCAAGCCCAATTCCAATTTGGGGCATACACATTTGCCAACACCACTGATGCCCCTTCCAAATCCCACTCACAATCAGATATCTCCCACCCGGATCGCTCACCTCCTTCGCACTCACAAATCCCATTTTCTTGCTCATTAAAATCGCAACTCCCCTCTATTTCGAATCGAAGCCCGAGTGAAAAACCTGCCTGACCCACCCCTAACCTGGTCCCACACACAGAGGTGCGTCTCCTGCAGAAAGACCACCCCCTCTTTCAAGCTCCTGAGGTGCACGAACACCCGTGACCTTTTAACCGGCCCATTCAAGCTCCGGATGTACCACGTTACCAGCCTTACCGGAGGCTTACACCTCCAATCGTGTTCGCGGTCTTAGCCAGGATAGTGGAGGAGGGAGTGGACCCGGACCCTTTGGTGGTGATATTTGGGGTTTCAGAGAAGCCGGAGCTCATGGAAAGGAGGAAGGCCGATGTTGTGGCCTTCACCTCTCTGATTGCACGGCAGCAAATTTTACTGGAGTGGCAGTCGGCATTGCCACCAGAGGTAGTGGCTTGGTTGGGTGACCTGTATGACTTCCTGTGGTTGGAGAAGATAAAATATAAGTTAAGGGGCTAAGCAGAGGATTTGAGAAAAGGTGGGAGATAGTTGTAACCGTGTTTGAAGAAGGGGGATGGCTGAAAAAGGGGAAAATTTGTACAGACTGTATAATTGATTGCTGGGAAGCATGTTTCCCGGGTTGTTTATGCGTTGTGACCTGTTTTGATACATGTTTGTAATAAAATACATTAAAAATAATAGTTTGTGAGAATAGATGAACAAATAACTGTGATTCTATGCTGTGACTGAAAAATTTTCACTGATGAATGTTAAGGAGAGGAAGAATTCACAATGGATGAATAGTTGTTGCTGGCTGGCCTGTCCTCAGTCCTGGGTCAAGAAATCTACAGGCTGTGTCTTTTTTTACAAAAGTAAAACACAGGATCTTCTGCCTCTGCCTCTCCCCCTCCTCACCTAGCTGCGTCTCATTCCTCATGCGTGCGAGGACCAATTTATTTTCCTACTCTCAGGGGACTCGATCAATCAGAGTCTGATGTCGCTCTGCATTGCCCGCTGATCGGCTCTACTAAGCCTATCGGCGAATACGGAGTTATCAGGCTTGTGCAGAACCACCCATTGGTCGAGATGCTGTGGACAGTGCATTTTATTGTCTGCATGCTACAGACCTTGTACCACCATCCGAGAGGCAAACAGCCCTTTGGTTCATGACTCATTTGAAAGACAGAAAATAGGCTTGGACTGACAAGTAGCAAGTCACAATTGCATCACACAAGTCTCAGATAAAGACCATTACTAATAAGAGAGAATCGAACTATCACCCCTTGGCATTCAATGGCATTACCATCACTGAATCTCCCACTATCAACATCCAGGAAGTTACCATTGACCAGAAACTGAACTGTTCTAGCCATATAAATACTGTGGCTACAAGAGCAGGTCAGAGGCTGGGAATTCTACGGAGCGTAACTCATCTCCTGATCCACTTAATGCCTGTCCACCATCTAAAAAGTACAAGTCTAAGTGTGTAATGATAACTTGTCTGGATGAGTTCAGCTTCAACGACACTCAAGAAGCTCAGCATTATCCAGGACAAAGCAGCCCAATTGATTGGCATATCATCCAACACCTTAAACATTGATTCCCTCCACCACTGAAGCACAGCACCTTCCAAACCCTCAACCTCTACCACCTCAAGGTTTGCAGATGTGTGGGAACACCACCATCTGCAAGTTCCCTTCCAAGCCACACACTGTTCCTTCACTGTTACTGGGTCAAAAGACTGCTATCATACACTTGAGTGATCGGAATGCACTTAGTGCTTGGAATGCACTTGGTTCTCTTTGAGGTGGTCAATGTTTACAAACATTAGGATTTCACAACTTAGGCCACTGAAGCTGAAGGGATATGGATGGATCAAAGCTGCAGATGCTTTTTACAAGCTGTCAATCACAGACCACTACTCAAAAGCCATGAATGGCTTGCAGATAATGGACTTGTGGGAACCAGACTCAGGCACTTCTGCTCCACTTGGAGGAATGGACACGTGGAGCTGCAAGGTAAGCAAAATACTTGTAAACATTTGCCATACGAAATATAATTTTTCAAGTCAAAAAAGAATAAATTACTTCAATCTGTAACGCAATTCTCATTTAGAATTCTCTGTTTAAAACCTGCAGATTTCTCATAATATACGCGATCTGTAGTTTTATTTTGCTAATTTTGCAGTAAATTACAGCTATAGTGCTTCCCCTGCACCTGTCTGACTGCTCTCTAGCTTCCAGACAGGGGCCCTTTTTCTGGGGGGGGGGGGGGGGGGCAGTCTGTATTGGGGGGGTCTGGTAAGGTTATTGGTTTAGGCAGGGGTTTACGGAGGGGTGCCCTGTTACAGGGGTCCTTGTAGGGGGTGCGTGGGGTGGTGGTGGGGGGTGGTGGGGGGGAGTGTGGTAGAGGAGGCATGGGCAGGTAGTGCATTGTTGGGGGGATGGCTCTTGGATGGGCTCGGATAGTCTCTACCAGAGTGGCCTGGCGTGGTGGACTTCATTGTGGTGGAGGACATTGTGGTCCACCATGTTAGTTCACGATTACTGAGACCACAAGTGATACGTGCTCCTGTGATTCTTGGTCGTAGGGACTGGAGAATCACGGGACGCCGGAGCCACCAGGCCTGCTAAATAGATCAAATGGATCATTAAGACCCATTTGCATTTATTTACATCCCCCGTGACACACATCATGGACCTTGATCAAGCTGCCAGCTGGTGGTTGGATGGGAACCGATCCAAATTTCCTCTTGATGCGCTTTTCTCCGTCCCATCTGGGAACGTATTCCGGGCGCCCCAGGACGGAGAATCCCGCCAATGGACGTTAGCGATTGAAGAAGGCACTCACCACCACCTTCTGAAGGGCAACGAGGTATGGGCAATTAATGATGGTGCAGCCGTTGATGCCCACATCCCATAAATTCATTTTAAAAAGGCTAATTTCTGTGGGAAGCAGCCTGTGACTCTGAGTCTTTAGATTCTGGGCAAAGTGGAGCTGTACAAACAATTTGACTTCCAGTTAAATTGTTATTAGTTCCAAGTACCAACCCTTAAACCTGTACAGATTGGAGAGATTTCTGAAGATATTTTAGTTACTTTTGTGTCATGTTGAAGCCATCAGGCTAAAATTTCCACTAAACTGTTTCATTTTGAGGTCAGAGCGGAGAAAATAAATGGAGAGATCTATTGCCAGATTCACACTCGAGCAATACCACATCATGTGCTGGGTTCTCCGATTTTGAGACGAAGTGTTGACGTGGTGTGAAACATTGGTGTTTTACGACATCAAAATGGCGCAGCAGGTGCACCAATTCAGTAACTCAAAATAGGCTAGCACCATCACCACGTGGAACGCAACCAGTTTCAAGCGAAACGGCGCCGGATTCGCCTGGTCCACGATTGCCGCACATGAGACTCATATGCCGCAGCTGCACTTAAACAATCCATCCACACGCACACTGTCCCAGTCAACAAGATGGCTGGAAAGAGAGCAGCTCTACAGTTCAGGGATGCTGAGCTGGAGACCCACCCGGAGTGGAGGAGAGGCGGATGACCCTATACCCCGACGCGGGAGGAAGGCCGTGGTCAGTGCTCTGGGCTACGCCGTCCAGACTGGCATCCCGTGCAGGAAGAAACTGCACAACCTCCTGAGGGCGGCCAAGGCAAGTGCGCAGCACTACGCCCCTTAACCCGGTCCGGCTGTTCTAACCATACGTATCAGCCTATGTCTACGGAACCTGACGGAGATGGGCCCGGTCCATCCAGAACCCCCGCTCCCAGCCAGTGCCAGAGCCGGTGCACACCAGATGGCCGAGCACTGACGGGGAAAACAGCCGGAACACCAGCCCTTTGCCTGAGACCCCGGAGACCCCTGAGTTCGGGTCAGAGGAGGACACAGGCTTTCCGTCACAACTGTCTCCAATACCCTCCACCATCTCAGAGACTATCACCTCGGTTGGGCAAAATAGTGAAGAGGCTCCTGGGACACTATCGGGAACGCACCACGCATTGCGTCCGGTACAGCAGGTGGAGGTAGGAGCAGCCGAGGGGCTGGACAGTCGGAGGGAAGCCCGGCCCCAGGAACCAGCTGCTGCGCAGACGGGTCCCGGGCTCCTGGAACATCCAGTCCTAGCCACAGTGGAGATGCAGGCAGAGACCCAGGGACTAGAGGAGGGGTTGACGGCCGGATTCCAGCTCCTAAAGGCGTAGGTGGAGGAGTCCATCTGCATACAGGAGCAGCGGGTGGTGCTGGTCATGCATGCCACCCAGGCCGAAATCGCAAGGGTGGCGTCCGCGGTGGAGGCAATGGGGGCAACGGTGTCAGATATGGGTCAGTATGTGCAAGACCTGGGGAATTCTGCACTGCGGTGGACAGGGCTGCCCTCTCTCAGGCAGTCATGTGCCAGAGGCACCTGGACATCGCAGTGGTGCTCCTCAGCGTGGCCCAGACACAGCAGGCCATGGCTCAGAACGTTGGCGGCATTGCCCAGGTGCTGGCCTGCATGGCGCAGACTCAGAAGGAGGTGGCCACATGCAGAGGGAAGTAGCCCACACCCAGAGGGTGGTGGCCCACTCACTGGCTGATGTGGCACAGACCCTCAGGGTGGTGGCACAGTCGCAGTGTGATGTGGTGCAGTACCAGACGGAGATGGCCCACTCCCTGTGCTCCATGACCACGAACTGGAGACCCTTACCCTTGTCGAGACCAGAGCAGGCCTCCAAGACTGGCAGCGCCAGGTGTTGGAGGGGCTTCGGGGATTGGCTCCGCTCGCACCCCAATCCTATAGAGTAGCCCGGGGGCCATCGGGCACCCCGAGGGAGGAGCAGCTGCTGGGGCCTGTGTCGCAGACCCCCGCAGGGGAGGTGCTGGAACACCGCGGCACCTCGGTCTCCCCCCCCCCCCCCCCCCCCCCCCCCAACCACCTCCTGTCCCTGGTGCATCTGGTGGCCAGCAGGCAGAACAGGAAGTCACCCAGGGGTCACACATTTTTACCATTTCATCAAGGTTCGCAATCTGCCCTACTCCATCGAGAAAGTCAGGGCTATCACCAGAGACTGCCAGGTCTGCACAGAGTGCAAACCCCACTTCTATCGGCCAGACCAAGCGCGCCTGGTGAAGGCCTCCCGCCCCTTTGAACGCCTCAGTGTGGACTTCAAAGGGCCCCTCTCCTCCATCGACCATAACACGTACTTCCTCAGTGTGGTCGATGAGTATTCCAGATTCCCCTTCGCCATCCCATGCCCCAACATGACGTCTGCCACAGTCATCAAAGCCCTCAACACCATCTTCGCTCTGTTCGACTTCCTCACCTTCGTCCACAGCGACAGGGGATCCTCATTCATGAG
Source organism: Scyliorhinus canicula (assembly GCF_902713615.1). Classification (NCBI taxonomy): domain Eukaryota; kingdom Metazoa; phylum Chordata; class Chondrichthyes; order Carcharhiniformes; family Scyliorhinidae; genus Scyliorhinus; species Scyliorhinus canicula. The sequence continues at coordinate 98,956,731 of NC_052146.1, read as the reverse complement.
CGATGAGCTGCGCCAGTTCCTGCTCAATAGGGGCATTGCCTCGAGCAGGACGACCAGCTATAACCCCCGGGGAAACGGACAGGTGGAGAGGGAGAATGGGACAGTCTGGAGGGCCGTCCAGATGACCCTACGGTCCAGAAATCTCCTGGCCTCCAGCTGGCAGGAGGTCCTTCCCGACGCCCTGGACGCCATTCGGTCACTCCTGTGTACGGCGACTAATGAAACACCCCATGAACGTCTCTTTGCCTTCCCTAGGAAGTCCACCTCCGGGGTGTCGCTCCCGACTTGGCTGGCAGCTCCAGGACCCGTACTCCTCTGTAAACATGTGCGACTCCACAAGGCGGACCCGTTGGTTGAGAGGGTACAGCTACTTCACACCAACCCACAGTACGCTTAAGTAGTGTACCCCGACGGCAGCCAAGATGTCTCCCTCAGGGACCTGGCACCAGCTGGTTTCACACACACACACCCCCCCGGCCCAGTGCCACCCTCCCCTCCCCCAGCGCACCCAGTCACAAACCCCACCCCAGGACAATCCATCCTCCCCTTGCTCCCACCCGAGGATGAAGAGGATTTCGACACACTCTCAGAGTCACCAAAGACCAAACCGACACCCGAATCACCGCCAGCACTGAAGCGCTCCCAACGGCAGATCAAGGCTCCGGACCGACTGAATCTGTAACATGACCTGGACTTTTAAAACATCATCTCTCTGTACATAATTTTCCCCTCCACCCCGCTGGACTCAATTTTGTATTTGCTCTCTGAACTTTGAAAAGTCTACCTGGGAGCTCCAGAGGAGTGGAAGCAGTAGGCCCTGGAGCAACAAGCCGCTCTCCTGCGCTGTTTTGCAGACTTCAAGGCTGAGGTACTGAGCTCTCTGCAGGAAACGAACAAAAGGCGCTCGAAGATTCAGGCGACCCAGGGTGCTGCCATCAAGGAGTTGCAGACGCAGGCCACTGAACGAGAGAGGAGGCCGGGATCCTCATGAGTAAGGTGGAGGGACACGAGGCGCTCCACAAGAAGTGGCAGGAACGCTTCGAGGAGCTTGATCACCGCATGAGGTGGAAAAATCTGCGGATCTTTGTCCTTGCGGAGGGGCTGGAGGGGTCGGATCTGACAACCTACGTGGCTACGATGCTGAACTCGCTAGTGAGGGCCGGGTCTTTGCATCTGCCCCTGGAGCTGGAGAGAACACACAGAGTACCGGCCAGGAGGCCTAAGGAGAATGAACCCCCGCGTGCGGTGCTGGTGAGGTTCCACCGGTTCAGTGATCGGGAGTGTGTGCTGTGCTGGGCCAAGAAGGTGAAGAGCAGCAAGTGGGAGAATGGGGTAGTACGGATCTACCAGGATTGGAGTGCGGAGGTGGCTAAGCGGCGGTCCGGGTTTAATCGGATGAAAGAGGTGCTTTACAAGAAAAAGATAAAGTTCGGAATGTTGCAGCCTGCGCCCCTGTGGGTAACTTATTCGGACCGGCATTATTATTTCGATTCCCCGGAGGAGGCGTGGGCCTTCGTGCGGACGGAGAAACTGGACTTGAACTATGGGTTGGGGGTTGTGGGGTCGGTTGTAATACTTTATTGCTGGATTCTGCCGTTGCTGTGTTCTCTTTTTCTGTACTTTTGCAAGTTTGATATGGTTATTTATGGGGGTGTTGTTCTGTTATGTTTTTTTGCTGTGGGGCATTGTTTGAGTTCTGTATCTTGCGGGGAGGGTTGGGGGGGTTTGTTGTATTCTATGTCGGGTTGGGGGTATGGAGTGGGGCTGGTATTTAGGAGCTGCGTCAGAAGGGTGTGGTGGGGCAGTGTGAAAGCGCGGGCTTTCCTCTGGTTTCCCGCGCTGCGGGGCTGGGGGGTGGAGACGATGATGGGGGGAGGTGGGTCCTTAACTGGTTCTTCCCCGCGCTGGAGCGGTGCCTGGAGGAGGGATAGATTGGGGGATGATACCACCCTGGGAGGGGTCGGGTTATTGGCGGCAGTTTCCGGGATCAGCAGAAGTTAGCTGACCCACGGAAGTACAATGGAGGACGGTTCGCGGCTAGGAGGGTTCCTAGCCTGGGGGGGAAAGGAGGGGGGAAAAGGGGAATACCGGGTTGCTGCTGGTAGGGTCAGGAAGGAGCTGGTGGGGGCCGGGGGGACAGAGGTGAGGTGTTGTCGCTGTGGGGACTGGGTCGGGCAGGGGGTGCTGGCCTGGGGCGGGCAGTCGACGGGCTATGGCTAGTCGACGGGGGAGGGGGGGCGGGACGCCCTCTGATTCGGTTGGTCACCTGGGATGCGAGAGGATTGAATGGACCGGTGAAGTGGTCGAGGGTACTTGCTCATCTGAAGGGGCTAAAGGCAGATGTGGCAATGCTTCAGGAGACCCACCTGAAGGTGGCGGACCAGGTCCATCTGAGGAAGGGATGGGTGGGGCAGGTTTTCCACTCTGGGTTGAATGTGAAGAACCGGGGAGTGGGGATTCTGGTGGGGAAAAATGTGTCGTTTGAGGCGTCGGAGGTGGTGGCGGATAACGGGGGTAGGTATGTTATGGTTAGGGGCAGGCTACAAGGAGAGAAGGTGGTACTGGCTAGTGTGTACGCCCCAAATTGGGACGATGTGGGCTTTATGAGGCGTATGTTGGGACGGGTCCCGGATCTGGAGGCGGGATGTCTGATCATGGGGGGGACTTTAATACGGTGTTGGATCCTTCACTGGATCGGTCCAGCTCTAGGACGGGTAGGAGGCCGGCGGCGACCAAGGTACTGAGAGGGTTTATGGACCAGATGGGTGGGGTGGATCCATGGAGGTTTGTGAGGCTGAGGGCTCGGGAGTACTCTTTCTTCTCCCACGTACATAGGGTCTACTCTCGGATAGACTTCTTCGTGGTGAGTAGGGGACTGGTTCCGCGAGTGGAGGAGGCCGAGTATTCGGCCATTGCAATCTCCGACCACGCTCCGCATTGGATGAATTTGGAGATGGGGGAGGTGCGGGACCAGCGCCCGTTATGGCGGTTGGATGTGGGGTTGTTGGCGGAGGAGGAGGTGTGTAGGAGGGTCCGGGCAAGTATTGAGGGGTACCTCGAGGTGAATGATACGGGAGAGGTTCAGGTGGGGATGGTCTGGGAAGCCCTGAAGGCAGTGATTCGTGGGGAGCTGATATCCATCCGGGCACACAGGGAGAGGAACGAGAGGAGTGAGAGGGATAGACTGGTGGGGAAGATGCTGGAGGTAGACAGGAGGTACGCAGAGGCACCAGAGGAGGGACTGTTGGGGGAGAGGCGCAGCCTAAAGGCTTAATTTGATTTGCGGACCACTAGAAAGGCGGAGGCACAGTGGAGGAAGGTACAAGGGGCAGTGTACGAACATGGTGAAAAGGCGAGTAGGATGCTGGCTCATCAGCTCCGCAAGCAGGACGCAGCTAAGGAAATTGCTGGAGTGAGAGATAAGAGTGGGAATGTGGTGCGGAAGGCGGTAGAGGTGAATGAGGTCTTCAAGGACTTTTACGGGGAACTGTACCGGTCGGAGCCAACGGGGGAGAGGAGGGGAATGGAGAGGTTCCTTGACGGGCTTTCTTTCCCGAAGGTGCAGGAGGAGAAGGTGGAGGGGTTGGGGGCGCCGATTGAGCTGGAGGAGCTGGTTAAGGGGATCGGGCAGATGCAGTCAGGGAAGGCACCGGGGCCGGATGGGTTCCCGGTGGAATTTTATAAAAAGTTTGTGGACCTAGTGGGTCCCTTGCTGGTGCGGACACTTAATGAAGCGTGGGAAGGGGGGACTCTGCCCCCGACGATGTCGCGGGCGCTGATCTCGTTAATTTTAAAGAGGGACAAGGACCCCCAGCAGTGTGGTTCATACAGGCCCATATCTCTCCTCAACGTAGATGCCAAGGTGCTGGCAAAAATCCTGGCCACCAGGATAGAGGACTGTGTGCCAGGGGTTGTGCACGAGGACCAGACAGGTTTTGTGGAGGGAAGGCAGCTGAACACGAATGTGCGGAGACTGTTGAATGTCATCATGATGCCGGCGATTGAGGGGGAGGCAGAGATAGTGGTGGCGCTGGATGCGGAGAAGGCCTTCGATAGAGTGGAGTGGGGGTACTTATGGGAGGTGTTGGGGAGGTTTGGATTTGGTGAAGGGTTTATTAGATGGGTAAGGCTGCTATATGAGGCCCCGATGGCGTGCGTGGCCACAAATGGGAGGAGGTCGGAGTACTTCCGGCTTTACGAGGGACCAGGCAGGGTTGCCCCCTGTCCCCCTTGTTGATTGCACTGGCAATCGAGCCGCTGGCGATGGCGTTGAGGGACTCAGAGAGGTGGAGGGGTTTGGTGCGAGGTGGGGAGGAACATAGGGTGTCGTTGTATGCCGATGACCTGTTACTGTATGTGGCGGACCCGGTGGGAGGGATGCCGGGGGTGATGGAGCTTCTAGCTGAGTTTGGGACCTTTTCAGGTTATAAACCAAATTTTGGCAAGAGTGAGGTGTTTGTGGTGCACCCTGGAGACCAGGAGGAAGGAATTGGTAGGCTCCCGCTTAGGCGGGCAGGGGAGAGCTTTAGGTACCTGGGGGTGCAGGTGGCCAGGGACTGGGGGACTCTTCACAAACATAATTTCACCAGACTTGTAGATCAGATGGAGGAGGAGTTCAAGAGGTGGGACATGCTGCCATTGTCATTGGCGGGGAGGGTGCAGTCCGTCAAAATGACGGTGCTTCCGAGGTTCTTGTTCCTCTTTCAGTGCCTGCCCATCTTTATCCCCAGGGCCTTCTTTAGGAGAGTGACTAGCAGTATCTTGAGCTTTGTGTGGGCACATGGGACTCCGAGAGTGAAGAGGGTGTTCCTGGAGCGAGGGAGGGATAGAGGCGGGCTGGCGCTGCCCAACCTTTTGGGGTACTATTGGGCGGCCAATATGTCAATGGTGCGTAAATGGGTGATGGAGGGGGGAGGGGCGGCGTGGAAAAGATTGGAGATGGCGTCATGTAGAGGTACGAGCCTGGGTGCCATGGTAATGGCGCCGTTGCCGCTCTCCCCTAAGAGGTTTACCACGAGCCCGGTGGTGGCGGCGACCCTAAGAATCTGGGGACAGTGGAGACGGCATAGGGGGAAACAGGGGGCTCGATGGAGGCTCCATTGGGTGGCAATCCTCGGTTCATCCCAGGGAATAGGGATTGGGGATTTAGGGGGTGGCAAAGGGCGGGCATCAGTAAATTGACGGACCTGTTTATTGGCGGGAGGTTTGCGGGCCTGGGGGAACTGGAAGATAAATTTGGGCTTCCCCAAGGGAACATGTTCAGATACTTACAGGTAAAGGCGTTTGCTAGGCGACAGGTAGAGGGATTCCCTTTGCTGCCCTCGCAGGGGACGATGGACAGAGTGCTTTCGGGGGTGTGGGTCGGAGAGGGGAAGGTGTCTGACATCTATAAGGTAATGCAGGAGGTGGAGGAGTCGTCAGTGGAGGATAAATAAAAATAAAAATTATTTAAAAAAAAGAAAAGTCTACCTGTATATAGTTCTCCACCACCCCCGCCGGACTCAATCTTAACAGGGGGTGAATGTGGTAGTCACCACTGATGTATATATTGCATATAGAGGATGTCGGTGTAGGTTTTTTGTGGTAAGGCCCTGTACTACAGGTACGGGGGTAGTTCACTGCCTGCTGGCTCCGCCCAATAGGCGGAGTATAAATATGTGTGCTCCCAGTACGCAGCCACTTCGGCATGTGCTGTAGGAAGCCTCACATCTTAGTGTATTAAAGCCTCGATTGCATCCAATTCTCATCTTTGTGTAATTGATCGTGCATCAGGCACAGACTGTATATATTTGTTCACAATAAACACATGTTCACACCGTTCAAAACTGCCTCTCTGCTCTGTCGGATGGGTGGGGGGGGGGCGGTCAGTGCTGGCCAATGGGAGCGGGGGGGTGGGGGACAAGTGAAGGCCCTGTGGGTAGATCGGTATGGTGGTGTGGGAGGTGAGGGGGTTTGGTGGTGTGGGAGGTGAGGGGGTGTGGCTGTGGAATGGTGGTGGCTGGTCCGTGCCCCTGGCCAGCGAACTCCCTCCATGCTAGTCGGAGAAACGTGTGGCAATGAGGGGGTCCCCTGCGCGCTGGCCCTGGTGATCGTGTTGTGCAGCCCCCCATGCATGGCCAGGCCTCATGTCCCGCTCATTGTCCCCCTCCCCCTCATCCTCCTCATCTGACTAGTCCTGCTGTCCATCCTCATCCTCCTCCAGTACATCCAGAGGATAGCAAATGTGGTCCCTTTGTTCAAGAAGGGGAGTAGAGATAACCCCGGTAACTATAGGCCGGTGAGCCTAACATCTGTGGTGGGTAAAGTCTTGGAGAGGATTATAAAAGATACGATTTATAATCATCTAGATAGGAATAATATGATTAGGGATAGTCAGCATGGTTTTGTGAAGGGTAGGTCATGCCTCACAAACCTTATCGAGTTCTTTGAGAAGGTGACTGAACAGGTGGACGAGGGTAAAGCAGTTGATGTGGTGTATATGGATTTCAGTAAAGCGTTTGATAAGGTTCCCCACGGTCGGCTATTGCAGAAAATACGGAGGCTGGGGATTGAGGGTGATTTAGCGATGTGGATCAGAAATTGGCTAGTTGAAAGAAGACAGAGAGTGGTGGTTGATGGGAAATGTTCAGAATGGAGTTCAGTTACGAGTGGCGTACCACAAGGAACTGTTCTGGGGCCGTTGCTGTTTGTCATTTTTATAAATGACCTAGAGGAGGCGCAGAAGGATGGGTAAGTAAATTTGCAGACGACACTAAAGTCGGTGGAGTTGTAGACAGTGCGGAAGGATGTTGCAGGTTACAGAGGGACATAGATAAGCTGCAGAGCTGGGCTGAGAGGTGGCAAATGGAGTTTAATGTGGAGAAGTGTGAGGTGATTCACTTTGGAAAGAATAACAGGAATAAGGAATATTTGGCTAATGGTAAAATTCTTGGTAGTGTGGATGAGCAGAGGGATCTCGGTGTCCATGTACATAGATCCCTGAAAGTTGCCACCCAGGTTGATAGGGCTGTGAAGAAGGCCTATGGTGTGAAGGCCTTTATTGGTAGAGGGATTGAGTTCCGGAGCCATGAGGTCATGTTGCAGTTGTACAAAACTCTAGTACGGCCGCATTTGGAGTATTGTGTACAATTCTGGTCGCCTCATTATAGGAAGGACGTGGAAGCTTTGGAACGGGTGCAGAGGAGATTTACCAGGATGTTGCCTGGTATGGAGGGAAAATCTTATGAGGAAAGGCTGATGGACTTGAGGTTGTTTTCGTTAGAGAGAAGAAGGTTAAGAGGTGACCTAATAGAGGTATACAAAATGATCAGAGGGTTAGATAGGGTGGACAGCGAGACCCTTCTCCCCTGGATGGAGGTGGCCAGCACGAGGGGACATAACCTTAAATTGAGCGGTAATAGATATAGGACAGAGGTCAGAGGTGGGTTTTTTACGCAAAGAGTGGTGAGGCCGTGGAATGCCCTACCTGCAACAGTAGTGAACTCGCCAACATTGAGGGCATTTAAAAGTTTATTGGATAAGCATATGGATGATAAGGGCATAGTGTAGGTTAGATGGCCTTTAGTTTTTTCCATGTCGGTGCAACATTGAGGGCCGAAGGGCCTGTACTGCGCTGTATCATTCTATGTTCTATCGCCCCTCTGCTGGGCTATATTAGGGAAGACGCAGCAAACCACCACGATGCGGGCAACCCTCCTATCCTTGTACTGGAGGGCCCCTCCAGAGCAGTCCAGGAACCTGAAGCGTATCTTCAGCACCCCGAAGGACCCTTCGACAACATCCCCGGTCGCCGTAGCGGGTCTCAGCGTCGGTCTGTGGCCTCCATATAGGCGTCATCAGCCACAATCGCAATGGGTAACCCCTGTCACCCAGCAGCCAGCTCCGCAGCCGGGGGGAGGGGGGGTGGGGGGGTGCACGCGGGGTCTCACCTGGTGCCTCCTTGGCACCTCCTCGGCCGGCCCTCCAGCCTGAGCGGCTGCCACCTATGCTGCAACCTCCGTCTCCTCTCTGAGCGGCCCCTGCTTATGCTGCCACAGGGCTTCATGCAGAGCTGCGGCCATCGCCAAGGCGGCCAGCATCGCAGGTTGGTGTCCGAAAGTCCTTGGCTGCAGTGTGGGGGGGGGGGGGGGGGGGGGGGGGGGGGGGTGAAAGGCCAACATGTTAGCATGGCGCATACTCCTGCGTCCAACCAGGTGCCACGGGCCTACCCGGTGGCTCCGGTTGGCACTGCGAGCCCCACCTATGCATGTCCCCCTCCCCCCCGCACTCAGGCCCCGTTGCTGCCCCCGCTCCTGGCACCTGTCCCTGCTGCCAGCGGCATCGTTGGCTGCCACTGCCCTCACTGGAATCTGCCGGCTGTGTGGCCCTGGGTGGTCCCCTGGTGGGTGGCTGCCAGTTGGGTGGGGTGTTCGGAGGCTGGAGGGGGAGGGGTGCACCCATAGGGCCGGTGTCACTGCGTAGAACCAGGGGCCGCTGTAATGGCGGTCAGTGCCTGGGCACCGCCCCAGTCCTGTGGGGGGTGCATCCCAGATGCTCAGCCTGCCCTCTCCCCATCTCCCCTTCCTCTCCCACGGCACTATCAGAGCCCCCCCACCCCCCACTGCAGCAAGCATGGCTGGTGTCTGGGCCGGCAGCCCGCAGTCACTCCACACAATTTCCTACCTCCTCTCTGTCACTCAGCAGCCAGGACACAAGGTTCACAATTTTTATAACCACAAGTGAACCATGCCATCGAGAACTCGGACCATCGGAGGCGCTGAATCGCGGAGGCCCCGGAGCATTGGGCATCAGGCCCGCTGGTGATATGCCTACTGTACTTTCAGGCCGTGCGGCAAGCGCCGCATTTACGCCATTTTGGGGGGGGGCCAGAGCATCCCGATTTGGCGTCAAACCACCGTCTATCACGTTTTCGGAGTCGATAGTTATTCTCTGCCCAACCATGTCGGCTAATAACAATAATAATCACTTATTGTCACAAGTAGGCTTCAACAAAGTTACTAAGAAAAGCCCCTAGTCGCCACATTTCGGCGCCTGTTTGGGGAGGCCAGTACAGGAATTTAATCCGCGCTGCTGCCTTGTTCTGCATTACAAGGCAGCTATTTAATTCACTATGCTAAACCAGCCCCATAACGGAGAATTCAGCCCCATATTTCCTCCTCCTTCGACAGTAGAGATTATGGTGCTCCGATTTATGACTGTCTCGCTCTTTTTAAATTAAGGCAGTGGTGGGGTCAGGGGAGGAAACTGATGTCCCTCATGTCCCAGTTTAATAAGGACACAGTGAGTCCATACTGAGTAAGAATAACAAACTTTGGTTTATTTACAGTTACGTTTTATACAATTCCTGGTAAATGCCTATCGGGTCTCTTCGTGTTGATGCCTTACTTGTCGACCTTTTATACAATGCTAAATGGACTTCTCTTGCCCCTCAGTGGGGTAGCTTGTACTCCGCGAGAACCACCGGGAAGATAATCATTCCCACTCCGTTAGACCCGTGTGGGATATGATACCCAGGTTATGCCAGAATTGGGGTTGTGGTAATTTGCAGGACAGGAAGAGCGCACATACCTGATTAATGATTAGTGGCCACCTCCCTCTTCCTTAAGCCCTCATAACTTTATCAGTATAGATCTTGTCTGAGTTACTTAATGCAATTTGTACCAAAGATCCAAATGATGAATTAAAATGGTAGGTTGTCCTTGCAAAAATCTTCTGGAGCTAATGTAATAGTGCCTAAAAGTTCCATAGATAGGGCACATGCCAACAACCAGTGATTTGTAATGTCTCCATTATGCTTTGGAAAGCTGAGACATTCTTTTTACGGCAGCTTTTGTGGCGTTGAGTAGGCTGAATGAGACACGATCAATAGATGAGGAGGAAGAATGCCTGGATTATCATCATATTGGGAAATTTAGAATGATTTTGTGACTAATAGATTCACATTTGAAGCAAAAGGACTCATTTTGTACTGGTTCCTCTAAGAGTAAACAATCTTCACAGGGAGCACTGGCTGAGGAAATTAATAGATAGAAAATCAATTCCTGCAGTCTTGCAATTACCCAGCCCGTGCTTCCTTCAAATGCAGCTTCATGTCAGGACACTAAGCCACTCAGCCATCATGTATGTCTTGATTTCTAAATTAAAGAAACACTCACAGCACAATGCCACTTTTGAACTTCAAACAGTTACAAAGAATTATGACCAGCTTTAATTTCCTTTGTTCTGTTTTTGTTCAACTTTTGAATACCTTTGTTGAAAACGGTGACGTGTGATGACTTTAGTGGTGAAATTAGTCTGGAATTATTAATATCAGCGGAAATACAGTTTAGGTACTTCAGCTAGCAGGTTTTCTTTGACCACATATGTTAATTCATTGGAAAATAAAGAAAGACTCGGCATTTGGTTGATTTTAAACTATGAAATAATTTGGCCCTGAAAATATATTGCCTGAAAGGGAACAGCATTGCATCCAGTTGAGCAAAAAGAAAATACAGCCTCAGTTATGGGGATCTGGGACTTTTGCTGTTTAAGCACGTTTGACTGAGGTGTTCAAAATCATGAATGGTGTTGATAGAGTAAATAAGGAGAAACTAGGGGCAGCACGGTGGCACAGTGGTTAGCATTACTGCCTCCTGGCACCGAGGTCCCAGGTTTGATCCCGGCTCTGGGTTACTGTCCGTGTGGAGTTTACACATTCTCCCCGTGTTTGTGTGGGTTTCACCCCCACAACTCAAAGATGTGCAGGATGGGTGGATTGGCCATGCTAAATTGCCCCTTAATAAGGAGAAACTGGGCGCGATCTTCCCAAACGGAAACATAGTCCCCTAGCGAGCGCATTTAGCCACATGATTCCCGGCACTTGCAGTGCCAAGAAACACATACCTATTCGATGTGAACAGGGAATGCACAGCCGAGGCCACACATAGCCGTGTCTTTTTACAATGGGGAACTCCACTCGCCGGTACTCCCCGTTGTAGCGAGAGATCGGGACACCATTTTTAAATAGGCGTCCCGATCTCCAAGTCCCCCAAAGAATCCCCAGCTCCCCCCGCACACTTCCGTCCAACATCCACATTGGGCAACCCAATCGCACACACACACAACAAATTCCAGCCTGGCACCCTGGCAGTGTCCCTGTCAGTGCCAACTGGGTGCCCTGGCAGTGCCAGGCTGGCACCCAAGTAGCACCGCCAAGGTACCAGGCTGACACTGCCAGCATACCCAGGTGGTACCAGCAGTGCCAGGGCACCACCCCACCCAAAGGGATACAGCTGGAGGCCTCCAATACCCTTGGAGACCCCCACAAGTGCTGATCCATCAGGTCCCCATCTGTGGGGACCAGTACCAAATGATACTCGCCCGAAGTCTCTGAGACGAAGGGTTTGAATCCCAAACCCTCAGGTACCTCAGGAATCTGCACATTAGAGTACGGCTCCAATATGCAGATTTTCCAAAAGTGATCCTGCCCATTGTGGACGGGATTCATCTTCCAATATCACGCGAGATTGCACTGAATCTCGTGAAGCCTTGTGAGCCAGATAGATCCTGGGAACGGGGTTTCCCGGTTTTCAACAGCCACGCTGTTTTTCTGGCACAGACCGTTGGTCCGCGCCCACTATTTCCAAAGGTAGAAGGGCTGGTAACCAGTGGACATAGATTCAAACTGAATGAGAAAAGAACCAGGTGACATGAGAAAACAGGGGAATGGGGTTAATAGGACAGCATGTATAAAGACCTGGCACATGGAACAGGATTCTCCGTTTCAGAGACTAAGGGCTATATTCTCCGATTTGAAGACTAAGTGCTGACGCCGGCGTGTCTTACGCCAGATAAAACGGCGCAAAAGCTGCACTGATCCTCCATCAGGTGGGGGTGCTGGCAGACATGCAGCATAAAGCCGCCGGCTTTACTTACAGATAGGGCCGGAGAATTGCTGTGTCCGTGGCCACGTTTGCATGCGGACCCGGTCTGCCACATACTGTCCTCCAGTAACCCCCCTCGCCACCACCGGACCACCCCCTACCACGATTTCCATCCTCCCGACACCCACCCGTGGGTCGCGACCCCCACTTTGAAAATGCTAGACAGACTGATATCACAGGACATGTTAGGGGAGGGAAAGTGTGCAGACATATATGGGTGACTGCTAGAGGAAGTAAGGACCCCACTGGATGAAGCAAGAGAGAGTGGGAAGAGGAACTAGCCTCCAGCCATGGTGAGGACTCTGGAGCAAGATCTTATGCAGAATAAACTCCACCCACATTTAAGCATTTAATGCAACGGTCTGTGTATCCTGTATCAGATCTATTGTATTCAGTCTGGCTAAATTTCATTTTGCAGTAAAGATAGAAATTAAACATTGAAAAAGAGTAAATTATACAATCAAGACAAACTTTTATTTAAAACAATCACACATTTGGGACCATTAGGCCGGCTTTGTTATTCAGCACATGAGCCAATGATTCACTGGCATTTCCCTTGCTTCTATTAAATAAATGGATTAATCTGCACTGCACACAGGACATTCAAGTTAGCTGAGTCATTGGGCTGGGTCTCCATCTGTTACTGGTGCCTCAATGTCCAAAAAGTGGTACAATTCAGTAAAGCACACACTTACAAAGGGCAGTAGATACATTGCTTTGTACAAAGAAACATGTTTATAAAAGATCAAGTGAAATGATGTTTTTAAAAAGGGTACCGATTAGATTGGTATTCAACAGTAAGACAGTTAAAGGCAAAGTATAGTTGCCCTTGAAACATTAACTGGTATTTCCATCTTCAATTCAGGACACTATCTAAAATGTGTTTTTAAAAAACGTCAGTTACTATAATTGATGTTAAACAGTTTAAAAAGCTATATGTGGACACAGTTGGTTTACTCATCACACAGAGTTGAAATATTGCCAGCATTTTAAAACACTTGGAGGAAATGTTTTTTTTACATCTTGCCTTATCAGCACACTGCAGAAGCAAATATTTAATGAGTACAAGAGTACAAGGGGCTTTCTGACTCCTTTAAAGGAAATGCTTTCAATATTTAAAAAAAACATGAAACAGCTTAAAGAGGAACCATCTGCTACGGTTTTAAAATATCAACAAAGAAAGCAAATAGCTTCTCATCTTCTTTCTAACGTATTTGTTCCGGTTAGTCTGGCACTTCAGCTAATATATGTTTGAATGATCTGACTGAAACATAAATAACAAAAATGCGAAGAGAAAATGGCAATCGATTTCATGTTTTTTATTCCTGGGACGAAGGTGACGCTGGCTGGACCAGTATTTATTGTCCATCTCTAATTGGACTGGATGGCTTGCTAGGCCATTTCAGCGGACACTTAAGAATTAACTATTGGCTAGTCGACAGGGGAGGGGGGCAGGTAGTCCTCCGATCCGGCTGATCACCTGGAATGTGAGGGGACTGAATGGGCCGGTCAAACGGTCCCGCGTGTTCGCGCACCTGAAGGGGCTGAAGGCGGACGTGGCTATGCTTCAGGAGACGCACCTGAAGGTGGCGGATCAGGTTAGATTGAGGAAGGGGTGGGTGGGCCAAGTGTTTCATTCGGGGCTGGATTCAAAAAACCGGGGGGTGGCGATCCTGGTGGGGAAGAGGGTGTCGTTTGAGGCGTTGAGTGTGGTGGCAGACAGCAACGGGAGGTACGTGATGGTGAGCGGCAAGCTGCAAGGGGAGCGGGTGGTGCTGGTCAATGTATATGCCCCGAATTGGGATGATGCGGGTTTCATGCGGTGCATGTTGGGCCGGATTCCAGATTTGGAGGTGGGGGGCCTGAAAATGGGGATGGGGGGGGATTTCAACACGGTGCTGGATCCGCCACTGGATCGATCCAGTTCCAGGACGGGTAGGAGGCCTGCAGCGGCTAAGGCGCTGAGGGGGTTTATGGACCAGATGGGAGGGGTGGATCTTTGGAGGTTCGCGAGGCCGAGGGCCAGGGAATTTTCATACTTCTCCCATGTGCATAAGGCCTACTCCCGGATCGACTTCTTTGTTTTGAGTAGGGCCCTGATTGCGGGGGTAGTAGATGCTGAGTACTCGGTGATAGCCATTTCTGACCATGCCCGCATTGGGTAGGCCTCGAGCTGGGGGAGGAGAGGGACCAGCGCCCGTTGTGGCGCCTGGAGGTGGGGCTGCTGGCGGACGAGGCGGTGAGGGGGCGGGTTCGAGGATGCATCGAGAGGTACCTGGAGGCCAACGATAATGGGGAGGTCCGAGTGGGGACGGTCTGGGAGGCGCTGAAGGTGGTGGCTCGGGGGGAGTTGATCTCCATTCGGGCCCACATGGAGAGAGGGGAGCAGAGAGAAAAGGAGAGATTGGTGGGGGAGATGGTGAGGGTGGACAGGAGGTACGCGGAGGCCCCGGAGGAGGGATTGCTGAGGGAGCGGCGCAGCCTTCGTGCTGAGTTCGACTTGTTGACCACCAGAAAGGCGGAGGCTCAATGGAGAAAGGCTCAGGGTGCGGTGTACGAGTATGGGGAGAAGGCGAGTAGGATGCTGGCACACCAGCTCCGTAAGCGGGATGCGGCTAGGGAGATTGGTGGAGTTAAGGACCGGGGAGGAAATGTGGTGCGCAGGGGGGTAGACATTAATGGGGTCGTCAGGGACTTTTATGAGAGACTATATCGGTCCGAACCTCCGGCGGAGAAGGGGGGGATGGGGCGCTTTTTGGACCGGCTGAGATTCCCGATTCCCGAGGGTGGAGGAGGGACGGGTGGAGGGTCTGGGGGCGCCAGTTGAGCTTGAGGAGCTGGTTAAAGGGATAGGGAACATGCAGTCGGGGAAGGCGCCAGGGCCGGATGGGTTCCCGGTTGAATTTTACAAGGTGTATGCAGACCTGCTGGGCCCCCTGTTGGTTAGGACCTTCAACGAGGCGAGGGAGCGGGGGGAGCTTTGCCCCTGACGATGTCTCGGGCGCTGATCTCTTTGATCCTTAAGCGAGACAAGGATCCCCTGCAGTGTGGGTCATACAGGCCGATCTCACTCCTGAATGTGGACGCCAAGTTGTTGGCAAAGATCGTAGCCACGAGGATAGAAGATTGTGTGCCGCAGGTTATCCACGAGGATCAAACGGGGTTTGTGAAGGGGATGCAGCTGAACACTAATATACGGAGGCTCTTGAATGTTATGATACCGGTGGTGGAAGGGGAGGCGGAGACAGTGGTGGCGCTAATGCGGAGAAGGCCTTTGATAGGGTCGAGTGGGGGTACTTGTGGGATGTGCTGGAAAGGTTCGGGTTTGGGGACGGGTTTGTCAGTTGGGTGAGGCTGTTGTATGAGGCCCCGATGGCGAGTGTGGCCACGAATAAGAGGAGGTCGGAGTATTTTCGACTATACCGAGGGATGAGGCACGGGTGTACCCTGTGTTGCTCGTTTTACTGGAGTGTATTAACACGCCTCCGTTTAAAGGCCGTGTGCTTAACACTACTATGGCTCTGTGTATGTAATTATGCTCAGGAGTCGCCAGGTGCCGTATTTAGACACCTCACAAGTATATCAAGGTCAGGTTCAAAGTAATAAAACTGTACACCGATTAGTAAGTCCAAACGATTGATATTTATTATAACAAATATAATAAATACACATGCATACGCTAAAGAGACTAACTTACTTCTAATACTAAACAACTCAAATACTTATCTAGACAGGAACAGGCAAGGTCAGGGAGCAAGGCCTTTGTCCCGTTCTTGGTCTGCAACTCTCAGGTACTTAAAGTTGTCAGGATCTAGCAAGGTCTGGATCACATAGCGATCATTGTATTGGCACTTACAGTTCGATGGCTGATGCTCAACGGCCGGTGCTGAAACTGGAGTCAGGATGCGATGTAACAAGTCTGGGCCGGAGTCTGGAAGCAACAGACCGAACCATGTGCGGGGTCTATTCTTATAGGTCCCAGAAGTCCGTGCCCCCTTGGGGCGGTCCTTTTACCTGCCATGTATTGGGCCTTTCCCAATCGATATCTTCTAAACCCCCCAATCTGAGGGTCGTTCCTCGATGGGTGGGGCGGTCCCTATGGTTCTTTGTGTTGGTTACTGTGGCGCCATTCTGTCTGGGCGTCTACTCAAAAGTATCCATTGATATTTAAATGTTTCTATTGTGCGGGGTCTGGATCTGGATCACCTCATTACTATGTAGATCTGTTGCCATTTGCACCTTTGGCTGAAACTCTGCACCTGGCCAAAAACTGGTTTCTGTACGTGCAGAATGCTAATTAGTCTTCTGCAAACTGCTTGTCCTTGCTAAGACTGTTTTTCCCTGCAGCCTTAGCAGTTCTCCATTTTGTAGCCCAGTGTCCATCTTAGATGGCTACATTCCCTCCTTGTGATCCTCACAAGAAATTGTGACGGATCACCTATGCACGTTTCTTCGAATGCCTTTGGGTGCCCTCTTTGGGTTCCCTGACCTTAGCAAGTTCCTGGGCGTCTACTCTGTCTTTAACTATGGCAAGAAAAATTTTATCTGACATTTCTACTTGGCGCTATGTCAAAAGGGACATGCATTACCAAAAACCGGGAACCTCTACCTATCATAACTACTATCCTTATCTCATTTTAAACATTTTATTACAGTCTAAAAACCTTATCCATTCACACCACATTACATATCACTTTCTGACTCGGCAGTCGAGTTCAGAACAATATAATACATTAGTGTCTTTATTAACATATTGCTTTATTCATCAAGGGGCAAGGGGGATTGGTGAAACCGAAAAATAGGGGATCGAACTCCGTAAACGGTTGAGGGGCAGGAACGGGAGGCTCTCCTTTTCCATTTCCTCAACCTGAGGGTCTGTACAATGACGCAGAGAATTGCAATCACCAACAGTGATTCAATCACGTACGACATTGAGTACCATGTCATAAATTTTGTGCACCAGGTCTGAACTTCGCTGATGTGTGTGAGGGAAGTTGGTGTGAGGGAAAAATTGACGGCGGGGGTTGTGAGGGAAACGTGACTTGCTTCCACATATACAAATACAACATTTAACAGTAATAGGTAGGCTTCCATCATGGTCTTCTCTTCGTTCTCTTTGTCCTCTTCCTTCTGTATGGCCGATCCTTGCCGTGAACCCTCTTTCGTCCTTCGAAAGCTATGGGATCAAGCACAGTATCTGTCAATACACAGTTTAATATCCGTACTTGCTAGTGTATCTGTCCTCTCATTCCAATTGACCCATTAAATGACTGGCCAAGTCACACCCTGTGACTCCCCTCATTTTTTTTTTCAAAAGCGAATTTAGGAGCAGAAATACACCTAACAACGTTCCTCCTGCGAGCCGTCTCGCCGGCTTTGCAAATTTACCATCCTAATGTTCCTGGATGTAAATAGCATGTGGGATGGCGGCCTAAGGGCTACCTAACGAAAAATGAAACAAAGTTTGGAACAAAAAGGTCGAATGGGTTGCGTATGTGCCGCTACGGGTAAGATTTGGATGGGATCCCTGGGTAAGGCGTGCTGTGCCGTACCCGAGCTTGGCTGACCAAAGTGGGTTCTCAGACAGGGCGGGTCCTCAGTGCCGTTTCTCCACTGCCTGAGTAACCTGGAATGAACGGGCAAGAATGTGTTAACCGTGGGTTTGCAGCCTCTATTCACCGAATAGAGGGGCACCTGAAAAACAAGGGAGGAGCCAAGATGCTCCTTGTGAAAAGTTGAGCTGTGCTCCAGACATTGTAGCGATAATGTGAGGTGGTCACAATCTTTTCAGCTGAAAAGATCTGCAATCAAACCCTTAATATATCAACAATCAAACAAACATAAACTTACAAACGAACATACGTGCAGGTTCCATCAGAAATATCGCTTCCCTCAAGCGGTTCCTATTTTACATCATCTGGACACCTCACTTTTCCTCTGCCTCTGTGAACAGTGTCACAAAGGGGTTGCCGTATCGGGAGTCAGACACCGTGTCGTCCTGCTCTCCCGGATCCCACACCCTTGTGTGGATCAGGCATGCAATTTTGGAATTATGTGACCGGGGGTCACTTTCATCGTTACGGACAAGTCTGTATGAATTGTCCCTGTGCCATAGTGTGGGGTCTAAACTTGAATGGGCATTGTCGGGGTAGTCGGGGTCGGGTGGTGGGTCTGGGTATTGAATATAGGTGACTTCCATGGGGTCACTGGAGTCGGGGTCGTAGTCGCTACGGTGTGGGCTGTAGGGTTGTGTGCTGTGGCTGTCCTCAAAGTCTGTGTTAGTATCGCTGTCTCTGCTGTGGCAGCTTGTGGGCGTTTTGGGGCGTGGTCTGTTGTGGTCAGTGGGCGGAGTCGTGGGCGAGTCCGATGATGAACTGGTCTGTGAGGGGGATGGTGGAAACGTGTCTCTAGTGGGCGGGGCGAGATGTTCTGCTGCGTCTAGCAGGACATGGTGTGCGTGGTTAGACTGTGTTCCATATGCCTTCAGTTGGTTGATATGGAACCACGCAGTCTTTCCATTGGGGTATTTTATCCTGTAAACTGAGGGGCTAATTTTGTCCGAAATTGAATATGGGCCTGAAAATTTTGGTGCCAAAAAACTGCTGGGGTTATACACAGATAGCATTACCTGTTGCCCAACCTGAAATTCTGTGGGGTGTACGTTCTTATTAAAGCAGGCTGTGCTTTGTTTGCGTCGTTTTCCTAGTTGAACTGCGGCTGCGATTTGTGCAGACCTCAGTCTCAACTAGGTCTTTAACAGCTTTCTCATGCGTGAGGGCCGTCACTTCGGGGCTAGTCATGTCCAGTCCTAAAAGGAATTCTGTACCTTTCATAGGGCGTCCGGTCATGAGTGTGTGTGGGGTGAATCCTGTGGATGATGAAACCGTGTTGCGGATAAACATTAGTGCAAATGGGAGTACTGAATCCCATGTAGAATTGTTTTCCTGAACCATTTTTCTAAGGGTCGATTTTAGGGTCCGATTCATGCGCTCTACAATCCCGCTGGACTGTGGGTGATACGCAATGTGAAAATTTTGTTTTATGCCGAATATGGTCAGGACGTTTTTCATGACACGTCCTGTGAAGTGAGATCCCTGGTCCGAATCTATACTTCTGGGTAAACCCCATCTCGTGAAGATGTGGTGGGTCAGGATCTTTGCAGCTGTCTTAGCTGTATTCGTTCGTGAGGGGAATGCCTCTACCCATTTGGTAAAGGTATCAATTACAACCAGCACGTATTTATAGCCATTCCTACAAGGGGGCAATGGTCCTATAAAGTCGATCTGGAGGTTTGTCCAGGGGCCATTAACTGGTCGAGTATGCCGAAGCTGTGCCTTTTTGGAATATCTCTCCGGGTTATTCTGGGCGCAAATAAGGCAATTCTCAATGTAGTGGGTTACATCGGTCCTTAAGTTAGGCCACCAACAGAGTTGCCTGAGGTGCCTCGTGGTCGGGTCGATCCCTTGATGTCCATGTCCGTCATGGAACAAGGCAATCATTTGGTTTCCGTCGTGCTGCGGGACCACATAAAGCTGGTCCTTGATGATCACACCCTCATGTGTGGTCAGAGCGTGTCGGAACTTATCATACTGGGGCACAAAAGTCCCTTTAAAAATCTCCCTGAGATCTTCACCTTGCTTCTGTGCCTCGGCTAAATCCTTAATGTCTGTCTGTGAGACTTGAACTGCACTCACAGGGGCGCTAGCTGGTGCGCTAGATGGGGGTGTCCAAAGGTGTCCTCGCCTGGAACCTGCTTTAGCCAGTGCGTCGGCTTTTACATTTCCAGGGGGGGATGACCTATGGTGGCTTCTAACTTTGATAATGCCAAAGGTCCTATCCTTCGCTTTGTCTAGGATGTGGCGGAGTAAAGGGGCTGATGGAAGGGGTTTCCCGTCTGTGGAGACAAAACCTCGTGTCCTCCACAGGGGTAGAAAATCCGTCAAACTGTTGCAAACATATAGACTGTCCGAATATATGTCTGCCGGGCTGGGGAAAGAATCGGGGTGGTCCACTATGTAAGCTATGGCCGCGAGCTCTGCTGCCTGCGCGCCTAAGTGACCTGGCAATTTTAAAGCTATTTCTTCGAGTGTGCGACCCTGCGCGTCCTCGACATAGATGCCGCATCCAGTGATACGCTCACCATCTAAAACTGTGGATGAACCGTCCACGTATATCTTCAGTGGGCCACACGTGTCTGTGTGTTGGGGGCTTTGTCTTGGGTTCCCTATCTTCCTGGGGGTGTCTTCGCTATGAAGGGTCCTGTGTTGTGTAGGGGTGCAACAATTTCGCATTCATGGGGCTGTCCTGGATATTGGAGGTTGTCGGCTAAATATGTGTGTGTCCGGGTTCGTTTAACCGTAATGTCCCGTCCTTGTAAAAGTAGTGTCCACCTAGCTGCCCTAATCTGGCTAACTGAACCGTCCTTCAGTCAACCGTCTAGGAGTAACTGTGTGGGGGTGTGCTCGGTCAAAATGGTGATGGGGTTGAGTCCGGTAATGTAGGAAAAGTATTGAACTGCCCAGAAAACTGCTAGGAGGTGCCTCTCGCAGGCTGAGAATCCTTGTTCTACTGGGTCTAAAAGTCGGGAGGCATAAGCCACTGGTCGTAGCTGCTCGTGCCGTTCCTGAAGTAACACGGCCGAGAGGGTCAGATCTGTGCTCGCTACCTCTATTGCATAGGGGGAGAGTTGGTCTGGGACTTGTAGCGCGGGTGCTGCGCTAAGGGCTTTCTTTAACTCTTCCACAGCCTCTGTATGCTGCGGAAGCCATTCCCATGGGGCTCCTTTCTTAAGGAGGTCGGAGAGTGGGGCTGCCTTTGTTGCGAATCCATCGATATGGTTCCGACAGTACCCAACCAGTCCTAAAAACGACCGGAGGGCTGAAACATTCTGGGGAAGGGGCAATTTGACAATCGAATCGATCCTTTTGAATTCGATCTCGCGTTTGCCGTGCGTGATGACTGTACCCAAATACATCACTTTGTTTTCCAATATCTGGGCCTTTCTTGGGTTAACTTTACATCCAATCGAGGTTAAAAGTTCCAGGAGCTCGGCCAGAAGCGTAATGTGCTCTGCCTTTGTGACTGTCTGCTGTAATAGGTCGTCCACATACTGTACCAGACATTCGGGGCGGGAAAATTTTTCTAAACCATTCGCCAACTGTCGGTGGAAAATGGAGGGGGAATTGTGGAATCCTTGTGGAAGGCATGTCCACGTATACTGCTGTGCTTTGAATGTGAAGGCAAATTTGTACTGGCACGCTTTTGCCAATGGGATTGACCAGAAGCCATTGCTAATGTCCAATACCGTGAAATATTTGGAGTTGAGTCCCTGTTTGAGCATGGTCTCGGGACTTGTTGCTACCGTGGGGGCTACTGCTGGGGTTACTTTATTGAGCTCCCGATAATCGATGGTCAGACGCCATGATCCGTCGGGCTTTCTCACTGGCCAAATAGGAGCATTATTGGTTGAGGCTACTGTTCTAAGTACCCCTTACTCCAATAAGCTACCTATTACTTTCTCTATTTCTCCCTCTGCTTCTAGGGGAAATCTGTATTGTTTCTGTGGTCGGGGGTCAGGTCCGGTAACGTGAACTTCTCCAGTCATTCTGCCGCAGTCGTGCCGGTGACTGGCAAATGCTGTCCTGTGTTTGTTTAAAACTGCTCTCACTTGTCTGTCCGTGTTTAGTGTAGTCAGGTCGAAAGAATATTCGCCTACTGCGCTAATCCGATTTGCGTACTCTCCTACTGTGAGAGTAGCAGGTGCTCTGTCTGACCTTGCCATTCGCCAGACACACTGGTTTACTGGGTCGAATGACAGGCTATGGGCATTCATAAAGTCTATTCCCAATATGTGTTCTGCTGAACGGGGAAGATTTACTAAAACGACGGGGTGTTTGGTAGAGATGTTCCCTAGCTGGATTACTACGGGGGCTGTAATGTGTCCCTGCTGCGAGTGTCCTGTGAAACCGCTAAGTGTGATGGTGGAGGTGGTCGGCCACGTGTCTGCCTGTGCCGTGGTGGTGGAATTAATAGTGGTGCGGGACCCTCCTGTGTCCCAAAGTAACTCTATGGGCTTCCCTCTAACCTTAGCTGTGACTACCGGTCTTCCGGATTGATCTCAAAGAGTGTCACAGACCCAAGTGGGGGAGCCCGAACACCGTCAGTCCGTCCCGTCCACATTGGTCTGTCCTGACTGTATCCCTATACTATGGATCGGCTTTGTTTTATTTCTATTCAGAGTGCCTGTCTGCTGGCCTCTCTGTGATCTTTGGGGTGCATTGCATTCCTTAGCCCAATGTCCTAATTGGCCACAGTTGTAGCACTCGAGCGACTTCTGTGGAGGGATGTTCTTCCCTTCATTTACCCATGCGGGGCTTTGGTGTGCTCTCACTGCCTGAATGTCCGCTGCAGCCTGAGCTTCCTCTGGGGACTTAACTTTGCCTTTGCCCTGAACTGATTGCTCCCAAGCGCGGGACAATCTTTTAAGAACCCATTTCTCATTGTGGGCCTCTTCTGAGAGGTCATAACTATTGCAAGCACTCTGTCCTGCATCTGTGGCATGGGAAATTATGGTGCGCGTCCATTTAACCATGTTGTCACGGTTCAAATGCGCTCTTTGTAAATCGCCGAAAACTGCGTTAAAATGGATCCACAGCCTTCCTGCAAATGCTGTGGGATGCTCTGTTTTCTTTTGTCTGCATTTGTTTAGTCCTTCAACTGGGTCACCTCGGTTATACCCTATGGCATCTAAAATGGAGGTGTGCATTTCCTCTAGTGTGCCTCCTCCAACGTTCTGTGGGTCGGGGAGGGCTGCTACTACAGACTGGTCTAAGCTCAGAACCGTGAGCTTAACCTGCTCTCTCTCGCTCAGGCCGTACATGGCAGCCTGCTATTTCACTTTCGCGAAAAATTGGTGGGGGTCTGCGGTGGAGAGAAACGGAGTGATTTTCTCACACGTGTCCCTGAGCTGGGTTACAGTTAAGGGGGTGGTGTAGGTGATATCGGGTGCGCCTGCGGTGGTCGCTTTCCTTTGGGTGGTGACTGGATTCATGGGTGCGGTAGCTATTTGATCTGTGGGGGGTTGGGGTGCTTGTCTTTTCTGCTGCGCTGCTGGCGCACATGTTCCTTGAACATAACGCTGCGCTGTCTCACTTAATTCCTGCCAGTCTGGGGCATTCTCCTCATCTAGCTGTGTTCCAAAAGTACTTTGGAACCCATTCTGCACTGAAAGCAGAGATTGCAGCTCCGCAATCTGCTTCCTACACTTGGCATGATCCACTGTACTTTGTCTTTGTTCTGTGGTGGCAGCATGGAGTGCTCTTAAAGCTGCCTTTAGGTCAGAGCATTGCCTCTGCAATGCCTCTACCTGCTTTTCTGATTCTTCTCTTATCAGGACGGCACGTTGCACGTCCTGATAGGCTTTTTCGTACTGGGTCTGGGAACTGCTCAGATGGGCTAGACATGACTGATGTGCCCTCTTGGCATCATCCACCTCGCTACCCTTCTCTGCCAGCTTCCCTCTAAGTTCCATGTTTTCCTTCTCGATGTCCCTGACATCCACTTTGCTCATCCTATTTCGTTCTTCTAATTCTGCCCAGAGCGTCTGAACGACCTCCTCAGTGCCTCGCAATTGTGCCAAACAGGACACGATTGCCATCGGCTTGCGTGATTTACTAAGGTTTTTCTTATGAATTTGAGAGAGGTTCTCCCACCAAGTATGTCCTATACTTCCGGGACCTGTCTCCTCATTCATACAGAACGCTTTCCAAAGGGGCCATCCCTTTCCTTGCAGATACTTGCGGAGTTCCAGCTCCCACACGGGACACTGACCTACTCGGCTACTGCTGGTCGCTGCGACCACAAACCGTTCTGGGTTCATGAGGAGTTCCATTGCCTGCATGGCCATTTTATCTTTCTTGCTTAAATTTGGAACAGGGGGTGTTGAGGTTATGTTTTACAAGACGGGTAAGGCTTACGCTATGTTCCGCTCACAAAACTCCCGACAGTTCGTCGCAACAAAAGCTCTCAGGTTTTCCTTACAACCCTGGTAGTACGCATGCACAAAACACACTTCCGAATTATCTTTATTCGTTTGAACACCTTGATTACTTGTGATTTTTCCTTTTTCTTTACTCAGATTTCTAATTCAAATTTCTGGGTCCTCGACGGAGTGGGGGTGCCACTTGTAACCGCGTCCCGTCAGGATGTCGCCACTAAATGTTGCTCGTTTTACTGGAGTGTATTAACACGCCTCCGTTTAAAGGCCGTGTGCTTAACACTACTATGGCTCCGTGTATGTAATTATGCTCAGGAGTCGCCAGGTGCCGTATTTAGACACCTCACAAGTATATCAAGGTCAGGTTCAAAGTAATAAATCTGTACACCGATTAGTAAGTCCAAACGATTGATATTTATTATAACAAATATAATAAATACACATGCATACGCTAAAAAGACTAACTTACTTCTAATACTAAACAACTAAAATACTTATCTAGACAGGAACAGGCAAGGTCAGGGGACAAGGCCTTCGTCCCGTTCTTGGTCTGCAACTCTCAGGTACTTAAAGTTGTCAGGATCTAGCAAGGTCTGGATCATGTAGCGATCATTGTATTGGCACTTACAGTTCGATGGCTGATGCTCAACGGCCGGTGCTGAAACTGGAGTCAGGATGCGATGTAACAAGTCTGGGCCGGAGTCTGGAAGCAACAGACCGAACCATGTGCGGGGTCTATACTTATAGGTCCCAGAAGTCCGTGCCCCCTTGGGGCGGTCCTTTTACCTGCCATGTATCGATTGGGCCTTTCCCAATCGATATCTTCTAAACCCCCCAATCCGAGGGTCGTTCCTTGATGGGTGGGGCGGTCCCTATGGTTCTTTGTGTTGGTTACTGTGGCACCATTCTGTCTGGGCGTCTACTCAAAAGTATCCATTGATACTTAAATGTTTCTATTGTGCGGGGTCTGGATCTGGATCACCTCATTACTATGTAGATCTGTTGCCATTTGCACCTTTGGCTGAAACTCTGCACCTGGCCAAAAACTGGTTTCTGTACGTGCAGAATGCTAATTAGTCTTCTGCAAACTGCTTGTCCTTGCTAAGACTGTTTTTCCCTGCAGCCTTAGCAGTTCTCCATTTTGTAGTCCAGTGTCCATCTTAGATGGCTACACCTGTCCCCCCTACTTTTATGCGCTGGCAATTGAACCCGTGGTTATGGCGCTGAGGGAATCGGGGGATTGGAGGGGGCTGGTCCAGGGTGGGGAGGAGCACCGAGTGTCGCTCTATGCGGATGACCTATTGTTGTATGTGGCGGACCCGGTGGGGGGAATGCCGGTGGTGATGGGGATTCTCCGGGAATTTGGGGATTTCTCAGGGTATAAGCTTAACTTTGGGAAAAGCGAGCTGTTTGTGGTACACCCGGGGTCCAGGAGGGGGGGATTGGGAGGCTCCCACTGAAAAGGGCGGAGAGGAGCTTCAGGTACTTGGGGGTTCAGGTGGCCAGGAGTTGGGAGGCCTTGCATAAGCTAAACCTCACAAGGCTGGTGGAGCAAATGGAGGAGGAGTTTAAGAGGTGGGACATGCTGCCGCTGTCTTTGGCGGGTAGGGTGCAGTCAGTCAAGATGACGGTGCTCCCGAGGTTTCTGTTCCTGTTCCAGTGCCTCCCCATCCTTATCCCGAAGGTCTTTTTCAGGCGGGTTAACAGGAGCATTACGGGGTTTGTGTGGGAACACGGGACTCCAAATGTGAGACGGGTGTTCATGGAGCAGGGCAGGGATGGCGGGGGGCTGGCGTTGCCCAACCTCTGTGTGTATTATTGGGCTGCCAACGCAGCGATGGTGCGTAAGTGGGTAATGGACGGGGAGGGGGCGGCATGGAAGAGGCTGGAGATGCCATCCTGTGTGGGTACGAGTCTGGAAGCGCTTGCAACGGCGCCGCTGCCGCTCCCTCCGACGAGGTATACCACGAGCCCGGTGGTGGCAGCTACCCTCAAGATTTGGGGGCAATGGAGGCGGCACAGGGGGGAGGTGGGGGCATCGATGGGGTCCCCGAAACAGGGGAACCACCGGTTTGTTCCGGGGAGAATTGATGGCGGGTTCCTGAGTTGGCTCAGGGCAGGTGTCAGGAGGCTGGGGGACCTGTTCATAGACGGGAAGTTTGCGAGCCTGGGTGAGCTGGAAGGGAAGTTCAGGCTCCCCCCGGGGAACACCTTTAGGTACATGCAAGTAAGGGCGTTTGTCAGGCGGCAGGTGGCGGGGTTCCCCCTGCTGCCGCCGCGTGGGGTCCAGGACAGGGTGCTCTCGGGGGTATGGGTTGGAGAGGGGAGGATCTCGAAAGTGTACCAGGTGATGCAGGAGGTAGCCGAGGCCTCGGTGGAGGAGCTGAAAGATAAATGGGAGGAGGAGCTGGGTGAGGAGATTGAGGAGGGGATGTGGGCGGATGCCCTAGAAAGGGTGAAATCCTCCTCTTCGTGTGCGAGGCTTAGCCTCATACAGTTTAAGGTACTCTTTGTTTTTGTTTTGGGTTGAATATCTGTTTTTTGCCAATGACGGGAGTTAATTTATTGTTTATCTTTTGTATTTACGGCGGGGGGGGGGGGGGGGGGGGGGGGGGTGGTTCTGTTTTTTTTTGTTCTTAGAGTTTTCTGTTATTGTTTTCTTTTTTGTGAAAATGTGAAAATTTGAATTAAAATTATTTAAAAAAAGAGAATTAACCATTGCTGTGGGTCTGGAGTCACATGCAGGTCTGACCAGGTAAAGGTGGCCGATTTTGTTCCCCAGTGGATTGATTTTTCGAACATTCGTAACAGTTTTGTGGTCATCAATAGATTTTAATTACAGGATTTTTTGTTGAATTCAGATCTCACCATCTGCTGTGGTGGCATGTGAACCAAGTTTACCAGATTGCTTGTCCAGTAATAATACCACGACACCATCACCTCCCCACATTTAATATGACACATTAAAAAGCACTTAAGGCACAGATCTACGTCCCAGGGTTAACCCAACTTGGCAAACCTGACTTTTGAAAATGGCAGCCACAGGTTGGATTTTCAGTTGAGGTGGGGTTGGCAGTGGCAGTGGCGGGCTGAAATACGAGTCGGTGGGGGGGTGGGGGGGTGGTTTGACCCAGAATGTATGCAGAGGCTGGCAGGTAGGGGGGTGGGCTGGGCATAGGGCCTGCCTCTGTGCTCCAGCATTGCTTTTAAGTAAAAAAACAATAAACATCCCTCCAGACCTCAGCTCCCTCACCTCCCACACACTCCCGATGCCCTATCCATGCCAACCTAAACCAATCCATATCCCATGACCTCTTATACAACCCCACAATGGTTAACACACAGCACCAGGAACCCAGGTTCGATTCCCGGCTTGGGTCACTGTCTGTGTGGAGTCTGCATATTCTCGTGTTTGCGTGGGTTTCCTCCCACAAGTCCCGAAAGATGTGCTTGTTAGGTGAACTGTACATTCTGAATTCTCCCTCTGTATACCTGAACAGGTGCCGGAATGTGGCTACTAGGAGCTTTTCACAGTCACTTCATTGCAGTGTTAATGTGAGCCGTCTTGTGACAATAAAGATTATTATTATTACCAGCCCATACGTCTCATCCCTGATACATATTAATACCACTCATATCACCCCATAAACCGACCCACCACCTTTTCCCCTTACCCCCTCCATTCCAACTCATCTAGTATTCTTTTACACATCATGACCAGCTTGACAGTTCCTGGACAACATGACAGTTCCAATGAGTTTATGTTAAACAGTGCACAATCATGTTTAACTATAACTCTCCCAAAGGTATCCTGAGACTACCTCCAAAAAAGTATCTTGGGCGGGATTCATCCCTACCCGACGGGGCGGGGGGTCCCGGCTGGACGGAGTGGCGTGAACCACTCCGGCGTCGGGCCGCCCCAAAGGTGCGGAATCCTCCGCACCTTCAGGGGCTAGGCCTGCCCCAGAATGGTTGGCGCCCCGCCGGCCGGCGGGAAAGGGGCTTGGCACCACACCAACCGGCGCCGAAGGGCCTCCGCCGGCTGGTGCGGGTCGGCGCATGCGTGGGTGCGCTAGCACATGTTGGCGTCATTCCCGCGCATGCGTAGAGGAATACGCTTCCGCACCGGGAATGGCGGAGGACCACAGCCTCCGGTGCGGAACAATAGAGTGCCCCCACTGCACAGGTCCGCATCTGGATCGGTGGGCCCCGTCCGCGGGCCAGGCTACCGTGGGGGCACCTCCCGGGGCCAGATCCCCCAAGCCCCCCCAAGAACCCCGGAGCCCGCCCGCGCCACCAGGTCCCGCTGGTAAGGGACCTACTCTAATTTACCCCGGCGGGACTGGCAACAGACGGGCGGGACTTCGGCCCATCGCGGGCCGGAATTAACGGGCAGCTCCGGCCCCCATTGAGTCGCGCCGGACCCCGCCATTCTCTGAGGGCAGCGCGACTCACGGCGGGCCTGTTTTGGGGGAGCGCGGGAGAATTAAGAGGACGGCGGGGGCGGGATTCACGCCGACCCCGGCAATTCTCCCACCCGGCGGGGGGGGGGGGGGGGTCGGAGAATCCCGCCCCTTACCTCTCCAAAGGGATACTCTAGCTCTTCAAAGAATTGACCAAGTTCTGATCTTCTTTCATCTGCTCTCCGCTGTGCACTCCAGGATTCATACACCTAAATCAGAAGTTAGTGGAGGCAGTTGATGATTTAAATGATCAGCTGCTTCCATGAGTCGAGCATGTGCAAACCCCAGTCCCACTCAGTCCCACCCGCGTGAAGATGGGAAATGCTGGGTTCGGGGGCAGCATTCAGAAAGTTTGTCCATTTCTGGCATTTCAGCCACAACGAAGATCATCTCCAACATGGTGAAAATCCCGGCCAAAGAATTAAATGTTCCTATGCCTGTTGGTTATCACTGTCACAATTATTTTGCCTGTTGGTAGAAGTGCACATGAGGAAGAACCATTTTCTCAATGGTGCCTCCAGGCTTAGGATGTCTACTTCTTGATTTACGTAATCTTTCTGCTGAATATAAATCGGATGGTACCAATTAAAACATCCATGTAGCCCATCTCAGCTTATCCATAAAAAGTAACCCTTGTGCAGCATCAAATTGTTTCTTCAATTATTTCTGAGTTCCTACCTTTGTCACTCTATCTTGAAGTCCATTCAAATGTATTGTTGATTTGGGGCGGCACTATTGTGTAGTGGTTAGCACTGCTGCCTCACGGCACTGAGGTCCCAGGTTTGATCCCAGCCCTGGATCACTGTCCGTGCGGAGTTTGAACATTCTCCCCGTGTCTGCGTGGGTCTCACCCCCACAATCCAAAGATGTGCAGTTTTGGTGGATTGGCCATGCTAAATTGCCCCTTAATTGGAAAAAAATAATTGGGTACTCTAAATTTTTTTCAAAATGTATTGTTTGTTATATGAAGAGTAACATCGTGATATGGACTTAAATTTGTCTGTTACCAGTGGGAAACTAAGCCACTTTACTATCATTACAATTTAGCTTAAAACTAATTCCTGGATTGATCTTTTCCCTGGATTTTCAGATACTTTCTTTCAAGGTTGAAAACCTTCTCCAGATTTAGACCTCCAGTGATCAGAATTTTTCCCATTTTGACATAACTCCTCCAATAATTACAATTTTTCACCACTTTGAGGCAGGAGTAAAGCACTGAAAGTCACGAAGAGATTAATCTGGCAGGGTCTTTCCTTCTGAATCTATTCTGGTTTTAAAAAATATTTTAATTCTCATTTTCCACATTTTCATCAAATATATACCCATTAAAAGACAACCAACAATAACAAATACAATAATAACAATAACAATCTTTATTGTTACAAGTAGGCTTACGTTAACACTGTAATGAAATTACTGTGAAAAGCCCCTAGTCGCCACATTCCGGCGCCTGTTCGGGTGCATAGAGGGAGAATCAGAATGTTAGGTTACCTATCAGCATGTCTTTTGAGACTTGTGGGAGGAAAACGGAGAACCTGAAAGAGACCCACGCAGACACATGGAAAATGTGCAGATCCCACACAGACAGTGACCCAAGCCGGGAATTGAGCCTGGGATCCTGGAACTGTGAAGCAACAGTGCTACCCACTGTGCTACTGTGCCGCCCTAATAGCAATCCCCCACCCCCCAACAACCCCTTTATCATACAAACCCAAACCTCCCCCCTACATCCTCCCTACATCCCAAATACAAAACAAGAAAAAGAGAATCCATGGTCACCCCATACATGGTAACCGACAAACTCAACCCTCCCCAAATGTTCAATGGCATCTAATTCTTGAAAGTGGAAGATAAACAATGCCCATGAATTGTAGAACCCTTCCATCGTTCCCCTCAGCTCAAACTTCACCTTCTTGAGCGTTACAAATTCCAGCAGGGAATTTTGCTGAGGCACAGGGTGGAGAAGCTGATCTCCACCCCAACAGGACCCCCTTCGGGTAATCAGTGAGGTGAAGGCTAAAACATCTGCCCCGCACCCGCCTGCAGCCCAGGCTGGTGCAACACCCCAAATATGGCTTCTAGGGGCCCTGGTTTGAACCTCACATGCACCACCCCCAAGGTAACCTTAATTTTATTTTTTTATTTTTGATCAATTTAGATTACCCAATTCATTTTCTCCAATTAAGGGGCAATTTAGCGTGGCCAATCCATCTAACTTGCACATTTTTGGGTTGTGGGGTCGCGAAACCCACGCAGACACGGGGAGAATGTGCAAACTCCACACAGACAGTGACCCAGAGCCGAGATCGAACCTGGGACCTCAGCGCCGTGAGGCTAACCCACTGCGCCACCGTGCTGCCCCCCGAGATAACCTTAATGACCTCTCGTCAATACCCCTCCAGCTTCGGGCAGGACCAAAACATATGAACATGGATTGTGGGGCTCCTACCACAGCGCTCAAACAGCCCTCCACCCCCTCAAAGAATCGGCACATCCTCATCCTTGTGAAGTGCGTTCTATACACCACCTTCAACTGCATCAACCCCAACCTCGCACACAAGGTTGAGGCATTTACCCTCAGGCATTTACCCTCTGGAGCACCTTACACCACAACCTGTCCTCCATACCCTCCTGCAACTCTTCCTCCCACTTTGCCTTAATCCCCTCCAGCGATACCTTATCGTCTCCCAGAATCACCCCATAAATCGACGACCCTGCCCACAACTTAAAGTGCAGCCTCAACTGCCTCCAGTTCTTCAATGTTGCCAGATAAACAAGGTAATCATACTCTCCACCTCCTTAAAAAATGCCTTTGGTAAAAAGGCTGCAGGCATTGAAATATAAACAAAAAACACGGCAACACATTAATTTTAATCGCCTGCACACGAGCTGCCAGTGACAGAGGAAGACCATCCCATCTTGCCAAGTCTGCCTTCACCCTCCCCACCAAACTAGTAAGATTATATCTACGGAGCCCTCCCCCCTCCCCAGTCCCATACCACCTGCACCCCCAGATATCTAAACTGGGTCGCTGCCCTACGGAATGGCAACTTCCCCACCCCCGTCCCCATCCCCGACACTACGAAATATTCGCTTTTGTCCACATTTAGCTTATACCCCGAAAAAGACCCAAACATTCGGTGCTCCAGTATACCCCCCGCATCGACACACTCGGCTCCAACACATACAATAACAAATCATCCACGTATAAAGATATCCTATGTGCCACCCTGCCACCC
This sequence comes from Scyliorhinus canicula, assembly GCF_902713615.1. Classification (NCBI taxonomy): domain Eukaryota; kingdom Metazoa; phylum Chordata; class Chondrichthyes; order Carcharhiniformes; family Scyliorhinidae; genus Scyliorhinus; species Scyliorhinus canicula. The sequence continues at coordinate 98,925,113 of NC_052146.1, read as the reverse complement.
CACCTTGTACTATCCCCCTCCATACTCCTGAACTCCTTAATGTGGTGGCCAAAGGCTCGATCGCTAGCATAAATAACAGAGTGGACATAGGGGACCCTGTCTGGCCCCCAGTGCAGAGCAAAATACTCCAAACTCATACTATTTATACGGGCACTCGCCCTCGGCTCCCTATCCAATAACCGTACCTACTCCACAAATCGCTGACCGATCCCAAATTGCTCTAACACCGCCATCAAATGCCCCCACTCTACCCGATCAAATGCTTTTTCGGCATCCAGCACAATCACCACCTCTGTTTCCTTCCCCTCCGCCGATGCCATAACTACATTCAATACTCTCCTAATATTTGAAAAAAGCTGCCTCCCTTTCACAAACCCCATCTGGTCCTCCCCTAAGACCTTCGGGAGTGACTCCTCCGACCTAACCGCCAACACCTTTGCTAATACCTTCACATCCACATTCAATAGCGATGTAGGCCTGTACAACCCACCCTCTGTCAGTCCTTATCCTTCTTTAGCAGCAAGGAGATCGAGGCTTGCCCCAAACTTCTGAATCTATGCTGACTGCTGTTTACTATTATTGAAAAGATAATCCTCAATTTTAATAATCGTTTCCATTATTTGACACAAGATTGATGCAAATCAAATCATTTCAGCCTTGGTAGCTTCTACTACTAAGAGCTTTGACCTTTTACCGAGGCTGTTTAATAAATAAATCCAGCAGGACAGCCTGAATTATTGTGTGCACCTGATGTTCTACCGTTGCTAAACGTATTGGGCAAAATTCTCCATTTGGGAAACTAGGGGCGCGGTTTAACATAAACGAAACAGAGTCGGGCGCCGGCAGTGCTGAGAACGATCCCGCTACAAGATGGGACGCTACTTAATTTCTGGTCCTTGGCAAGGAACGTCTCGCTGAGGCCATACTTAGTCCCATTTTCTACACTAACGGACTCTGCTCACCAGCATGGGAGGCACTGCTGGACATGGGTGGGCCGAGGCATGGTACGGTGCTGGGTGCCAACCCACCTGTGTGGCCCAATGAAGGTTGTTGATCTTCTTACAGCACTGGGTGCTGGTCCTCCTGGTGATGTTCCCCGAGCTACCGGCCGCAGTCACTTCCTCCCAGGTGACACTGGCTGCCCTGCGTCTGACCTTCTGAGCCCTTTGGGGGAACAGGGCATCCCGTCTGATCTTGACCGTGCCCAACAATCTGGCCAGGACGACATCCCTGAATCGTGGGGCTGGTCTACTCGTTGGCATGGCTGGAAGCTGTGTTGGGTTTGCTTTGAGGGAGCGGTTAAGAACTGCTCTCCCTTGTTAGCGAGGAGCTGCCGGGTGCAGTCCTGGCAAATCAGCTGGTGGGACCATCATTTGCGTGAAGCCCTTGGGGCCCCGTTCAGTGGTTCAATTAATGTTTGATACCGGTGAGGGCCTCACTTGGCCGAGCGTGAGGAAGCTTGCGGAAGTTCCCACTCGCTGCCACACTTGGAAACTTTCACATTAAATTGTGCCCGACATAAAAACCATACACAGCCCCCCTACCTGAACATAAGAACATAAGAACATAAGAACATAAGAACTAGGAGCAGGAGTAGGCCATATAGCCCCTCGAGCCTGCTCTGCCATTCAATGAGATCATGGCTGATCTTTTGTGGACTCAGCTCCACTTTCCGGCCCGAACACCATAACCTTTAATCCCTTTATTCTTCAAAAAACTATCTATCTTTCAAAAAACTATCTATCTTTCAAAAAACTATCTATCCAACCCAAGTTGAAAGTTGAACTTCATACAAATCCATCCCCAGACCCACTCCCTCACATTTCCAACCATTCCCAACAACGCTTCAAAACACCATAAAGCCCATACCCCAAATGTCGGATTACAGGTAGAACAGAAATATGAAAATTACAACTGGTAAGATAAGAAAGAAAAGCAACATTGCGGTGCTCACCAGAATGTGCTCCAGAAGCCTGACCACTACTGTCGCCCACAGAGGTGTGTGTCTGTAATATAATAGACACACACCTCTATGCATTGGTGAAGGGTGGGGATGACAGCTGTGCCGCAAATATGGTGGTCACCTCAGAGCTCCCCTCCAAGGTGTTCTCACGGGTGGTGCGGGGGGGTGGGAGGTGGGGGGGGGGGGGGTCTACCCTGGATGGCCCTGCACCATCAGGACTGGGGTTAATGCCAAACAGCCTGATGCAGATCAGGTGGAGGCAGGAACACCCAGGTGAGAGAGTCAGGACCCAGCTGGGTTCCAATCAGATGCTGAGCCTCTGGACCAGGTTCATCCGGAGCTGATGCAGATGCTAGGGTGCGGCCGTGAGATTCAGAGGGGGATGTTAGCGACACTCCGGCAAGTCCATAGCTGATTGGAGAGTCCCAGAGGCTTTGGGCGCAGGAGGCCAACACTGTGGCAACTGCAGTGGAGAGCCTGGCGCACAACGTCAGCAGCAGGAGTGGAGGTGTCTCAAGATGTGGCTCAGTCGGTGACGACCATGACAAAGTCAACACGGTACCACAGTGGTTAGCACTGTTGGTTCACAGCTCCAGGGCTTCAGGTTCAATTCCCGACTTGGGTCACTGTCTATGTGGAGTCTGCATGTTCTCCCCGTGTCTGCGTGGGTTTCCTCCGGGTGCTCCGGTTTCCTCCCACAATTCCCGAAAGACGTGCTGTTAGGTAATTTGAGCATTCTGAATTCTCCCTCCGTGTACCGGAATGTGACGACTAGGGGCTTTTCACAGTAACTTCATTGCAGCGTTACTGTAAGCCTACTTGTGACACTAAAGATTATTATTATTATTATTATTATTATTATTATTATGAGTGCCTAAACAGCATGTCACAGTCACAGGGGTCCTAACTAGTCCCAGGTGGACCTTGATGAGACGCTGCAGAGCATGTCCTGGTCTCAGGTGGGCATTGCCGAGGCCATCCAGAGCATGTCCTGGTCACTGGGGAACATGTCCCACAACTTTTCACAATATACATTAAGTATCTGGAAAATGGAACTAGGGCACTGTTGCTACGTTTGCAGATGATACAAAGATATGTAGAGGGCCAGGTAGCAGGAGGGCTGCAGAAGGATTTGGCTAGGAGAGTGGGCAAAGAAGTGGAAGATGAAATACAATGTGGAAAAGTGTGAGGTTATGAGGGGGCAGCAGGGTAGTAAGGGGGCAGCAGGGTAGCATGGTGGTTAGCATAAATGCTTCACAGCTCCAGGGTCCCAGGTTCGATTCCCGGCTGGGTCACTGTCTGTGTGGAGTCTGCACGTCCTCCCCCTGTGTCCGTGGGTTTCCTCCGGGTGCTCCGGTTTCCTCCCACAGTCCAAAGATGTGCGGGTTAGGTGGATTGGCCATGCTAAATTGCCCGTAGTGTGCTAATAAAAAAGTAAGGTTAAGGGGGGGTTGTTGGGTTACGGGTATAGGGTGGATACGTGGGTTTGAGTAGGGTGATCATGGCTCGGCACAACATTGAGGGCCGAAGGGCCTGTTCTGTGCTGTACTGTTCTATGCACTTTGGCAAGAAGAATGGAGGCATAGACTATTTTCTAATTGGGGAAAAGCTTAGGAAATCAAAGCACAAAGGGACTTGTTCAAGATTTTCTTAACGTTAACGTGCAGGTTCAGTCGACCGTTAGAAAAGCAAATGCGATGTTAGCATTCATGTCAAGAGGGCTGGAGTGCAAGAGTAGGGATGTACTTCTGAGGCTGTATAAGGCTCTGGTCAGACCTCATTTGGAGTCTTGTGGGCAGTTTTGGGCCCCATCTCTAAGGAAGAATGTGTTGGCCCTGGAAAGGGTCCTGAGGAGGTTCACAAGAATGACCACTGGAACGAAGAGCTTGTCGTATGAGGGGCGGTTGAGGACTCCGGGTCTGTATTCGTTGCAGTCAGAAGGATGAGGGGGGATCTTATTGAAACTTACAGAATACTGAGAGGCCTGGATAGAGTGGATTTGGAGAGGATGCTTCCACTAGTAGGAAAAACTAGAACCCGAGGGCACAGCCTCAGACTAAAAGGACGTTCCTTGAAAACTGAAATGAGGAGGAATTTCTTCAGCCATAGGGTAGTGAATCTGTGGAACTCTTTGCCACAGAAGGCTGTGGAGGCCAAATCACCTGAGTGTCTTTAAGACAAGGATAGATGGGTTCTTGATTAATAAGGGGATCAAGGGTTATGGGGAGAAGGCAGGAGAATGGGGATGAGAAAAATATCAGCCATGATTGAATGGTGGAGTAGACTTGATGGGCCGAGTGGCCTAATTCTGCTTCTATGACTTATGGTCTTATGGTTCCTATGCAAGTGGGCATTGCTGAGGCACTCCAGAGCATTCCCCGGGCACTGAGAAGCATCGCTGAGGACGTCAACACCATGCTGCAGCCATTGGGGAGCCATCAGGGCTGGCAGAGCCAGATGACACAGGGGGAGCCGGGCTTGATCCAGTTACCTCCACTTCTGATGCAGGCTTCCTCCACCTCTACTGTGCATCCTGGAGACACACCTAAGTGCAGCGGTAGAGCACGGAAGGCTAAGCAGTTTGAAGATCACTGAGAGTGCATTGGGGTGGGGGGTGGGGGGAGATAGGGAGTAAGGGGGGGAGGGTGCGATGAGGAGAGGAAGTGGTGGGAGGTACTGGGAGGGGTGGGGAAGACAGCGCGGCGCCATCAGGGACCAGGGGTAGTTGGGGGACAGGTATGTACAGCATTAACAAGCGTAGTACTCGAGAAATATGACTCCTCTGGCACTTTCTTCCACAATGCGTGCCGACCATCAATCCCCTGTCCCAGCCTCTCATGCGTGTAGGTCCTGGATGTCTCCACCCCCACCACTCCCTACCTAGGCACACCATGTGCAGGTGATGGCTGTAAGCGAGCTGCTCAGCAGACAGGCATGGGTCAGACTATGGCATAGATTAAGGAGCAGCAGCACTCAGCTCTCAGTGGGTTATCATCACCCCCTCCCCCCCACCCCCCTGCCCTTGACAGTGACCCGCTGACAATGCCAACATTGTCCCATCATCCTGGGGTGATGTTACACATACCATGGGAAGGTGGAACAGGGTAGGTGGGGGGAAATGGTGGGATGGAGACAGGGGAGGGGAAGAGAGAGGGATGGGGACTCAAGGAAGGGGGAGAGGGAGGAGGAGGGCGGAAGGGGAGAGGGAGTGGGAGAATGGTAGGGGGGAGAGAATGAGGGAGTTGTGGGGGAATCTGGGGTGGGTGGAATGACAGATGAGGCCACGTCCTATGTGAAGTGAGCGAGGATGTGGGCCGCCTGGTCCACTGGGTATGCCAGATCATTGCGCCGCTGCCGCCTGTCCTCCAGCTGGTCCTGCGGGTCTTCCCTGGGCTCAACCTCCAGCACCTCCTGATTCAGCACCTCCTCGTCCTCCTACACAGAGATGGCCACATGTTCCTCCCCCTCCACCTCCAGCAATCACCCCACAATCCACAACCTGGCACAGCAGACCACCACAAAGCTGGCAACCCTCTGGGCGGTGTACTGGTGAGCACCACCAGTGGTCAAGGCATTGGAAGTGCATTTTGTGGAGTCCACGGCACCACTCAATGGTGCCATAGACTCCACAAAATCTCTGGTGGAGATTCAGATGCCCAAGAGAGAAGGAGTTCTCCTTCTTTATAGTGGGTAAGTCGTTGCTCTCTGGGGTAGTGGGAGCGGAGAATTCGGCAATTGACTATGCTCCCCATCTATATGGATTTGTGTTTGGAGAGGAGCTGTGCTCAGTGACCCCCGTTGAAGCTGGAATATAGCACTGCCTGCAGAAGTGGACGGGGGGGGGGGGGGGGGGGGGGAGGGTGTGACAGGATAGCTTCTGCTAATGGGGCATATGTGGAGTTTAATAAGAACGAGGAGGTATCACCTTCCACGTGCTGGGTGGCATTAAAGGCAGCCATTAAGGGGGAATTGATTTTGATGAAAGCTCACAGAGACAAGTTGGGGAGGGTGGAGTGGCAAAGATTGGTGAAGTCTATTCTGGCGGTGGACTGGTAATACTCTGCTACCACAACGGTAGAGTTGTTGGCAGAGAGGAAGAAACCCCAGATAGAGTGCAAGGGATGTTTTACGAGCATGGGAAGACTGACCAGCTGAGACGGCAGGCAGCCTCTCAGGAGATAGGTCAGGCTAAGGACTCGGTGGGGGGGGGGGGGGGGGGGGGGGGAATGGTCTTGAAGGGTTAATGGGGAACTTGAGACCTTTTACCAGGGTTGTATAGGTCAGAGCCTCTGGAGGAAAGCTCAACTATGGCGCAGTTCTTGGATAGATTGGACTTCCCAGTGGTGGAGGGGCTAAGAGTGCAGGGGCTGGAGGCTCTACTTGGGCTGGAGGAAATTATGAAGTGTATTTGTCCTCTGCACTCGGGGAAGGCAGCAGGCTCGGACGGATTCCCGGTGGAATTTTATAAAAGGGTTTGTGTCGGAACTGGGGTCACATCTGCTGGACATGTTGATGTACCATCAATTGAATGCGAGACGAGTTGCTGAACAAAAGTATGGCTTTAATATACTAGATGTTAGCCCTGCGGTCGATTACAGTAGAAGGATGACCGCCGGGAGTACTGGGTATTTATACACTGCCCTGGAGGCGGGGTTAACTCAGCCTCTCGACCAATCGGGGAGCCGTCACATGACTGGTCTCAACCAACCGGACGAGAGGCACATGACCGACCAGGGCCAATGGTAAGCCGGTATTCTGCACCAATGGCAGGCAGCTATGCTAATCATACCACCACACATGTTTAATGATTCACTGTCCCGGGAATACTGCCGGCCACACTGACACAGGCTTCCATTTCCTTAATCCTGAAGAAGGATAAAGATCACGAGGAGTGTGGGAAATATCGGCCCATATCTTTGTTGAATGTTGACACAAAGCTGTTGGCGAAGATGCTGGCAACCCATTTGGAGGGCTGCCTGCCAAAGGTTATTTCTGAGGATGAGACGGGGTTTGTTAAGGGGTGACAATTGTCAGCCAACATAAGGAGACTCCTGAATGTCGTCCTCATCCGGGGCCGAGCTGGAGGTAATAATGTCCATGGACGTGGAGAAGGCGTTCGACCGGGTGGAATGGGAGTATCTTGTTGAGATACAGGGGAGGTTTAGTCTTGGACCCAGGTTCATCTCGTGGAATAGATCAGTGTTTATCAAACTGTTTTCCTCGGACCCATTTTTACCAACCAGCCATCCTTCACGACTCACGCCGACTGACCTTCACGACCCACTATTTCACTTACCTTTAATGTGACAGGTGAGTCACTTGGTCCTCACGATCTCACTAGGAATGTTACATTTCTGCTAATAGCTTCACCTGATGATTTAAGATCTCACTTGATTTGTTGAAAAAAATCAAGAGGTTTGTCCATGAACTTGCCATGCATAGTCTTGAAATATCTTGAGGTTTTGAGGGTTTTAAACTTTCATTTGCCAGTACGTCCCTGCATATAACACACATGAGCTTTGAATCCTGATTGGCGGTGGCACAATTAATAACCCATACCTCAAGTAATCATCTTTATACTGCTTTGTTCCTATTTTCAGCTTCTTCTTCATGGGTTGTTCACCAGAGAACCTGGAGCTCACACCAACACTGCTGGCAGCTACAAAATGGAGGAATCTCTCTCGCACCCAGAAGACATGACATCAGCTTCTGGGATGTGTGACCTGCTCTTTGCCGCCACTTCTGGTGGGAGGACTCCATCATTTGCTGAATAAAACTGGCCCGGGATAGCGCGCTGATGTCAGGTGGAGGCGGTCCACCCGATGGGCTCCGGGCCTGCGTTCTGCTTGATCCAGCAGGCATCCGCGGGATGGTCGGCAATCTCAAAAGTCCGTTGCGTGGCATTTTTAAAAGCCGGTAGCGGCCATTGGGCATTCCTCCCGTGATTGGGAACGGCAAGACCGCGATGCGACCCTCCCGAAACCTGCCCGTGACCCACCCGCAGATTTACTCTGGCGAGAATAGACTCATCTTACAGGGTCTGGCAACCGGTTGGGGTGGAGAGATTTAGGGATTTGTTCATTGAGGGTAAGTCTGCGGGGCTGGAGGAACTGGTGGGGAAGTTCCAGCTTCCGGTGGGGAATGGGTTCAGGTATAATTTGGACCTTTGCTCGCAAGAAACCTCCTACATTTCCTCAGTTGCTGCCCCCTTCTCTGATGGATAGCATAGTGTCTGTGGATGAGATAGGGGAAGGAAGGATTTCTGATATCAATGGGCTGTTGATAGAGAGGGAGAGGGCTACACTGGAGGAGATAAAGAGAAAATGGGAGGAAAAGTTGTCACAGAGTCACTATCTGCTACTGCCTCTGGCCCAGGCAGCCACCTCTCAGCAAGTCCGACAGTTTTGAATGGTTTTTCAGTGTTTTTCAACATCCCACTCTCCCTCTGCTACCATGGCGCCCAGCCCACATTTGTAAATACTTGTAGTGATTCACGCCCGCGTGACTTCCGCCTGAGAGGATCAGAGCATAGTGGAAAAGTAGAGCACATTATGTCCAACCTGCTAATCAGTTTTAAGTGCATGCCAATGACTGTATTGCATGCCGCCTCTGGCACGGGGCACGGACCTTGTTATCGGCACCAGTAAGGGACTGGAACACGGTGCCCAAATCAGCGGCAGGCGTGAACCTCAATTTTGGTCGGAGGCCCGATTTTCCGCCCATCACGGTTCACGTTTGTGGTGTCGCGAGGCAGAAAGTTCTTTCAGATGAGGTATTAAACTAAGGTTCCATCTGCTCTCTCCAGTGCATATAAGTTTTTGAAGGAGAGCAGGGGAGCTCCCTGACCAACTTTAAGTGATCATACGACATTATTAAAAGCAGATGATTAACTCATGAGCTCATTTTGATTTGTGGGTCTTGCTGTGCAAATTGGCTGCTGTGTTTCTCCGAATACAACAATGGCTAACTTCAAAAGCACCGAATTGGGTGCCAAGTGCTTTGTGATGTCCTGAGGTTGTGGAAGGTGCGACATAAGTACAAGGTATATCTTAAATATGAGACTTAATGGTAGCAGTAGCATTCGAATTGTTTATCACAGGAAGTGCTTTTAGAATGTCCACAATAAAATTCAAAGCTAACTGTGGCGCTAACAATTGCACACAAAAGACTCAAGAAGGTACAAGAGAAGCTTTATTACAGTGAGATGCTATTCCACCGGCGGCAGCTGTAGACTGGCATCTCAGGGAAACTTATCAATATTTATATATTCTCCCTGAGGGCGGAGCTACAGAAGGGAACAGAAGGAACAGCCCCCTCCCACCCCCCGCGCATACACAGCGGAAGAGATAAACTAACATCCATCAATCCCCCAAAACATCTGCCCGTCCCTTCAATAGACAGGACAGAAACCGCCCCCCCCCCCCCGCGTATACACAGAAGAGGAAATGAATTAATGCCCGACATTGGCACAGAACAACTATGCCCGTCCCTTTAGTACAAAACAACAAAACATTCCCCCCCCCCCCCGGGTTGCTGCTGCTGCTGGCCTGTTTCTAATGTTCTGCCAGGAAGTCCAGGAATGGCTGCCACCTCCTGAAAACCCCCTGCACTGATCCCCTTAGGGCAAATTTCACCTTCTCTAGCTTGAGAAACCCTGCCATGTCGTTGATCCAGGCCTCCACGTTGGGGGCCTCGCGTCCTTCCACTGAAGGAGAATCCTCCGCCGGGCTACCAGGGACGCAAAAGCCAGAACACCGGCCTCTTTCGCCTCCTGCACTCCCAGCTCCTCCGCAACCCCAAATACTGCGAGCCGCCAGCCTGGATTGACCCTGGATCCTACCACCCTCAACAACGTCCCTGCCACGCCCTTCCAAAATTCCCCCAATGCTGGACATGCCCAGAACACATGGGCATGATTTGCTGGGCTCCCAGGGCACCTAATACACCTGTCCTCACTCCCAAAGAACCGGCTCATCCTTGTCCCGGTCATGTGAGCCCTGTGCAGCACCTTAAACTGTATGAGGCCAAGCCTCGCACAAGAAGAGGAGGAGTTCACCCTCCCCACGGTGTCCGCCCACGTCCCCTCCTCAATCTTCTCATCCAGCTCCTCCTCCCATTTACCCTTCAACTCCTCAACCGAGGCCTCGTCTTACCAGCAAACCTGTAATACAGGTACTGTCATACATCCCCTAATGCAAGCACACACATATATACAGTGGTAGAGATCACCACATTTACCCCCTGTAAATAGTGAGTCTGGCGGGGGTGACGTGAAACTATAATACATTGAAGTGATATAATTACAGAGGGGGGGAAAAGGAACCAAGAGTCCATCGGCCAACCCTGTGCCCGTCACAGGTTGAGTCGGACCGGCGGTCGGACGTTCCGTTGTGAGCGACGCAGCAGTGGTGGCGACGTCTGCACAGGCGGTGTCGGCGACGACGGCGTAGGTGCTGGTGGTGTTGGTGCTGGCCAGTGGCGGGATGACCCCGGGAGCGAGCCGCAATCTTCCATGTCCTCTAGTGTAGGCAGGGCAACGAGGGATGGACCTGGTGGGGCTGAATTCGGGGGCGCCGGGGAAAAGGAGGGTGGCGCGTGGGTAGGGAGGAGTGTGGGCATGGGATCGGCACCCGAGGGAGCCAGGTCTCTGAGCGAGATTGTATCCTGGCGGCCGTCGGGGAACTCCACGTAGGCATATCGGGGGTTCGCGTGGAGCAGGCGTACCTTGTCCACCAGAGGGTCTGCCTTACATGCCTACGAAGAAGGACTGGCCCTGGGGCAGCGAGCCAAGTCGGGAGCGACACCCCGTATGTAGACTTCCTAGAGAAGGCAAAAACACGTTCATGGGGTATATTGTTAGTGTGCGGTGCACAGCAGTGACCGAATGGAATGGAGCGCGTCAGGGAGGACATCCTGCCAGCGAGCGGCTGGGAGGTTCCTGGACCATAAGGCCAGCTGGACGGCCCTCCATACCGTCCCGTTCTCCTTCTCTACCTGCCCGTTTCCCCGGGGGTGTAGCTGGTTGTTCTGCTGGAGGCGATACCCCTACTGAGCAGGAACTGACTCAGCTCATCGCTCATGAACGAGGATCCCCTGTCACTGTGGGTATAGTCGGGGAAACAGAACAGAGCGAATATGGAATCAAGGGCCTTGATGACGGTGGCAGACGTCATATCCGGGCATGGGATGGCGAAGGGGAACCTAGAGAATTCATCGACCACACTAAGGATGTAGGTGTTGCGGTCGGTGGAGGGGAGGGGCCCTTTGAAATCCACGCTGAGGCACACAGATGCCACAATAACTAAAAACATAGCAATTCGAGTGCTCTTCATCTTCTCTTCTCTTCTTTCCTCTTCTCTTCTGGGATCTTGCTGTGCTGTTGCTTCCGTTCCTCTCGCGAACCTCCGAAAGCTAAGGGGATCAAGCATATTATCTGTTAGTGTTCAGCTTAATATCTTGACTTTAAGTATATCTCTCCTCTTGTTCCAATTTTCCCTTTATGATGGTCACCTCCATGTGACTCCCTCATTTTTTTTTTCAAAAACGGATTTAGGACCAGACATATACTTATCTTAAACCAGTGCGAGTCGTCTCGCAGAGTGTTGAAATTTACCATCCCAAAATGTTCCTGGATGTAAATAGCATATGGAGTGGCGGCCCAAGGGCTACCTTAAACAAAAATGAAACCAAGGTTTAGAAACGAAAAGGTCGAATGAGTTGAGTATGGGCCGCGACGGGTAAGAGTTGTATGGGATCCCCGGGTAGGGCGTGCTGTGCTGTACCCGAGCTTAGCTGACCAAAGGGGGGGTCCTCAGACAGGGCGGATCCTCAATGCCGTTTCTCCACTGTCTGAGCAACCTGAAACGAACGGACAAGAATAGTGGAATTGCAGCCTCTATTCCCTGAATAGAGGGGCACCTAAAAAAAAGGGGAGGAGCCGAGATGCTCCAACATCTGTAAACAGAAGACAAGTCGTGAACATTGTCGGTTCAGCAGAGGACATTTCAACTGAGTGAAGTTCTCAGAAATATCGGCGGACAAACTAACGTGCATGTGAGGTGGTCACAAGCTTTACAGCTGAAAAGCAAGTGGCCAATTTCCAAATCAAACATTTAACATACAAACAAACAAACATACGTGCAGGTGCCATCAGTGGTGGCGTGAGGCTGTGAAAATCTGTTTAAATTTAAACACTGAAAATTTAACAAACACAAACCCAAAGATGTGCGGGTTAGGTGGATTGGCCATGCTAAATTGCCCGTAGTGTCCTAAAAAGTAGGGTTAGGGGGGGGTTGTTGGGTTGCGGGTATAGGGTGGATACATGGGTTTGAGTAGGGTGATCATTGCTCGGCACAACATCGAGGGCCGAAGGGCCTGTTCTGTGCTGTACTGTTCTATGTTCTAACATACAAACAAACATGCAACGAATATCGTACAGGTTCCATCAGAACGAAGGATACCGTAAATCACATTTGGCTGGGGGTGTAACTAGCATATGGAGTCAGTGCAGTGTGACCGAAGAAGAGAGGAAGGAGAGAAACAAAAATGAACTGGCATTGCTGAGGTATCCCTGCTATGAGAAGTGGTGGGTAAGCGCTCATAGTTTGCATGGGCCAGCTGGGACCTTTTAGCTGCTGTGGGTGGTATTCTCTTTCATATCTGGGGGCGGGTCTAGCTGGTGGTGGGGGTTTCTAGCAATCTCGAGCGAAGTGTCCTGGCTGCCTACAGTTGTAACATGACCCCTGAGGCACATAAGGCAGAGCAGGCACTCTGGTGCATTGTTCCCTTGTGTATTGTTCCCTGAGTGGTGGGTCGGGGCTGTTGGTTTCGTTGCTGCTTCAGGGGGCATTGGTGGGCTGATTCTGCTGCTGTTTCGGGGGGGCTTGACATTCTCGAGCGTAATGTCCTAACTGTCCACAGTTAAAACATTCCTGTGACTTGGTCTGCTGTGGGCTGTTCCTTACCTCATTTACACATGCGGGGTTTTGATGTGTTTTAACTGAATGCATGTCTGCATCTGCCTGCTCTTCCGCGGGATTTATAAATGCTGTTTTATTGTGGATGGATTGCTGCCAAATGCGGGACAATCTTTTCAAGACCCATTTTTCATTATGGGCCTCTTCTGAGGGGTCATAATTGCTGCAGATATTCTGTCCTGCATCTGTGGCATGGGAGATTATGGTGCGGGTCCATTTAACCATATTATCGCGGGTTAAATGTGCGCGGTCTAAATCACCAAAAACGGCAGTGAAATGAATCCACAGCCTTCCTGCGAATGCTGTGGGATGCTCTGTCCTCTTCTGCCTACACTTATTTAGGCCTTCGACTGGGTCTCCTCTATTGTACCCTATCGCGTCTAAAATAGATGTATGCATCTCCTCTAGGGTACCTCCTCCAACGTTCTGTGGGTCGGGGAGGGCTGCAACTACCGATGAGTCTAAACTCAAAACTGTGAGCTTCACTAACTCTCGCTCATCCAGGCCGTACATGGTAGCCTGTTGTTTCACTTTTGCAAAAAATTGGTGGGGGTCTGCAGTGGGGAGGAACGGGGTGATTTTCTCACACGCGTCCCTGAGTTGTATTACAGTTAAGGGGGTGGTGTAGGTGATCTCGTGTGCGCCGTCTGCGGTTGCTTTTCGTTGGGTGGTGACTGGGTTCATAGGTGCGGGTGCTATCTGATCTGTGGGGGGGTTGGGGCGCTTTCCTTTTCTGCTGCGCTGCAAGCGCACATGTTCCCTGAACATATCGCTGCGCTGTCTTGCTCAATTCTTGCCAATGTGGGGCATTTTCCTCATCTAACTGTGTTCCAAAGGTGCTTTGGAACCCATTCTGTACTGAAAGCAACAATTGCAGCTGCGCAATCTGCTTCCTACACTTCGCGTGATCCACTGTGCTTTGCCTTTCCTCAGTGGTGGCAGCGTGGAGTGCTCTTAAAGCTGCCTTTAGGTCAGAGCATTGCCTTTGCAGTGCCTCTACCTGCTTCTCTGAATTTTCCCTTATCAGAACTGCTCGCTGCACATCCTGATAGGCTTTCTCATAATGGGTTTTGGAACTGCTCAGATGGGCTAGACAAGATTGATGTGCCCTCTTGGCATCATCCACCTCTCTACCCTTCTCTGCCAGCTTCCTTCTTAACTCTAGGTTTTCCTTTTTGATGTCCCTGACATCCACTTTACTCATCCTATTCTTTTCCTCTAATTCTTTGTGGAGCATCCGAACGACCTCCTCTGTGCCTCGCAATTGTGCCAAGCAGGACACAATTGCCATCGGCTTGCATGCTTTTCCTAAACTCTTCTTGTGAATTTGAGAAAGGTTCTCCCACCAAGTATGTCCTATACTCCCGGGACCTGTCTCCTCATTCACACAAAACTCACTCCAAAGGGGCCATCCTTTCCCTTTGAGATATTTCCTGAGTTCCAGCTCCCATACAGGACACTGGCCTACTCTGCTACGGCTGGTCGCTGCGACCACGAACTGCTCTGGGTTCATGAGGTGTTCCATTGCCTGCGTGGCCATTTCCTCTTCCTCTCTTTAATTTGGAACAAGGGATTATAAGGTAATGCTTTTAAAATACCGGTACGGCTTTTGCTATGTTCCGATTATAAAACTCCCGACAGTTTGACGCAACAAAAATCTCTCGGTTTAACCTTACAACCCTGTTAGTTATGCATGCAAAAACACACCTCCGAATTATGACTATTGATTTGAACTCCTTGAACACTTGTGGTTTTTCCTTTTCCCAATTGGATTTCCAATTCAAATTTCTGGGTTCTCTCGGAGTGGGGGGGCCACTTCTAATCGGGTCCCGGCGGAGTTCGCCACTAAATGTTGGTCGTTCTGGGTGAGTGTGCTTAACACTCAATTTGGCTCTGTTTCTTTATTTAGCTCTGGAGTCACCAGGTATCATTAAGACATCGCCACAAGCTTCAAGGTGAAGTTCAAAGCAATAAAACCATACACCAATTAGTAAGTCCAAACAACTGAGTTTATTATAATACAATTATAATAACTACCCATGCACACGCTAAAAGGATTAAACTTATTCCAAACGCTAAATAAACTAATACTTATCTCAAAGGAACTGCCGGGTCAGGGAACAAGGCCTCTTGCTCTGCTCTGGTCTGCAGGTTGGTATAAGTTAAAAGGGGTCAGGAGTGTCTATCTCTGGTAGCGATCGTTGTGAGGCACTTACTTGTTGGCGGCTGCTGTCCGAACCCTCTCCTCTCTCTCGTTCAAGGTCTTCTTGGCAAAACCTGGTCGAGGTGCTGGTCCACGGAGGAGTGCTGGTCAAAGAGAGAGGAGAGCTGGAGGGCTGGATCAGAAGACTGAACCATGTGTGGGACCTGTCTTTTATAGGTCCCAGGGGATCCGCGCCCCTTTGGGCGGACTCCCTTACCTGCTTGGAATCGATTGGGTCTCTTCCCAATCGATATGTTTGAATCCCCCCAATACTGAGGCTGTTCCTTAGCTACTGGGCGGGCCGTCAGGCTCTTTGTTTCCGAACCTTGCTGGTGCCTGAGTGTCTGGTATCCTTTACAATGTTGCAGTTACTTCCCCATTTGTGTCCATTGTCTCTGGAATCGTTCCATTAACATGCTAATTATCCCATGATTGCCTCATTAGTATGCGGAATGTTCGTTTCGGTGCTGTCTGCTTTCTTAGCAGACAGAATCTACACCTGCTAGGGGCAGCCTGCTGGGGCTGCAAACATTGTCCATTTTATCCTATATGCTTTGCGTTCCTCCATTTTGTATTCAGGGAATGGCCAACTTCGGTGGCTACATGTGCCTCGGCCATGAGGGGAAATTGTGTGGACTGGATCAGTGGGTGGGCCTTGTCCGCATATTGTGGGACCCACTGGGCATAGTAAGAAAAGAACCCCAGGCAGCGTTTGAGAACCTTGGGGCAGTGGGGGAGGGGAAGCTCCATGAGGGGGCGCATGCGGTCGGGATATGGCCCCTGTAGTCCGTTTTGGACTACGTAGCCGAGGATGGCTAAGCGGTCTGTGTGGAACACGTACTTCTCCTTATTATAAGTGAGGTTGAGGAGAAATACGGTGTGGAGAAATTTAGCAAGGTTGGCGTCGTGGTACTGCTGGTCATGGCTGCAGATGGTGACATTGTCTAAGTACGGAAATGTGGCCCGCAGTCAGTACCGGTCAACCATTCGGTCCATTTCTCGCTGAAATACCGAGACCCCGTTAGTGACGCCGAAGGGAACCCTAAGAAATTGATACAGTCAACCGTCCGCCTCGAAGGCAGTGTAGGGACGGTCCGATTTACGGATGGGGAGCTGGTGGTAAGCGGATTTCAGGTCAATTGTCGAGAAGACCCGGTACTGCGCAATCTGATTGACCATATCAGATATGCGAGGGAGGGGGTACACGTCGAGTTGCGTGTACCGGTTGATGGTCTAGCTGCAGTCCATGACCATCCTGTGTTTCTCCCCAGTTTTAACCACCACCACTTGGGCTCTCCAGGGGCTGTTGCTGGCCTCGATAATACCCTCCCGAAGCAGCCGCTGGACCTCGGACCTGATGAAGGTCTTGTCCTGGGTGCTGTACCGTCTGCTCCTGGTGGCGATGGGCTTGCAATCTGCAGTCAGATTGGCAAAGAGGGAGGGAGGGTCAACCTTGAGGGTCGCGAGGCCGCAAACGGTGAGTGGGGGTAGGGGTCCGCCGAATTTGAGGGTGAGGCTCTGGAGGTTACATTGGAAGTCCAGGCCCAGTAAAAGTGTCGCACAGAGGTTGGGGAGAACGTACAGGCAGAAACGGTTGAATTCAATGCCCTGTACGGTGAGTTTAACCAGACAGAATCCCCGGATCGGGACAGAGTGGGATCCGGAGGCCAGGGAGATCCGCTGGTTGGTGGGATGGACCGCGAGGGAGCAGCGCCTTACTGTGTCCGGATGGATGAAGCTGTCCGTGCCCCCGGAGTCAATGAGGCAGGAGGTCGCGTGGCCTTTGACAAGAACCGTCGTAGAAGCAGTGGCCAGGTTGCGAGGACGAGATTGGTCGAGCGTCATGGAGGCGAGTAGCGGGCGATCGACCGAAGAGTCCAACGAGTCCGTTGAGTAGTGGCAGCGACCCGGGTCCCGTGGTCCAGTTCTGAGGGGAGGACAAAATGGCGGCGTCTGGAGTACCTGCGGGGAAGAAGATGGCGGCGCCCACGCTGCGCACGTTGTGGGGGTGGGGCAAGATGGTGGCGACCATGGAATGCACATGGAGTTGGAGGATGAAGATGACGGCGCCCATGGTGCGCACATGGCGGGGGCAGCAAAAGTTGGTGGCGCCCACTGATCGCAAGTGGAGTCGGGGAAGAAAGATGGCGGTGCCCACTGATCGCACGTGGCCCCGGGGGCGACGGACGGCAGGGCCCATTGCGCGATCGGCTGCGGCGAGGGGGGGAGTTCGGGCGCGATAGCGGCAACTGCGCGGGACTGACACACCGCTGCATAGTGGCCTTTCTTGCCACAAGACTTGCAGGTCGCGGTGCGGGCTGGGCAGCGCCGGCGGGGTAGGATCACACATTACGGGACGCGGCTGTCATTGAGAGTGCTAAGGTCTTTGTTGCCACAAGATCGAGAGCGGCCCCTTCCAGCAGTCGTTGCCGGATGGGGTCCGATGCAATACCCATACAAATGCATCCCACATGGGTAGATTCGGATGTTCCGTGGCCGAGACGGCCTGGCAGACGCAGTCCCGTACTAGGGGGATAAGGGCCTGCCAGAAGTCCTCAATCGACTCACCCGGTTGTTGAGCGTGAGTGGAGAGTACATGGAGCGTAATTCTCTTTGAGCAATTTCATGGCCCAGGTGTAAGTAGGCGCGTCCTGAATCAGCGGGAACATGCTGGAGCTCAGCCTTGAGTAAAGGAGTTGTACATTCTGAGCCTCCGACAGTGCAGGGTCCACTGAGGAGATGTAGGCCTCGAAAACAGCCAGCCAATGTGAGATACCCTCAATCACGACACAGGAGAGAAGATAGATGATTCAAAGGCTTTAATCATCTGAGAACTGTACAGCAGCCATGAAGTGTGCTCATCACATGTTGCCTCAGTGAGCCTTATCTTATATACCGTTTCCTAGGGGCGAAGCCAGAGGCGGAGTGCCCCAGGGTTCCAAGCCTGGTCTTAAAGGGCCAATGCATTAAAGGTAAGGTACCATTATATCAGCTACTGATAGCATTCATCACACAGTGGTTAAAGTCTTTCCTGGCATGTGGCGACTGCGGATCCAGCTGCAGGCGATCAGGCTTGATTCTGATGTCCATGGTGTTGGAAAATCTCACTGTAATAAATTGTGGCGCTAACAATTGCATACAGAAGACTCGATAAGGTACAAGAGAGGCTTTATTACAGTGAGATGCTATTCCTCCGGCGGCAGCTGTAGACTGGCATCTCAGGGAAACTTATGCATATTTATACAGCTCCCTGAGGGCGGAGCTAGCCGGCAGGGGCTTATCAGCAAACCTGTAATACAGGCACTGTCATCCCCTAATGCAAGCACACACAATATATGCAGTGGTAGAGATCACCACACTAACTTTTTGCAACTTTGTCTGCCCCTATTAGATAAGTTTCATGCATATTCTGCTGAGTAAATAGCTGTGGTGTTGGAGGCACTGCCCATTTCAACCTTGTTGGCCAGTTATAGTGGATTTATCATGGCACTACTGAATAGGTTTGGTCCCCTAGTCTACAGAGGCAGATAGAGAGGGATTTTTTTAAAGTAAGACTTAATGCAGTTCAGGTAAAACTGAATAAATGAACTAATTTAAGCATGCTTTAAAATGATAAAAGTTTTAGTTTTGAGGATTATAGGAGGAAGGAAGGAAATACAGAGGAAGGGAAGGAATTCTACTGTTTCCATCTCCTGGCAAGACTTAAGTTACAGAGTGACAGATCTTTGAATCATGTGGACTTATTTACTCCAATTGCACTTTAAAGTAAATCCTGAGTTTGATGCGGATCTGCCTTGATATATTGTTCCACTGTGACACAATTCCAATCAACACTGACTTTTTCTTGCACTTCTATTCTATGTTTAATTTTTAAATTTTTCAAAACAAACTTCTTTATCACAATTGATCTGGAGAATCATTATTTGAATTCCACTTCATGTTATGCTCAATTTGAAATACATACTTTTCATCTCAGCAACATTTACAGCAGCATTGACCACTCTAGTACAGTGGCAGTAACACTTCAGTGGATGGACAGTGAAGCTTGGAGTGGAGTCTCTCCATGCCCTATTAAAAATATACACTTAGTGATAATACTCTGAAGTCGCTGAAAAATTTATTAACAGAATGCCTGAAGGGTCAATGGAAGGATGCAACTGTTGTTAGTAGAGCAGGGAGGCACTTTTTCCCTCTGTCTGCGTGGGTTTCCTCCGGGTGTTCTGGTTTCCTCCCACAGTCCAAAGATGTGCAGGTTATGTTGATTGGCCATGCTAAATTGCCCCTTAGTGTCCAAAGATGTGCAGCTTAGAAGGGGTTGTGGGGTTACAGGGATAGGGCTGGGAAGTGGGCAGCTCTTTCAGAGGGTTGGCATAGACATGATGGGCTAAATGGCCTTCTTCTGCTCTGTAGGAATTCTAATTCGAAAGGAAAATATTCTTAAAGTATAACATGACCAACTAAAATTAGTTTGTCGCTATGTGAAGTTTGCCAGATTATTTGAAAGTTAAATAGGTTGTTGCTTCAAAAAAGTAGCTTTAGATAGAAATCTAGAGAAAGAAAGAATGAATTACTTTAAAACCAGTTAATTGTAGTCACTGTTATAATATAATAAACACAGCAGCCTTTGTGCACACTTCAATGATCCACAAACAGCAATGAGATAATGACCCCGGCCGGGATTTTCCAGCCCCCCCCGCCGCGGTGGGTTTCCTGCGATGGATTCGGTGAGCCATTGCCTCTCCCATGCTCTCTCATTGACACCAGGATCGTCTGGTCCTGCCACAGTTTACAGGCTTTTGCATGGCTTGCCTGCCATGCTGCCGGGGAACTCGCCATAGTGGGGTTGGGGAGGACTTCAGCGGGACCAGACGATCCCTCTGGCGGGAAGGGCCGGAAAATGTTTTTTGTTTTAGATTTTGATTGAGGAACATATGGTGGATAGGCGGAGAGCTCTCCCTCTCTTCTTCAAAGAGCACCATGAGGTATTTAACATCCGCCTGAGAGGGCAGACAAAGCTCTATGCAAAGACAGCACCTCACTCAGACAGTGCAGCAGTTGAGACTGCACTGGTGTGTCAGTCTAGATTAGGTGCTCTTGAAGTAAGACTTGACCGCACATCCTCCTGAATCAGAGGAAAGAAAGCCACCAATGAGCCATAGTGAATATATATGGGTGAAATCTATTATTTTAATATTTGGTGCAACATGGCATGTTTCCTAAAAATAAACACAGATAAATACAGAAAAAAAATTAAATAGAAAGTTGCTATTACGTCATGCTGACCACCCACACACAGACATCTGGATAACAATCCAGCAGTCAGCCTAAGGATACAGTATAAGATACTATTGATCTCAATAGAGTGCTGCAGATTACTAGTCATCTCATGACAATTATGTATCACTCAACCAGCTCACACACACTTAATAAGACTAAAAGTATACACTCCACATGGTGTGTGGGCTAGTTTGTTCATAATATTTGGCCTTATTATACTGGATTTGTCTTTATAATTATATCCTTGGATCAGAAGAAAGCGGTATTACTGTATACAAAAGGAAATTATATGTAATTTGTGCTACACACAGTCATACCTTAACATTAAGTGCCTTTTAGCTCGCTCCATTTTAAAAATTGACATTAAGTTCCTGTTTAACAATTTAGGGACTACAGGAGCATTGTCACATCTCAGACTCTATGTCCTGTAATAATTACCAGACTATTATAAAACAATCTATGCCTCTCCCATTCTATTTCATTCATTTAATCAATTAAACTTTAAAATGTAAACTTGGCACCTTTAAGTATTACTTCCCAGTTTACCTGGCCTTCCCTTTAACTCTTTTTTTAACCTTGATGATGCTACACCCTTAACCTTGCACCTTGAAATCTCAGGAGAAATAACGATAACGTCCATGGCTATGGGCCAAGTGCTGGCAAATGGAATTAGGTAGGTAGGTCAAATGTCTTTCATGTGTCAGTGCAGACTCGATGGGCTGAAGGGCCTCTTCTGCACTATATTGTTCTGAGATTGTCTGTGATTCCTGCTTTAAAGTAATTTATATTACTTGTTTATATTACAACAACAACATACACCTATATAGCATTTTATTGTAGGAAATGCCCCAAAGCACTCGCAGAGGTGTTAGACATCAACTCTTTGGCACATTGGTACAATAAATAAGGCTTACATTATCAAATTCCATTGGACATAAGGGCCGGGATTTTCCGCTACCCGGCGGGGCGGGGGGTCCCGGCATGTTGGAGTGGCGTGAACCACTCTGGCGTTGGGCGCCCCAAAGGTATCGGAGACGGGGCCAAGCCCTCACATTGAGGGGCTAGGCCTACGCCGGAGTGGTTCCCGCTCCGCCGGCTGGCGTGAATGGCCTTAGGCGCCACGCCAGCCAGGGCCGAAAGGACTTCGCCGGCCGGCATAAGTCCGCGCATGCGCCGGAGCGTCAGTGGCTGCTGATGTTATCCCGGCGCTGGGGCGGGGGTCTCTTCCGCCTTCGCCATGGTGAAGACCATGGCGAAGGCAGAAGAAAAAGAGTGCCCCCACGGCACAGGCCCGCCCGCCGATCGGTGGGCCCCGATTGCGGGCCAGGCCACCGTGGGGGCACCTCCCGGGGTCAGATCGCCCTGCGCCCCCCCCAGGACCCCAGCTCCCGCCCGCGCCGTCAATCCCGCCGGTCAGGTAGGTGTTTTGATTCCCGCCGGCAGGAGAGGCTTGACAGCAGCGGGACTTTGACCCATCGCGGGCCGGAGAATCGGAGCGGGGGGCCCGCCGACCGGCGCGGCGCGATTCCCGCCCCTGCCGAATCTCTGGTGGCTGAGAATTCGGGACACAGTGGGGGCGGGATTGACGCCGGCCCCGGGCGATTTTCCGACCCGGCGGGGGGTCGGAGAATCCTGCCCCAGATTAGTGATGTAAAGTCTTAATTTGGGATGATTTGTGAACTTTGGGAGATGTTGTTGAGTCTTAAAGTTCACATCCCTTTAAGTGCCAAATACTGTGATGTAGTTTCAAGAAAAAAAACAAGCAGTTATAGTTACGATGCACTTGGGCTGCAGCTAGCCCAGTTTAGCAATAAACAAAAGCCAAAGCTACTATGCTGATTCTTCGAGGCTGGAAGAATAGCCTGAGGGCTAAATGTTTCGAGGTCCTCTGATTAGAGGTAGAAATTAAGGTCAGGTTGTTGTGGGGAAGCTTGGAATTCCCTGTCCATTGATTAAGGGCGTGATTCTCCGACCTCCCGCCGGGTCGGAGAATTGCCGGGGGTCGGCGTGATTCCCGCCCCCGCCGTCCTCTGGATTCTCAGACCCCCCCAAAAGTCGGCGAGGTGTGAATCGTGCCGCCCGCCTTGGAGAATGGCGGGGACCGGGGCAATTCAATGGGCCCCAGGGCTGCCTGAACTCTCCGGCCTGCGATGGGTCGAAGTCCCGCCCGTTTTTGCCAGTCCCGCCAGCGTGAATTGGAGTAGGTCCCTTACCAGTGGGACCTGGTGGCGCGGACGGGCTCCGGGGTCCTCGGGGGGGGGGGGCACGGGGCGATCTGGCCCTGGGAGGTGCCCTCACGGTGGCCTCGCCCGCGATCGGGGCCCACCAATCCATGGGCGGGCCTGTGCCGTGGGGAACTCTTTTCTTTTCGTGTCAGCCTCCGCGATGGCCGACGTGTAGGTGACCTCCCCCTGCACATGCGTGGGGATGACGTCAGCAGCCGCTGACACTCCCGCGCATGCGCGGACTCTCGCCGTCCGGCGGAGTCCCTTCGGCCCCAGCTGCCGTGGTGCCAAAGGCCTTCCACGCTAGTTGGTGCAGCGCAAACCACTCCTGCGCCGGCCTAGCCCCTGAAGGTGTGGAGGAGTCCGCACCTTTGGGGCGGGCCGACGCCAGAGTGGTTCATGCCACTCCGTCCCGCCGGGACCCCCACCCCGCTGGGTAAGGGAGAATTCCGCCCCAAGTGTTTCAAATATTGGGTTAGAAGTTGTTAATTGTGTTCCACATACTTGGACTAAATGTTGCAAAGCTACCTGCAAAAAGTGTATAAAAATAGGGGTCCACTACAGAGGACAAGGGTTAGCATTTGTCACAGGACACCTGTTGGGGATTTGTATGCATGATAGAATTAAGCGTACTAAGCTAAAATCTCGAAGGGCATTATGAGTCAAGAGACCATTCTAAGAACCAAGAAGAGAAGTCCTCAGATGTCTCAGCATCCACGAGAAGATAGATCAAGATGGGTTGAACTTGTGTATCTTGTCATGTCTAAACTGAAAGTATCAATCTTTATTGTCCAATAAACCTTGTTAGTTTGTATTCTAAATTAGTGATTGCCCTTTTTTCCAATAAGGTTATATGCTGCAAGAGGAATTTTAGTATGATGTCCAAATCCCGACAGAGGTGTAACAAGGGCCTTCAATTCTTATTGCTGAAGAAGGATCTTCAGGGGAGTGATGAAAAGCTGGTGGAAAAGGATATTGGGTGTTACCAGTGTACATGTGGAAGCTAATCCTTTGTCTGCAGCTGGAGTCGCCAACAGGTGATTTCTGCTGGTGAGAACCAGGAAAAAACAATGATAGACTGTCAGGAGAATCCAGAGGTAACAATTCCAATCTTTCTGTAGGTATATACAAAATTATTCCAGCACAACAAGGTTACATGTGCAACAATGAGATGAATAAAAAAGTCACCGGCTATTATTAGTATTTTATTGTGGGAACAATGCTGGCCAGGACATTGGACGAACTCAATGTTTTTCTTTAAATGATGCCACTGGAAATTTAACATTCATCCTAATAAGCAGGAGGGGCCTCAGTCTAATGTTTCATCTGAAGAGTGGCCAACCATTGTAAAATGCGTCCTGTGAATACAGTTCATAAAGATTCATTCAAATGCAAATTTGATTTATTTAAGAAAATAACATTTTGGGATACAAAATATTAGCGTTTTGAGATCTGACATTTAATATGTGCAAGAGGCTTGGAAGGAAAAATATAACTTTGAACCTAGAAGGCACGATTCTCTGGCCTCGTTGCGCTCGAGCAAGAACGCGGCAAAGCGGTGAATAACGGGAGAGGCCAAAAACGGGAACCGTGCGGGCACCAAACAGTTTGCGGTGCAACCGGCAAAAGCGGGATCGCGCCGTAGTGTGGAGAGAAGCCAATGAGCACCACTTAAGCCCTATTTGCATACAATTAACAGGAGGCACTCCACATCCAACAGCCTCCTGTGATCCAATGGCCACCCCAGCAAGTTCCACTGCAATTTCACTGCAAGTTTCCACTGCAATTTGCATACCGTAGCAACCGGTCCACATCAGACGCTATTTCCCTGGCCCTACACTCATCCCTAGAGCATCTCGAAAACAAGGACTCCTACATCAGACTCCTATTTATTGACTATAGCTCCGCCTTCAAAACCATAATCCCAGCCAAGCTCATATCAAAGCTCCAAAACCTAGGACTTGGCTCTCCACTCTGCAACTGGATCCTCGATTTTCTGACCAACAGACCACAATCAGTAAGAATGAACAACAATACCTCCTCCACAATAGTCCTCAATACCGGGGACCCGCAAGGCTGCGTACTTAGCCCCCCACTCTACCCCCTGTACACACACGACTGTGTGGCAAAATTTGGTTCCAACTGCATCTACAAGTTTGCTGACGATACGACCATAGTGGGCCGGATCTCGAATAACGACGAGTCAGAATACAGGAGGGAGATGGAGAACCTAGTGGAGTGATCACCACTTAAGCCCTATTTCCATACAATTAACAGGAGGCACTCCACATCCAACAGCCTCCTGTGATCCAATGGCCTCCCCAGCAAGTTCCACTGCAATTTCACTGCAAGTTTCCACTGCAATTCGCATACTGTTGCAACCGGTCCATATCAGACGCTATTTCCCTGGCCCTACACTCATCCCTAGAGCATCTCGACTGGTGTAGCGACAACAATCTCTCCCTCAATGCCAGCAAAACTAAAGAGCTGGTCATTGACTTCAGGAAACAAAATACTGTACACACCCCTGTCAACATCAACGGGGCCGAGGTGGAGATGGTTAGCAGTTTCAAATTCCTAGGGGTGCACATCTCCAAAAATCTCTCCTGGCCCACCCACATCGACGCTACCACCAAGAAAGCACAACAGCGCCTATACTTCCTCAGGAAACAGGAAATTCAGCATGTCCACATTAACCCTTATCAACTTTTACAGATGCACTATAGAAAGCATCCTATCGGGCTGCATCACAGCCTGGTATGGCAACTGCTCAGCCCAGGACCGCAAGGAACTTCAGAGAGTCATGAACACCGCCCAGTCCATCACACAAATCTGCCTCCCATCCATTGACTCCATCTACACCTCCCGCTGCCGGGGGAAAGCGGGCAGCATAATCAATAATCCCTCCCACCCGGCTTACTCACTCTTCCAACTTCTTCCGTCGGGCAGGAGATACAGAAGTCGGAGAACACACACAAACAGACTCAAAAACAGTTTCTTCCCCACTGTCACCAGATTCCTAAATGACCCTCTTATGGACTGACCTCATTAACACTACATCCCGTAAGCTTCATCCGATGCCGGTGCTTATGTAGTTACATTGTGTATCTTGTGTTGCCCTATTATGTATTTTCTTTTATTCCCTTTTCTTCCCATGTACTTAATGATCTGTTGAGCTGCTCGCAGAAAAATACTTTTCACTGTACCTCGGTACACGTGACAATAAACAAATCCAATCCAAGTGGTCACGCTGGCGCCGATCAGTACTCCTTTTTAAAAATGTGAACCTGGTAGAAGAGCTTCTGTGGGGAGACAAGGAGGTGAGTAGCCATTTTTGCTCACAGGCACTGGCCTTGCTGCCCCAGTACTCAGAGGGGAGTCAGGGGGTGATGTGTTAGGCAGATTGGTTCGACGTTGACTGCAACTGGATGCAGTGAAGCTAGAAACAGATGTCTAACACAGGAGATGATCCAACATTATTTTATTTAACTAGTGGACTGCTGTACATGTTCAGCTGTGGGTTGTCACTCTACTACTCTAACTGATGACCTCTTACTGGCTTGACCAGACTTACTAGCTACTGCATGGTGATAGAGCTCACTAGCTTGTGCACTCTGACTGTCTCAGGAGCTGGGTCCTGAGAGAGGGAGAGTCTTAATGCCCTGTGGGCTTTATAGTGGTGGTGTCCTGTCTGGAGATTGGTTGTTCTGTGTTGTGTGTTCATTGGTCATCCTGTGTGTCAATCATTGTCTGTCTGCATTTCATTATAAAGATGAATGGATATTATGACAGGGGGCACCCTCGGTTGGGGTGGACTGCCATGGGAGGTGTGTTCAGCTTTGGTGTAGGGGGGGGGGGGGGGGTGGTCCGCTGAGGGGGCAACCATGCGCGGTTATGCCATGCCAACACCTGGACCGTGCGTACCCGTTCCTAGGGCAACCGTTGTCCCTGCCCATCTGCCCCACTAACCACCCATAACCCCCACTGACTGCTAAGGCCTCTGGCCGTGTGGCTGAAGGCTATTACTGAATTGGCTATCGTAGTTAAGTCAGCACTTCACACATCCCAAGTGGAGTCCTGTGGGTGGGCGGGCCATATAACATGTGGGAGTCATTTGCCTAGCATCCCAATCAGACCATGATGCCTGGACACTGTGCCTGAACACTGTGGGAGGCAAACGCACACACACAACAGCCAAGATCTGGGCTCCAATTCTGAGGACATGTCTATGGCGATATGCACAGTTTTGTATATAGTTACCTATTAATGTATATAGTTATTGATCCACCCTCCAACCAATAGTTGGTGATAGAGATCTACCATGTGATTCAAGATATCTGGCAGTTGGTAGTAAGTCGGACTAGAGGACAGTCACACTACAAGTAGTTCCAGGAGAATTCACTGAATTCATTTACTCATGACCATTTGTATCAAAGTTTGTAAGTTATCTTTCCATGTGTTCATTCTGTTAATAAAGTGTTTTACTAGTCAAGCAACTAGATGTTCTGTGTGCACCTGTGTTACGGGCATTACACAGAACATAACATGGTACCAAGACTATAGAACAATTGAAGATAACAACGGAGCAGACAGATGAAACAGGCCGAGGAAAGGAAACAGAACATTTTTCCAACTACCTGGTAAACTATGGGCAACTGAAAAGCAATGCACGGAATGACTGTGAAGTTAGAGATGGAAGTTTTGAAGGCACCCCATCTGCTTCAAGTCACTGGTAATGTAGATGAGAATTGTTGTGTTTTTAAGCAGCAATTCAGGCTCTATGTTGGAGCCCTTGGCCTGCAGGCACAATCTGACGAGAGGAGTATTGCATTGCTGCTCACGGTAACAGGTCCTCAAGGAATAGAAATTTATCATACCGTCGCATTCGATAGCGAAGAGGAAAGCAGGGGCTTCTATGTACCATAAAGTACGTTGATCGGCATTGCTCTGCGAAGAAAAATGAAACATTTGACCGTTATATATTTTGTACGCATACCCAGAAGGCAGGAGAATCTTTTGCTAGTATTTTACCCGACTTGTGGTTGAAGGCGCAGTCCTGCAATTTTAATACGCTAAGTACACTATCCGCAGTTGGATAGTGTTTGGGATATCGAATGATAAGGTACATGACAGGCTATTGAGGGAAGAAGAGCTTCAATTAGAAAAAGCAATCAAGATTTGCCATGCAAGTGAGCTCGCTGCACAGCAGATAAGTGCGCTCAACCTAAATAGTTTTGGCAACAATCTGGAAGAAGACCTCAGCACCATCAGCACTGTAATGCAGTTGAACAAAAAACATGGTCTCAGTGCGGGCAGCCATTTTAAGCGACCGACCAGATCCGCCATTTTATGCCAGCGATGTGGCAATCAAACATGGGCAATGCCAATGTCCAGCATTTGGCAAGGTGTGTTCCAAGTGTGGCAGAACAAATCACTTTGTCAAGCAATGCTTTTCACGTCCAACAGTGAACCAAACAGGATCAGTCAACACAATTAATGAGATGTCCATTGAAGACCTGTTTTTCTTTGATCTGATTTCGACTAAGGACACTGATGAACCATCAATCGAACGCGAGGCAAGTTGCTGTACAAAAGTTAGGCTTTAATAAGCTAGAAGTTAGCCCTGCGGTCAACTACAGTAAATGGACGACCGCCGGGCGTTCTGGCTATTTATACCTCGATCTGGAGGCGTGGTTAACTCAGCCTCTCCACCAATCGGAGAGCCGTCACATGACTGGTCTCAACCAATCGGTCGAGAGGCACATGACTGACCAGGGCCAATGGTAAGCCGGTGTTCTGCACCAATGGCAGACAGCTATGCAAATCATACCACCACATTCACCCCTTGCGGAGAAAGAAGCCGGGGGGGGGTATCAATGAGAGCCGGGGGGCAGGGGGGGGGGGGGGGGGGGGAGAACTGGTGGTATGAATAGCAGCCAGAGAAGGGAGAAAAAAAAACATTCTTTTTAAAAAAAAAATTTTCACTTCCCACTGGCCAGACAATTAACAATAGTACAAAATGTCCCAACAAGGTCCATGGAGTTGTTGTAAATTAAATCAATTCTATCAGTCTTTTCGTGGCCCGTGACGTCCTGGCAGACCGCCGCAGTGGAGTAGGTGACGTCGGTTCAGCCGATGGTGGTGGTTCCGCTGACGTCCTGGAGTCCGGGAGCGATGGTCCTTGAATAGTCTCCGTCACCCGAGCTGGCGGTGGAGACGCCATGGATGGGGAAGGGGTGGCCTGGGCGGGGCGCTGAGGAAAAAAAACAGGGGGGGGGTCTGTGGTGAAGGGGGGGAGGGCCGCACGCCGGCGGGTGCCAGGTCCCGGAGGGAGACCGTGTCCTGCCGACCGTCGGGGTACTCCACATACGCATACTGCGGGTTAGCGTGGAGTAACTGGACTTGTTCCACTAACGGGTCGGACTTGTGCACCTGCACATGCGTCCGGAGCAAGATGGGTCCGGGGGTGACCAGCCACGTCGGGAGAGGAGATCCGGAGGACGACTTCCTGGGGAAAACAAGAAGACGTTCATGAGGTGTCCGATTTGGTGTGGTACAGAGGAGTGAGTGGATAGAATGTAGGGCATCGGGGATAACCTCTTGCCATCGGGAAATAGGGAGATCTCTGGACCGGAGGGCCAGTAGTATGGTCTTCCAGATGGTACCATTCTCCCGCTCGACCTGTCCGTTACCCGGGAGGGTTATAGCTGGTCGTCCTGCTAGAGGCAATGCCCCTGTTGAGCAGGAATTGACGCAGCTCGTCGCTCATAAAAAGAGGACCCCCAATCGCTGTGAATGTACGTGGGGTAGCCGAACAGGGAGAAGACGGAGAGGAGTGCCTTAATGACGGTCGATGTGGTCATGTCGGGGAAGGGAATGGCGAAGGGGAAGCGGGAGTATTTGTCGATTACCGCCAGGAAGTAAATGTTGTGGTTGTTAGAAGTCAACGCTGAGACGTTCGAAGGGGCGAGATGCTTTGATCAGATGTGCGCGCTCGGGGCGGTAGAAGTGCACCTTGCATTCTGCGCAGACGTGGCAGTCACGGGTTACTGTCCTGACTTCCGCGATGGAGAAATGCAGGTTGCGGGCCTTAATGAAATGGTAGAAATGGGTCACCCCTGGATGGCAGAGGTCCGTGTGGAGGGAGCGGAGGCGGTCTATCTGCGCGCTGGCGCAGGTACCGCGGGACAGGGCATCAGGAGGCTCATTGAGCTTCCCAGGACAATACAAGATCTCATAGTTGTACGTGGACAACTCGATCCGCCACCGTAAGATCTTGTCATTCTTAATCTTGCCCCTTTGTGCATTATCAAACATGAAGGCTACTGACCGTTGGTCTGTGAGGAGGGTAAACCTCCTGCCGGCCAAATAGTGCCTCCAATGTCGCACAGCTTCGACTATGGCCTGGGCTTCCTTTTCCACCGAGGGGTGGAGGAGTTCGGAAGCCTGGAGGGTTCTGGAGAAGAAGGCCATGGGTCTGCCCGCTTGGTTCGGGGTGGCCGCCAGAGCTACTTCTGATGCGTCGCTCTTGACCTGGAAGGGGAGGGACTCGTCGATGGTGCGCATCGTGGCCTTTGCGATGTCCGCTTTGATGCGGCTAAAGGCCTGGCAGGCCTCTGTCGACGGCGGGAAGGTCGTGGTTTGAATGAGGGGACGGGCCTTGTCGGCGTAATTGGGAACCCATTGGGCGTAGTAAGCGAAGAAATCCAGGCAGCGTTTGAGGGATTTGAGGGTATTGGGGAGAGGGAGTTCCATCAGGGGGCGCATGCGTTCAGGGTCGGGGCCTATCACTCCGTTACGCACTACGTAGCCGAGGATGGCTAGATAGTCGGTGCTAAACACGCACTTATCCTTATTGTACGTGAGGTTAAGAAGTTTTGCGGTTTGGAGGAATTTCTGGAGGTTGGCGTCATGGTCCTGCTGGCCGTGGCCGCAGATGGTGACATTATCGAGATACGGGAAGGTAGCCCGTAATCCGTACTTGTCGACCATTCGGTCCATCTCCCGTTGGAAGACCGAGACCCCATTTGTGACACCAAACGGAACCCTGAGGAAGTGGTAGAGGCACCCATCTGCCTCAAACGTGGTGTACTTGCGGTCACTCGCGTGGAGGGGGAGCTGGTGGTAAGCGGACTTAAGGTCCACAGTGGAGAAGACTTTGTATTTCGCGATATCGTTTACCATGGCGGAAATACGGGGGAGAGGATACGCGTCCAGTTGCGTAAACCGGTTGATGGTCTGGCTATAGTTGATGACCATCCGTATTTTCTCCCCAGTCCGGACCACCAGCACTTGGGCTCGCCAGGGACTATTGCTGGCCTCGATGACCCCTTCCTTCAGCAACCTCTGGACCTCGGACCTGATGAAGGACCAGTCCTGGGCGCTGTACCGTCTGCTCCGTGTCGCGACGGGTTTGCAATCGGGGGTGAGATTAGCAAACAAGGAGGGGGGGTCCACTTTGAGGGACGCGAGGCTGCAGACAGTGAGGGGGGGGTATAGGGCCGCCGAATTGGAAGGTCAAGCTCTGTAGGTTACACTGGAAGTCCAGTCCTAGGAGTGCCGGTGCGCAAAGGTCAGGGAGGACAAGGAGTTTGTAATTTTTAAAATTCTTCCCTTGGACCGTGAGGTCCGTGATGCAGCAGCCGGTGATGCGGACGGAGTGCGAACCTGAGGCTAACCCGATTTTGTGTTTTACAGGATGGACAGGGACAGTCTTACTGTGGCAGGGTGAACGAAGCTTTCCGTGCTCCCGGAGTCCAGCAGGCAGCCCGTCTCGTGGCCGTTGAGGTGGATCAGCGTTGTTGTTTTGGCGAGCGTGCGTGGTCGTGACTGGTCGAGTTGAATGGCCGCGAGCCGTGGAGAAGAACCATCGTCGCAGTCGTCGTCGCCCAAGTAGTAGCTGGCAGAACCTTGCGTGCCAGTCCAGGAAGGTGATGCCCAGGATCCGCACGTGGAGTCGGGATCCCAAGATGGCGGCGCCCAGGACCCGCACGTGGAGTCGGGGGCCCAAGATGGTGGCGCCCAGGACCCGCACGTGGAGTCAGGGCCCCAAGATGGCGGCGCCCAGGACCCGCACGTGGAGTTGCCGCCCCAAGATGGCGGCGCCCAAGGGGCCCTCGTGGTTGAGGGGGACGGAGTTAGCGGTGCCGGCGGGCCGACCGGAGCGGTTGAGAGCCGGGGCAGAGAGGCGCGCAGGCCAGGCTCAGGGGCCTGGGGGCGACGAGGAGAGTTGCGCGGTGCGCTGGAAGGGCCCGGAAGGGCCCGGAGGAGAGGGGGAGGTGCGCAGGCCGGGCCTGGGGACGGGGGGGAGAGATCGGCGCGGCGTACTGGAGCGGCCAGCAAGGGGCCGGAGGGGGGGATCCCCGGTCGCTGCGCGGTACAGCAGCGACCGATTTGGCCTGGCAGATGGAGGAGAATGGTCCTTCTTCCTGCAGCTCTTACAGAGGGCGGAGCGGGCTGGGCAGCGCGGGCGAGGGTGTTTAGCTAACCCACAGAAATAGCAGCGGGGCCCCGTGGACTTGTCGGGGCGTCCCGCGGCGCAGGCCTGAGGGAGGTCGGGAGCGGCGGATGGCGGTGGGGAAGCGTGCCACGAGGCCCAGGGTGGTGCAGCGCGGCTGGGGACATAGGCGCAGGCGTTTAAATCGGCCACCTCCAGGGAGGTGGAGAGAGTCCGTGCCTCAGTTAAGCTGAGGTCGTCTTTCTCCAGCATCCGCTGGCGGATAGCGGCAGACTGCATCCCAGCCACGTTAACAGCTCTGATCAGAAGTTCCATGTGCTGAAACTTCGAGGCAGGAGCAATTCCTCCCCAGGACAGCGAGGGCCTGGTAAAATTGGTCTAATGACTCACCGGGGAGCTGTTGTCTGGTGGCCAGCAGATGTCGGGCGAATACTCTGTTGACTGGTTTAAGAAACTGTCCATTTAGCTTAAGCATGGCCGCATCATAATCTTTTTCTTCCCTGATCACCGCGTAGGCTGCCGTGCCCACGCTGGAGTGGAGGATGTGAAGCTTCTGTGCCATGGTAGGGGGGCTGTTTGCAGACGCCAGGTATCCCTCGAGACATGCCAGCCAATGTTGAAAGATTTCTGAAGCGTTCTGAGTTTGCGGGCTGATGCGGAGGCATTCGGGCTTGATCCAGAGCTCTATCTTCAAAATTCTAGCTTATTAAATTGATGAACCATCAATCGAACGTGAGACAAGTTGCTGTACAAAAGTGAGGCTTTAATAAGCTAGAAGTTAGTCCTGCGGTCGACTACAGTAAATGGACGACCGCCGGGCGTTCTGGCTATTTATACCTCAATCTGGAGGCGTGGTTAACTCAGCCTCTCGACCAATCGGAGAGCCATCACATGACTGGTCTCAACCAATCGGTCGAGAGGCACATGACCGACCAGGGCCAATGGTAAGCCGGTGTTCTGCACCAATAGCAGACAGCTATGCAAATCACACCACCACAGACACGATGAGTCCAAATATGTAGAGTGAAGAGGTATTACTAGCCAGTTGCGGCAATAGTGATGGTGATGCTGATGCCATTGAAGACAGATGGACAATTCCAGTGATGATGAGTGCCACATTGATCAAATGGAAGCTCGACATAAGAGCGAGGGCCAACCTTCTCAGTTTGTCTGATTTGAATGGGCTGTGTGTTAAACTGAAAATTGTCAATCAAATGAAACGACTGAAAGACTACAATGGGAATGAGATTGTGATGCTGGGAGCAAGTGAGCTCGAAGCATGGGTACACAATGGAAGTCACAGCATACCATTTTCTTTTGTGGACACGGAACACGAATCCATCATAGGAGCGGATGTGTGTGAGGCCCTGAACCTAGTTGAGCGGCTGTACATTCCAGACAGTGCGGTGAAAGAGGATCCTTGCGATTGGCAACGAGATATAATGGTGCAGTAATCTGATGAGATAAAAGCAAAAATTAATATGGAGGACGACACACCAGATGAAGAGATGGAAGGGCCAAAGTGAATTCCAGAATTCTGGTTAACAGTCTTCAAAAATGTGGATTCACTCAGTGACATGATACAAGAGCATGATGACCCTATCTTAAAGCATTTACAAGCTGTAAACATAATATTTTCAGATCCAGGACAACCAATGAACTTTATCTGGAGTTTAAGTTTGAGCCAAATGAGTATTTCACAAAAGAGGTAGTGACAAAAACATACTAGATGGAGTCGCAGCCTGATGAGTTAGATTTTTTTCTTCTTTGATGAACAAAAAATTATGGGATGCAGAGGGTACAACATCGACTGGAAGAAAGAAAAAAACATCACATTGAAGACCATTAAAACGAAGCAGAAGCATAAGGGTCAGGGCACTGGTAGAACAGTTATGAAAACTGTTTATGACTCTTCAATTTCTTCAGTCCTCCTGAGGTTCCAGAGCATGTAAAGTTGGAGAAAGGCTCTGCAGAAAGACTAGTTGCTGACTTTAAAATTGGCCATTTCTTGCATAATTCCAGGAGCAATATCTTACTTTACAGTAGAAGCCACTGCGGATGATGATGATTACGATGATGATAATTACGACGATGAACCAGAAGAGGAAGACTGTGAAAATCTGTTTAGTTAATTTGAAGTAGTGTCGAGGTGATCACAAGGAGCACCCAATCTGCGCAGGACAATGATAAGTGTGAAAGGTGTAAGATGGCGTGTGCAGTGGCTGAATGTGAGATTGCAACAGCAGATCAATCTGTTGAGAGAAAATCAACTGCGAACACACTGGTAACTGAAGAAATAATCCCCATTTTGGAGAAATTGGCTCCAGAAACATACGAGGAATCATCCTATGCCCACGGAATAGTTCCTGTTGTGGATTCTCCAATACTCGAGGCCAGTCCACCAAAAGAAGGAGGACACCCACTCTTTTTGGCCGTCAAGATCACCACAACCCTGAACATCTTTGCCTTGGGATCCTTCTAGGGCTCAAGCGGGGACCTGTGTGGTATCTCGCAGGCCACAGCCCATAGGTATATCCGACAGGTAACAGATGTCCCTTTGCCCGGGCGGAAAACTATGTCAACTTTGACATGGACCAAGCCCATTAAGATGTACGGGCAGAAGGATTCCTCGCCATTGCCACAATGCTCCAGGTCCAGGGTTTGATATGCTGCATGCATGTTGCCCAGCACGCACCAGGCCAGCTGGGAGTGCCCTCCATTAACAGGAGTCGGTTCCACTCCCTGAATATCCAGCTCATGTGTGACCACCACATGAAGATCATGCATGTGTGTGCACACTTTCCAGGGAGTGCACATGACCACTACACCTTGGGGCAATCAGACATCCACAGTCCTCAAGGAACACCGGTGCTGCCCTGCGTTACATGACGCGGAGGTTCATCCTCTTTGTGATGGTCTGCTGGGTCCTCCACAACCTGGAACAGCAGTGGGGTGATGTGCTGGAGGTGGGAGATGAGGAACATGTGACCTCCTCCGAGGACGAGGATGGTGAGGAGGTGCCGGACCAGCAGGAGCTGGAGGACGATCCCGGGGAGGAATTGGGGGGTCATTCAGAAGCTGCAGGACAGGTGGCAGTGGCTAGGGTCTAGCAAGCCCGGAGGACCAGGTAGGCCCGCCAGCTCGTCCGCTTCACATAGGACGTGGCCTGGTCTGTCATTGCTTCCTTCTCCACCCCTTCCCGATTTCCTACTCTCCCAGGATTACATCAATCCAGGTTGCTGAACCGTGTTGGCACCTTTAGCGGGTCATTGTCGAGAGCAGGGTGGTGATGATATCCCGCAGAGAGCTGAGAACTGGTACTCCTCAATGTATGCCATAGTCTGACCCCTGCCTGTCTGCTGAGTGCTCTCTCACACCCATCACCTGCACGTGGTGTGCCTAGGGGAGTGGGGGGCTTCACTTGTGGCGTGCAGCCCTTAGAGCCTTGTTAAGGGACCAGTTAACGTCGTATTGCGTTGCTGGCCTCGCCGGGCCGAGTGCCGGGAAGCTCACGGAAGTTCCCGCTCGCTACCACACTTAGAAATCTTTCCGGAGAATCTTGCGTTTTGTTTCCAAAGTTCACCACCACTTGGATTTTCCTTGTGTCATTTTTGGTTCTAATGTAGACTAACTAATCAGTCAACAATGCCAAGGCAAGCTAGCCGGACCATTGTCTATTTTTATCTAGCAATTCCTAGGATGACCCTTCTGGTACTGCGGCATGCCTCAGTGTTACATTATAGTGGCTTTATGCTACATATAATGTTGCTCTACAGATAACCAAAAACACCCCAAAACATTTCCAGTTCCCAATGAAC
Organism: Scyliorhinus canicula; assembly: GCF_902713615.1. Lineage (NCBI taxonomy): Eukaryota > Metazoa > Chordata > Chondrichthyes > Carcharhiniformes > Scyliorhinidae > Scyliorhinus > Scyliorhinus canicula. Next base: position 98,889,194 of record NC_052146.1, on the reverse strand, counting down.
CAGTTTTTATACTGCTGCCTTTCAAGTTTTCTGTATGTGATGCAGATATTAATTATTGGTCGCAGGTGTGTTTTCAAGCAATTGGGGTTGTTAAGCAGTTTGTTTGCGAAGAACTACTGTTCCAGAGTCATTCTGTTCACGAGCAGAGCATGTTTTCCTTATACTAGAAAGCATTACGTTATTGCAGTGTTCCATGTACAAATACGTTAAATTTAAATTAACATAGTAACACATAATTGCATTAACTCACTAAAGAGGTCTTATTCAATCCTTTGCAGAAATTAATACTGTACCACTAAAGGTTTAAAAAAAAATTGTCTCTAGTCTTATTGTTGCCGACTGAGACTGATGATCTACATTCAAGTCTATGCCATTGTTTCTAAGCATTGAATGCAACATGTGTAACAGCAGTATGAGAGAATGGAAGAACATGGGGGTGATACTGAAATGTCCACTCATTACACACTTGGCCCCAATATTCATTTCAAAGTGGGGTAAACAATCCATGGAGCCCCTGTAAGGCAAATGTCATCAGAGAGATGGCTCATAATGTCCGGCAGACTAATGATAAGACCAGACTTTTCTCTGCAGTTTTTCTGTGTCTTGCTGGCTTCTTGCCCGGGGGTCAGAACTCTCCTTAAATCTCAAAGTATCTTTACAAAATCAGACACTTTTTGAAGTGCGGTATTACGATGAATGGCAGTTTGATTTATATTTAGAACCATAGAATTCCTACTGTGCAGAAGGAGGCCATTCAGCCCATCGAGTCTGCACCAACCCTCTGAAAGAGCACCCTACCTAAACCCACTCCCTGTCCTATCCATGTAACCTCACAACCTCAACTAACCTGCAAATCATTGGCCACTCAGGGGCAAGTTAGCATGGCCAATCCACCCAACCCAGTGTTCTTCAAATTTTTTTTCTGGGGACCCATTTTTACCAACTGGCCAACATTCGGGACCCACGCCGGCCGACCTTCGCGGCCCACGCCGACCGACCTTCGCGACCCACGCCGGCCGACCTTCGCGACCCACGCCGGCCGACCTGCGTGACCCACCATTTTCTCTTACCTTGTTTGCTGCTGACAAAAATGGAATAAATGGTTTTGGGTCCCTTTTTCCCTCGTACACGCTCCTCCAATGGAACCTGTTGGATGAAGGTGAAGCCTTCCGGTGTCGGAAAGTATGGAGTCTCCACCTGTCCAAAGTTCTGAATTTTTTTCCTGTAAAATCTTATCAAATAAACCCCCCCCCCCCAAACTTGTAGGAAAAACTAAAATAAAATGAGTAAAATAAATGAAAAAAATGAATAAAACCCCCCCGAACTTGTAAAAAAAAAGAATAAAATAAATGAAAAGAATTAATAAAACCCCCCCCGAACTTGTAAAAAAAAAAGAATAAAATAAATGAAAAGAATGAATAAACCCCCCCAAAAGTAAATAAAATAAAATGAATAAAATTATTGAAAAAAGTAAAAATTAAATGAATAAAATAAATGAATAAAAACCACTACAGAACTTGTAAAACAAAAAGCTTCAACCCTTAAAAAAAATAGCGGCCGCACTGTGCCTGTGCATCGTGTGCGCATGCGCAATGCGGCTGCTGCGCGGGGATTTGTGTAATCGGGAGCACCACGGTCAACAGCCCCGCGACCCTCCCGACACCTGCCCGCGGCCCACCCGTGGGTCACGCCCCCGACTTTGAAGAACATGACCCAACCTGCACTTCTTTGGACTGTGGGAGGAAACCAGAGCACCCGGTGGAACCCAAACACAGACACAGGAAGTGGTTGAAGAAGAAATATTTGGGCAGGAGAACAATGGTTCACATGGCTCAGCTAGATGATCAACCCTTTCATTTTTAGTTGCAAGATAACAGGTCTGCCAAAGCCTCGCCACCAGCAACAGTTCTTGCTGTCAGAGGCAAATCTCTAAAATAATTGGACAATATTAAGTGTCAGTCTTGGCTTAGTCATACTGGGTTGGATTCTCCAGGCTTCCCAGCCCCATGTTTCTTGGTGTGCACTGTACGTTGATGGCGAGATTCTATACTCCTGCTGCTTGTCAATGGAATTTTCCATTGAAGCCACTCCACGTGGCAGGGAAACCAGCCACCAGGCATGCACTGCTGGTGGGAAAAAGGAATCGCAATGGCCGGAGAATTAATTAAGTCCACCTTCTCAGTTGGATGCAAAAAATCCCAAGGTAGTATTTCAAAAAAGATGAGTGTTCTAGTCAAGGTTGATCCCTCAAGAAGCATCATAAAAACGGTTATTATTTCTTGAAAGTATTTTTGTTCAGCAAATTTTCATCAATTCAAAAACATCCTCAAACAAAAAGCTCCCAGTCCCCCCCAAAACCACCCATCCCTCAACAGCTCAACAGCTCAACAGTCAACGGTAACCAACTCCCGAAAGTGCATGGTGAACAAACCCCAGCAATTGTAGAACCCCTTACTCGCCCCCCTCAGTGCAAACTTCACCTTCTCCAGAGTAAAAATCTCCAGCAGATCCTCCTGCCACACCGAGGCACAGGGCGGAGAAACTGACCTCCACCTTAAAAAGACCCGCCTGAGAGCAATCAACAAGGCGAAGGCTAAAATAATTATATAATTGTCTTTATTCGTGTCACAAGTAGGCTTACATTAACACTGCAACGCTGTTACTGTGAAATTCCCCTAGTCACCACACTACGGCATCTGTTTGGGTACAATAAGGAGAATTCGGAGTGTCTAATTCACCTAACAAGCACTTTTTTCTGGACTTACATGATTCTAAGATAGCCAGTTTCAGTTAAACATTCGCTTAATGAAAATTGTTTGGCAGATTTTGTTTTGCTTTTACCAAATACTTTGGCATCATGAAACAACTTGCAGTGAGATGTGTCACTTGGGATGTGAGCATTTATTTCCCACCCCTAATTGTCCTTGAGGGGATGACTGTGAGCCACTGTTGCAATCCAAGTGGTATACGTATAGCCACAGTGCTGTTAGGATGGTGCGTGGCTCAGAGGGGAACTTGCAGGTGTTGGTGTTCCCATGCTTCTGCTGTTGTACTTCTAGGTGGTAGAATTGCGGGTTGGGAAGGTGTTGTTGAAACTGGCTTGGTGAGTCGCTAACATGACAACATCATGGAGACTGGGCGGGATTCTCCGACCTCCCGCCGGGTTGGAGAATCGCAGGGGGCCGGCGTCAATCCCGCCCCCGCCGTGTCCCGCAATCTCCACCACCAGAGATTCGGCGGGGGTGGGAATCGCGCCGCGCCGGTCGGCGGGCTTCCCCTCCCCCCCCCCCCCCCCCCCCCCACCCCACCGATTCTCCGGCTCGCGATGGGCCAAAGTCCCGCCGCTGTCAAGCCTCTCCCGCCGGCGTGGATCTAACCACCTACCTTACCGGTGGGAGCGGGCGGCTCCCTGGGGGGGGGGCACGGGGTTATCTGGCCCGCGATCGGGGCCCACCGATTGGCGGGCGGGCCTGTGCCGTGGGGGCACTCTTTTCCTTCTGCCTTCGCCATGGTCTTCACCATGGCGGAGGCGGAAGTGACCCCTTCCCCTGCGCATGCGTGGGGATGACGTCAGTAGCCGCGGATGCTCCGGCGCATGCACGGACGTCCGCCGGCCGGCGAAGTCCCTTCGGCCCCGGCTGGCGTGGCTCAAAAGGCCTTCCACGCTAGTCGGCGGAGCACCAACCACTCCGGCGCGGGCCTCGCCCCCCAATGTTAGGGCTTGGCCCCTGAAGGTGCGGAGACTTGCCACTGTTACAACCCCCGCAGATGTCACGGGGTGTGGACTATCCGGTTCCCTAAGACCTCTACACAGTACGAACTTCCCGGTAACGGGACAGGGCTTTCACGTTAACAAGCGGAGCCCACAGAGTATAAACCCCCCCCGGCCTGAGTCAGGGAGTGGAGTAGTTAATGTGCATCTCAATAAACCTTAATTTTTGTGTTATTTGTTGCATGTGATCACTCTATATGGATACTACAGTGACCTTTTATGCGGTTTCATTGCAGTGGCACCTATTTTTCTAGTTGTTTTGTGTCACTGAGGACAATGCCTCCCCCTCAGATCAGCTGAGTCTTCTACTCATGTATCTATTATACTAATTGCATCCAGGTAGTTAATATTTTATCCACCTCTAAAGCTAAGCGTTAGAACACTTGATCACTTCAATAGTTTTGAAAAGATCCCAAGAAATTGGCTCACAAAAGGAGAAAAAAGTTTGAGCAAAAATAACTTTAACCAAATGCCAACTAAAACTAAGATTGCTGTTAAATTTATTGATATGACAACTAATAAATTATACTGTATATTTAGGACAAAAAAAATAGTTTTATTTACCATATTAAATTGGCAAAAGCGGAGAGGCAGCCAACCAAATTTCAAGCTGAATGTAATTTGTTGCATGGCCTTTCACTGGGTTTGGTAACAAAACAGGATCTACATCGAAACTTTCCATTTTTTTTAAAGTGCTGGCTTAGGCAAGAAAAGCAGGGTGCAGCCCACCAGCAGCACAGTGCAGCCCACCAGCAGCAGAGTGCAGCCCACCAGCAGCACAGTGCAGCCCACCAGCAGCACAGTGCAGCCCACCAGCAGCACAGTGCAGCCCACCAGCAACACAGTGCAGCCCACCAGCAGCAGAGTGCAGCCCAGCAGCAACACAGTGCAGCCCACCAGCAGCACAGTGCAGCCCACCAGCAGCCCAGTGCAGCCCACCAGCAACACAGTGCAGCCCACCAGCAACACAGTGCAGCCCACCAGCAGCAGAGTGCAGCCCACCAGCAACACAGTGCAGCCCACCAGCAACACAGTACAGCCCACCAGCAGCAGAGTGCAGCCCACCAGCAGCAGAGTGCAGCCCACCAGCAGCACAGTGCAGCCCACCAGCAGCACAGTGCAGCCCACCAGCAGCAGAGTGCAGCCCACCAGCAACACTGTGCAGACCACCAGCAACACAGTGCAGCCCACAAGCAGCAGAGTGCAGCCTACCAGCAACACAGAGCAGCCCACCAGCAGCAGAGTGCCGCTCACCAGCAGCAGAGTGCATGTGCATCCCACCAGCAACACAGTGCAGCCCACAAGCAGCAGAGTGCAGCCCACCAGAAGCAGAGTGCAGCCCACCAGAAGCAGAGTGCAGCCCACCAGAAGCAGTGTGCAGCCCACCAGCAACACAGTGCAGCCAACCAGCAGCACAGTGCAGCCCACCAGCAGCACAGTGCAGCCCACCAGCAACACAGTGCAGCCAACCAGCAGCACAGTGCAGCCCACCAGCAGCACAGTGCAGCCCACCAGCAGCACAGTGCAGCCCACCAGCAGCACAGTGTAGCCCACCAGCAGCACAGTGCAGCCTGCCAGCAACACCGTAAAGCCTACCAGCAGCACAATGCAGCCCACTAGCAGCACAGTTCAGTCCACCAGCAGCAGAGTGCAGCCGACCAGCAGCACAGCGCAGCCCACCAGCAGCAGAGTGCAGTCCACCAGCAACACCATACAGCCCACCAGCAACACAGTGCAGCCCACCAGCAACACCGTACAGCCCACCAGCAGCACAGTGCACTCCACCAGCAGCACCATGACGCTCACCAGCAGAAGTGTAGTCCACCAGCAGCACAATGCAGCCCACTAGCAGCAGATTTCTGCCCAACAGCAGCAGAGTGCAGCCCACCAGCAGCACAGTGCAGCCCACCAGCAGCACAGCGCAGCCCAGCAGCAGCACAGCGCAGCCCACCAGCAGCAGAGTGCAGACCACCAGCAGCACAGTGCAGCCTGCCAGCAACACCGTAAAGCCTACCAGCAGCACAGTGCAGCCCACCAGTAGCAGCGTGCAGCTCAGCAGCAGCAGTATAGCTCGCCAGCAGCACAGTTCAGTCCACCAGCAACACCATACAGCCCACCAGCAGCACAGTGTAGCCCACCAGCAACACAGTGTAGCCCACCAGCAGCAGAGTGCAGCCCACCAGCAACACAGTGCAGCCCACCAGCAGCACAGTGTAGCCCACCAGCAACACAGAGCAGCCCACCAGCAGCAGAGTGCAGCCCACCAGCAGCACAGTGCAGCTCACCAGCAGCACAGTGCAGCCCACCAGCAGCAGAGTGCAGCCCACCAGCAGCACAGTGCAGCTCACCAGCAGCACTGTGCAGCCCACCAGCAGCAGAATGCAGCCCACCATCAGCACAGTGCACACCACCAGCAGCAGGGTGCAGCCCACCAGCAGCAGAGTGCAGCCCACCAGCAGCAGAGTGCAGCCCACCAACAGCAGGGTGCAGCCCACCAGCAGCACGGTGCAGCTCACCAGCAGCACTGTGCAGCCCACCAACAGCACAGTGCAGCTCACCAGCAGCACTATGCAGCCCACCAGCAGCAGAGTGCAGCCCACCAGCAGCAGGGTGCAGCCCACCAGCAGCAGAGTGTAGCCCACCATCAGCACAGTGCAGCCCACCAGCAGCACAGCGCAGCCCAGCAGCAGCACCGTGCAGCCAACCAGCAGCACAGTGCAGCCTGCCAGCAACACCGTAAAGCCTACCAGCAGCAGAGTGCAGACCACCAGCAGCAGAGTGCAGCCCACCAGCAGCAGAGTGCAGCCCACCAGCAGCAGAGTGCAGCCCACCAGCAACACCATACAGCCCACCAGCAACACAGTACAGCCAACCAGCAACACAGTACAGCCCACCAGCAGCACCATGACGCTCACCAGCAGAAGTGTAGACCACCAGCAGCACAGTGCAGCCCACCAGCAGCAGAGTGCAGCCCACCAGCAGCACAGTGCAGCCCACCAGCAGCACAGTGCAGCCCACCAGCAGCACAGTGCAGCCTGCCAGCAACACCGTAAAGCCTACCAGCAGCACAGTGCAGCCCACCAGCAGCACAGTGCAGCCTGCCAGCAACACCGTAAAGCCTACCAGCAGCACAGTGCAGCCCACCAGCAGCACAGTGCAGCCTGCCAGCAACACCGTAAAGCCTACCAGCAGCACAGTGCAGCCCACCAGCAGCACAGTGCAGCCTGCCAGCAACACCGTAAAGCCTACCAGCAGCACAGTGCAGCCCACCAGTAGCAGCGTGCAGCTCAGCAGCAGCAGTATAGCTCGCCAGCAGCACAGTTCAGTCCACCAGCAACACCATACAGCCCACCAGCAGCACAGTGTAGCCCACCAGCAACACAGAGCAGCCCACCAGCAACACAGAGCAGCCCACCAGCAGCAGAGTGCAGCCCACCAGCAGCACAGTGTAGCCCACCAGCAGCACAGTGTAGCCCACCAGCAGCACAGTGTAGCCCACCAGCAGCACAGTGCAGCTCACCAGCAGCACAGCGCAGCCCACCAGCAGCAGAATGCAGCCCACCATCAGCACAGTGCACACCACCAGCAGCAGGGTGCAGCCCACCAGCAGCAGAGTGCAGCCCACCAGCAGCAGAGTGCAGCCCACCAGCAGCAGAGTGCAGCCCACCAGCAGCAGGGTGCAGCCCACCAGCAGCACAGTGCAGCTCACCAGCAGCACTGTGCAGCCCACCAGCAACACCATACAGCCCACCAGCAGCACTGTGCAGCCCACCAGCAGCAGAGTGCAGCGCACCAGCAGCACAGTGCAGCCCACCAGCAGCACAGCGCAGCCCACCAGCAGCACATCGCAGCCCAGCAGCAGCAGAGTGCAGCCCACCAGCAGCAGAGTGAGCCTACCAGCAGCAGAGTGCAGCCCACCAGCAGCAGAGTGCAGCCCACCAGCAGCACAGCGCAGCCCACCAGCAGCACATCGCAGCCCAGCAGCAGCAGAGTGCAGCCCACCAGCAGCAGAGTGAGCCTACCAGCAGCAGAGTGCAGCCCACCAGCAGCAGAGTGCAGCCCACCAGCAGCAGAGTGCAGTCCACCAGCAACTAAGTGAAGCCCACCAGCAGCAGAGTGCAGCCCACCAGCAACACAGTGTAGCCCACCAGCAGCACAGTGTAGCCCACCAGCAACACAGTGTAGCCCACCAGCAGCACAGTGTCGCCCTCCAGCAGCACAGTGTAGCCCACCAGCAGCACAGTGTCGCCCTCCAGCAGCACAGTGTAGCCCACCAGCAACACAGTACAGCCCACCAGCAGCACAGCACAGCCCACCAGCAACACAGTACAGCCCACCAGCAGCACAGTGTAGCCCTCCAGCAGCACAGTGTAGCCCACCAGCAGCACAGTGTAGCCCACCAGCAGCACAGTGTAGCCCACCAGCAGCACAGTGCAGCCCACCAGCAGCACAGTGTAGCCCACCAGCAGCACAGTGCAGCCCACCAGCAGCACAGTGTAGCCCACCAGCAGCACAGTGCAGCCCACCAGCAGCACAGTGCAGCCCACCAGCAACACAGTGTAGCCCACCAGCAGCACAGTGTCGCCCTCCAGCAGCACAGTGTAGCCCACCAGCAACACAGTACAGCCCACCAGCAGCACAGCACAGCCCACCAGCAACACAGTACAGCCCACCAGCAGCACAGTGTAGCCCACCAGCAACACAGTGTAGCCCACCAGCAGCACAGTGCAGCCCACCAGCAGCACAGTGCAGCCCACCAGCAGCACAGCACAGCCCACCAGCAACACAGTACAGCCCACCAGCAACACAGTACAGCCCACCAGCAGCAGAGTGCAGCCCACCAGCAGCAGAGTGCAGCCCACCAGCAACACAGTACAGCCCACCAGCAACACAGTACAGCCCACCAGCAGCACAGTGCAGCCCACCAGCAACACAGTGTAGCCCACCAGCAGCACAGTGTCGCCCTCCAGCAGCACAGCACAGCCCACCAGCAACACAGTACAGCCCACCAGCAGCACAGCACAGCCCACCAGCAGCACAGCACAGCCCACCAGCAACACAGTACAGCCCACCAGCAGCACAGCACAGCCCACCAGCAACACAGTGTAGCCCACCAGCAACACAGTACAGCCCACCAGCAGCACAGCACAGCCCACCAGCAGCACAGCACAGCCCACCAGCAACACAGTACAGCCCACCAGCAGCACAGCACAGCCCACCAGCAACACAGTGTAGCCCACCAGCAACACAGTACAGCCCACCAGCAGCACAGCACAGCCCACCAGCAACACAGTGTAGCCCACCAGCAACACAGTACAGCCCACCAGCAGCACAGCACAGCCCACCAGCAACACAGTACAGCCCACCAGCAACACAGTACAGCCCACCAGCAGCACAGCACAGCCCACCAGCAACACAGTACAGCCCACCAGCAGCAGAGTGCAGCCCACCAGCAACACAGTGCAGCCCACCAGCAACACAGTACAGCCCACCAGCAGCAGAGTGCAGCCCACCAGCAGCAGAGTGCAGCCCACCAGCAGCACAGTGCAGCCCACCAGCAGCACAGTGCAGCCCACCAGCAGCAGAGTGCAGCCCACCAGCAACACTGTGCAGACCACCAGCAACACAGTGCAGCCCACAAGCAGCAGAGTGCAGCCTACCAGCAACACAGAGCAGCCCACCAGCAGCAGAGTGCCGCTCACCAGCAGCAGAGTGCATGTGCATCCCACCAGCAACACAGTGCAGCCCACAAGCAGCAGAGTGCAGCCCACCAGAAGCAGAGTGCAGCCCACCAGAAGCAGAGTGCAGCCCACCAGAAGCAGTGTGCAGCCCACCAGCAACACAGTGCAGCCAACCAGCAGCACAGTGCAGCCCACCAGCAGCACAGTGCAGCCCACCAGCAGCACAGTGCAGCCCACCAGCAACACAGTGCAGCCAACCAGCAGCACAGTGCAGCCCACCAGCAGCACAGTGCAGCCCACCAGCAGCACAGTGTAGCCCACCAGCAGCACAGTGCAGCCTGCCAGCAACACCGTAAAGCCTACCAGCAGCACAATGCAGCCCACTAGCAGCACAGTTCAGTCCACCAGCAGCAGAGTGCAGCCGACCAGCAGCACAGCGCAGCCCACCAGCAGCAGAGTGCAGTCCACCAGCAACACCATACAGCCCACCAGCAACACAGTGCAGCCCACCAGCAACACCGTACAGCCCACCAGCAGCACAGTGCACTCCACCAGCAGCACCATGACGCTCACCAGCAGAAGTGTAGTCCACCAGCAGCACAATGCAGCCCACTAGCAGCAGATTTCTGCCCAACAGCAGCAGAGTGCAGCCCACCAGCAGCACAGTGCAGCCCACCAGCAGCACAGCGCAGCCCAGCAGCAGCACAGCGCAGCCCACCAGCAGCAGAGTGCAGACCACCAGCAGCACAGTGCAGCCTGCCAGCAACACCGTAAAGCCTACCAGCAGCACAGTGCAGCCCACCAGTAGCAGCGTGCAGCTCAGCAGCAGCAGTATAGCTCGCCAGCAGCACAGTTCAGTCCACCAGCAACACCATACAGCCCACCAGCAGCACAGTGTAGCCCACCAGCAACACAGTGTAGCCCACCAGCAGCAGAGTGCAGCCCACCAGCAACACAGTGCAGCCCACCAGCAGCACAGTGTAGCCCACCAGCAACACAGAGCAGCCCACCAGCAGCAGAGTGCAGCCCACCAGCAGCACAGTGCAGCTCACCAGCAGCACAGTGCAGCCCACCAGCAGCAGAGTGCAGCCCACCAGCAGCACAGTGCAGCTCACCAGCAGCACTGTGCAGCCCACCAGCAGCAGAATGCAGCCCACCATCAGCACAGTGCACACCACCAGCAGCAGGGTGCAGCCCACCAGCAGCAGAGTGCAGCCCACCAGCAGCAGAGTGCAGCCCACCAGCAGCAGGGTGCAGCCCACCAGCAGCACGGTGCAGCTCACCAGCAGCACTGTGCAGCCCACCAACAGCACAGTGCAGCTCACCAGCAGCACTATGCAGCCCACCAGCAGCAGAGTGCAGCCCACCAGCAGCAGGGTGCAGCCCACCAGCAGCAGAGTGTAGCCCACCATCAGCACAGTGCAGCCCACCAGCAGCACAGCGCAGCCCAGCAGCAGCACCGTGCAGCCAACCAGCAGCACAGTGCAGCCTGCCAGCAACACCGTAAAGCCTACCAGCAGCAGAGTGCAGACCACCAGCAGCAGAGTGCAGCCCACCAGCAGCAGAGTGCAGCCCACCAGCAGCAGAGTGCAGCCCACCAGCAACACCATACAGCCCACCAGCAACACAGTACAGCCAACCAGCAACACAGTACAGCCCACCAGCAGCATCATGACGCTCACCAGCAGAAGTGTAGACCACCAGCAGCACAATGCAGCCCACCAGCAGCAGAGTGCAGCCCACCAGCAGCACAGTGCAGCCCACCAGCAGCACAGTGCAGCCCACCAGCAGCACAGTGCAGCCTGCCAGCAACACCGTAAAGCCTACCAGCAGCACAGTGCAGCCCACCAGCAGCACAGTGCAGCCTGCCAGCAACACCGTAAAGCCTACCAGCAGCACAGTGCAGCCCACCAGCAGCACAGTGCAGCCTGCCAGCAACACCGTAAAGCCTACCAGCAGCACAGTGCAGCCCACCAGCAGCACAGTGCAGCCTGCCAGCAACACCATAAAGCCTACCAGCAGCACAGTGCAGCCCACCAGTAGCAGCGTGCAGCTCAGCAGCAGCAGTATAGCTCGCCAGCAGCACAGTTCAGTCCACCAGCAACACCATACAGCCCACCAGCAGCACAGTGTAGCCCACCAGCAACACAGAGCAGCCCACCAGCAACACAGAGCAGCCCACCAGCAGCAGAGTGCAGCCCACCAGCAGCACAGTGTAGCCCACCAGCAGCACAGTGTAGCCCACCAGCAGCACAGTGTAGCCCACCAGCAGCACAGTGCAGCTCACCAGCAGCACAGCGCAGCCCACCAGCAGCAGAATGCAGCCCACCATCAGCACAGTGCACACCACCAGCAGCAGGGTGCAGCCCACCAGCAGCAGAGTGCAGCCCACCAGCAGCAGAGTGCAGCCCACCAGCAGCAGAGTGCAGCCCACCAGCAGCAGGGTGCAGCCCACCAGCAGCACAGTGCAGCTCACCAGCAGCACTGTGCAGCCCACCAGCAACACCATACAGCCCACCAGCAGCACTGTGCAGCCCACCAGCAGCAGAGTGCAGCGCACCAGCAGCACAGTGCAGCCCACCAGCAGCACAGCGCAGCCCACCAGCAGCACATCGCAGCCCAGCAGCAGCAGAGTGCAGCCCACCAGCAGCAGAGTGAGCCTACCAGCAGCAGAGTGCAGCCCACCAGCAGCAGAGTGCAGCCCACCAGCAGCAGAGTGCAGTCCACCAGCAACTAAGTGAAGCCCACCAGCAGCAGAGTGCAGCCCACCAGCAACACAGTGTAGCCCACCAGCAGCACAGTGTAGCCCACCAGCAACACAGTGTAGCCCACCAGCAGCACAGTGTCGCCCTCCAGCAGCACAGTGTAGCCCACCAGCAACACAGTACAGCCCACCAGCAGCACAGCACAGCCCACCAGCAACACAGTACAGCCCACCAGCAGCACAGTGTAGCCCTCCAGCAGCACAGTGTAGCCCACCAGCAGCACAGTGTAGCCCACCAGCAGCACAGTGTAGCCCACCAGCAACACAGTGTAGCCCACCAGCAGCACAGTGCAGCCCACCAGCAGCACAGTGTAGCCCACCAGCAGCACAGTGCAGCCCACCAGCAGCACAGTGTAGCCCACCAGCAGCACAGTGTCGCCCTCCAGCAGCACAGTGTAGCCCACCAGCAACACAGTACAGCCCACCAGCAGCACAGCACAGCCCACCAGCAACACAGTACAGCCCACCAGCAGCACAGTGTAGCCCACCAGCAACACAGTGTAGCCCACCAGCAGCACAGTGCAGCCCACCAGCAGCACAGTGCAGCCCACCAGCAGCACAGCACAGCCCACCAGCAACACAGTACAGCCCACCAGCAACACAGTACAGCCCACCAGCAGCAGAGTGCAGCCCACCAGCAGCAGAGTGCAGCCCACCAGCAACACAGTACAGCCCACCAGCAACACAGTACAGCCCACCAGCAGCACAGTGCAGCCCACCAGCAACACAGTGTAGCCCACCAGCAGCACAGTGTCGCCCTCCAGCAGCACAGTGTAGCCCACCAGCAACACAGTACAGCCCACCAGCAGCACAGCACAGCCCACCAGCAGCACAGCACAGCCCACCAGCAACACAGTACAGCCCACCAGCAGCACAGCACAGCCCACCAGCAACACAGTGTAGCCCACCAGCAACACAGTACAGCCCACCAGCAGCACAGCACAGCCCACCAGCAGCACAGCACAGCCCACCAGCAACACAGTACAGCCCACCAGCAGCACAGCACAGCCCACCAGCAACACAGTGTAGCCCACCAGCAACACAGTACAGCCCACCAGCAGCACAGCACAGCCCACCAGCAACACAGTGTAGCCCACCAGCAACACAGTACAGCCCACCAGCAGCACAGCACAGCCCACCAGCAACACAGTACAGCCCACCAGCAACACAGTGTAGCCCACCAGCAACACAGTACAGCCCACCAGCAGCACAGTGTAGCCCACCAGCAACACAGTGTAGCCCACCAGCAGCACAGTGCAGCCCACCAGCAGCACAGTGCAGCCCACCAGCAGCAGAGTGCAGCCCACCAGCAGCAGAGTGCAGCCCACCAGCAGCAGAGTGCAGCCCACCAGCAACACAGTACAGCCCACCAGCAGCAGAGTGCAGCCCACCAGCAACACAGTGTAGCCCACCAGCAACACAGTACAGCCCACCAGCAACACAGTGTAGCCCACCAGCAACACAGTACAGCCAACCAGCAACACAGTACAGCTCACCAGCAGCACTGTGCAGCCCACCAGCAACACAGTACAGCCCACCAGCAACACAGTGTAGCCCTCCAGCAGCACAGTGTAGCCCACCAGCAGCACAGCGCAGCCCACCAGCAGCAGAGTGCAGCCCACCAGCAGCACAGTGTAGCCCACCAGCAACACAGTACAGCCCACCAGCAACACAGTACAGCCCACCAGCAGCAGAGTGCAGCCCACCAGCAGCACAGTGCAGCCCACCAGCAACACAGTACAGCCCACCAGCAGTAGAGTGCAGCCCACCAGCAACACAGTGTAGCCAACCAGCAACACAGTACAGCCCACCAGCAGCACAGTGTAGCCCACCAGCAGCACAGTGCAGCCCACCAGCAACACAGTACAGCCCACCAGCAGCACAGTGTAGCCCACCAGCAGCACAGTGTAGCCCACCAGCAGCAGAGTGCAGCCCACCAGCAGCACAGTGTAGCCCACCAGCAACACAGTGTAGCCCACCAGCAGCACAGTGTAGCCCACCAGCAACACAGTGTAGCCCACCAGCAGCACAGCGCAGCCCACCAGCAGCACAGTGCAGCCCACCAGCAGCACAGTGTAGCCCACCAGCAGCACAGCGCAGCCCACCAGCAGCACAGTGCAGCCCACCAGCAGCACAGTGTAGCCCACCAGCAACACAGTGTAGCCCACCAGCAGCACAGTGTAGCCCACCAGCAACACAGTACAGCCCACCAGCAGCACAGTGTAGCCCACCAGCAGCAGAGTGCAGCCCACCAGCAGCACAGTGCAGCCCACCAGCAACACAGTACAGCCCACCAGCAGCAGAGTGCAGCCCACCAGCAACACAGTACAGCCCACCAGCAACACAGTACAGCCCACCAGCAGCAGAGTGCAGCCCACCAGCAGCACAGTGCAGCCCACCAGCAACACAGTACAGCCAACCAGCAACACAGTACAGCCCACCAGCAGCACAGTGTAGCCCACCAGCAGCACAGTGCAGCCCACCAGCAACACAGTGCAGCCCACCAGCAGCACAGTGTAGCCCACCAGCAGCACAGTGTAGCCCACCAGCAACACAGTACAGCCCACCAGCAGCACAGCGCAGCCCACCAGCAGCACAGTGTAGCCCACCAGCAACACAGTACAGCCCACCAGCAGCACAGCGCAGCCCACCAGCAGCACAGCGCAGCCCACCAGCAGCACAGTGCAGCCCACCAGCAGCACAGTGTAGCCCTCCAGCAACACAGCGCAGCCCACCAGCAGCACAGTGTAGCCCACCAGCAGCACATCGCAGCCCACCAGCAGCACAGTGCAGCCCACCAGCAGTACAGTGTAGCCCACCAGCAGCACAGCGCAGCCCACCAGCAGCACAGTGCAGCCCACCAGCAGCACAGTGTAGCCCACCAGCAGCACAGCGCAGCCCACCAGCAGCACAGTGCAGCCCACCAGCAACACAGTGTAGCCCACCAGCAGCACAGTGCAGCCCACCAGCAGCACAGTGTAGCCCACCAGCAGCACAGCGCAGCCCACCAGCAGCACAGTGCAGCCCACCAGCAGCACAGTGTAGCCCACCAGCAGCACAGCACAGCGGGAAACCCCCTGAAAAATCCGCCACAAATTAACTGCGAAATTTTGGGGGAGAATCGTGCCCAAAGTATTTATTTAACTCCCCTACCATTTCCTGGTACCCTGTTATTATTTCCCCAGCCTCATTCTTTAAGGGGCCTATCATCAGTTTGGCCTCTCACTTACTTTTTATATATTTCTAAAAGTTCTTACTGCCCTTTTTATATTACTTGTTAGTTTACCTCATAGTTTATCTTCTCCCTCTTTAATTCTTTCCGTCATCTTTTGTTGGATTTTTTTACCACTAATCTTGGCCACATCGCATGTTTTCACTTTCGGTTGAATACTATCCTTAGTTTCCTTGGTTAATTACGGCTTATTTATTCTTTCCCTGGAATCCTTCTTCCTCACTGGGATACACCTTTTTGTGAGTCATGAAGTATTTTCATAAATGTCTGCATTTGCTGACCAACTGTCTTTTCTGCTAAATTCCTTTTGCAGTCCTCTCCAGCCAATTCTGCCCTCATTCCTTTGTAATCACACTTATTTAAGTTTAGTAAGGTTCTTTCTGATCCACATTTTTCACTCTCAAGCTGAATGCTAAATGCTATTATGTGTTGGGAAGATGGAATGAAATGAAAATAAACAATTGGATTTAAAAAAAGAAACTGATAGGGATTTAGCTGCACTGAGGACTTGTGAGATACAGATTACCCTAGTAGCAGGTAAAACTAAGTCTTTGTTCAGCAAAGTGGAGATTAGGGGCGGAATTCTCTCCCCCCCCCCCCCCCCCCACGCCGGGTGGGGGAATTGCCGGGGCGCCGAGCGAGTGAAGCCACGCCGCCCCGGCCCCCGCACGCGATTCTCCCACTCCCCCCAAACCGGTGCGGCGAGAGTCACGGCTGGCCGCTGGGAGAATCGCCGCTCGCCGTTTGGACGATGGGCCGAACGGCCTGTCCAACACGAAAGGTTCCCGCCGACGCCGTCCACACCTGGTCGCTGCCGGCGGGAACAGCGCGGGAACGCTGGGGGGGGGGCAGCCTGTGGGGGGGGGGGGGGGGAGGGGGGTTCTTGCACCGGGGGGGCCTCAAAACGGGTCTGGCTCGCGATTGGTGCCCACCAATTGGCGGGCCGGCCTCTCCGAAGGGGGACCTCCTTTCCTCCGCCGCCCTGCAAGATCCATCTGGCATCTTCTTGCGAGGCGGCCGCGGGGAGGAAGGCAACCGCGCATGCGCGGGTTGGCGCCGGCCAACCTGCACATGTGCAGGTGACTTACTGATGCGACCATCAATTAACTCAAGACACGAGTAGAAGAAAACTGTGGCTTTAATCGACTTACAACTGAGCCTGCCTGCGACCAGATGAACTGAGGGCAGGCTCGCAAGACCGCAGCACTTTATACTTCCGGTTGTGGGAGGAGCCATGGGTGGAGCCATGGGCGGACCCAAGGGCGGAGCCTTGTACATGCTCCTCATCTCCCCCTGTGGGCAGCGCCGCGCAACGGCTCACAGATGGAGCCCACAGGGACACAGTGATACACAGTGTGAATTATACATTCACCACATTCACCCCCTGTTAAAAAATCAAGTCCGGCGGGGGTGATGGGTCTATAAGTTGAGTTGGTCCGGTGCTCGAATCGTTCACTGCGATCAGTGGAGCATCGGGTTGCAGCCGCTTTGGATGGCTGTGTGGTGATCTCCGGTGTGAATCTGAGGGTGGACTCCGCGGGGTGGTTCGTTCCGAGCTTTGTTCGTGACCAGTGTGATGGGTGAAAGGGGGCCCAGGAAACCTGTAGGCGCGGGGGCGCAGGGCGTGGGGGGTCGGGTGGGGGTTTACAATTCGCGCAGATCAGGCAATTCCTGGTGACAGCTTTTACCTCCTCGGTGGAGAAAGGCAGATTGCGGGCCTTGATGTAGTGGGCGAGCCGGGTGACCCCCAGGTGGCAGAGGTCATTGTGGATAGCCTGTAATCGGTTGTCTTGCGCGCTGGCGCATGTGCCACGGGAAAGGGCATCTGGGGCCCTTTCATTTCCTCTTGGAGGAAATGGAAGAGGCGGCGTTCTGCCTCGAACGCCGTGTAGTGGCGGTCCTCCAGGCGGATTGGGAGCTGGTGGTATGCAGACTTCAGATCCACCGTGGAGAAGATGCGGTACTGGAAATCTGGTTGACCATGTCTGCAATTCGGGGGAGGGGGTACGCATCGAGGTGCATGAACCGGTTAATGGTCTGGCTGTAGTCAACCACCAGTCTTTGGTCTTTTCCCCAGTCTTGACGACCACCACCTGAGCTCTCCAGGGGCTATTACTGGCCTCTATGACTCCCTCACGTAAGAGCCGCTGGACTTCGGCTCTAATAAATACCCTGTCCTGCAGGCTATACCGCCTGCTGCGAGTGGCCACGGGTTTGCAGTTAGCGGTGAGGTTAGCGAAGAGTGGAGGGGGGTCGATTTTTAGAGTTGCTCAACTGTATATAGTGAGAGGGGGCAGTGGTCCGCAGAAGCTGAGTGTTAGGCTCCTGAGGTTACACTGAAAATCGAGCCCAAGTAGGAGAGGGGCGCAGAGGTCTGGGAGTACGTACAATTGGAAGTTGGAGTAGTTGGCGCCCTGTATCGTTAATGTCGTAACCGTGCGCCCTTGTATCTGGACCGAGTGCGACCCCGAGGTGAGGGAGATAGTTTGCCGTGCTGGGAATATCGGGAGCGAACAGCGTCTTACCAGGTCTGGATGAGCGAAGCTCTCGGTGCTCCCGGAGTCGAAGAGGCACGGTGTCTTGTATCCGTTGACTTGAACGGACATCATGGAGCTTCTGAGGTGCTTTGGCTGCGACTGGTCCAAAGTGACTGCGCTGAGCTGCGGGTAGTCGGTGGCTTGATCAGTGGTGCTGGAGCGGCCCCGTGATGACTGTCTGTGGAGGTCATAGTCGTCGATTTGCATATCGGGTGATGGCCTAGATGGCAGCCCCCGTTAATCACACGTGGCAGACGGCGAGGAAGATGGCGTCCAAGATTGGGGCCCCCATGAATCGCACATGGCCGGCCGCGTGGGGGAGGATTGCCAAGATGGAGGCCCCCATGAGTCGCACATGTCGTGCGGAGGCGGAGTCGGCAGACGCGCTGCCACATTGCGGGGTCTGTAGGCCTGTGAGTTGGAGGGGCGATTGTTCTGGATAGCGTTCGAGTTTGAGGATTTGGTTTTAGCCAGGCATACCTTCGCAAAATGTCCTTTCCGTCCGCAGCTACTGCAGGTCGCATTGTGGGCCAGGCAGTGCTGCCGTGGGTGTTGGGGCTGGTCGCAAAAGTAGCACGATGGGGCTCCGTGGTGGGCGGGTGGCTGCGCGGCGCAGGCCTGGGGTAGTCTCTGGTCGGGGGTCCACGATGGGGTCGCGTGGTCGGCTGGGAACGAGTTTAAACTTTGAAAAGTGACCTCCAACGAGGTTGCTAGCGTTACTGTGTCCTCCAGGTTTTGGGACCCTTTTTCGAGGAGACGCTGGCGCACGTAATTGGACCGCACCCCTGCAACATACACATCTCGGACGGCGAGTTCCATGTGCTGGGAGGCTGTCACAGCCTGGAAGTTATATTCCCGTGCTAGAGCTTTTAGGTCGCGCAGGTAGTCTTCTAGCGACTCCGCAGGGCGCTGGCGGCGGGTAGTAAAGATGTGCCGCACGTAAACTTCATTTACGGGCCGCATGTACAGGCAGTCGAGTATCACGAGGGTATCGGTGTACGAGTTGGTACTATCAAGTTGAGTTGAAATGCGATGGCTCACGCGTGCGTGTAGAAGACTGAGTTTCTGCTCTTCAGTAACAGTGGAGGTAGTCGACGCAGCCACATAGGCCTTGAAGCACCGAAGCCAATGCCGAAATATTTCCTTCGCTTCTGCGGCCTGTGGATCGAGTTCCAGTCGATCATGTTTGAGGACTGATTCCATGGTAGTTTTTTTTAAGTCGATTAAATTGATGCGACCATCAATTCACTCAAGTCACGAGTAGAAGTAAACTGTGGCTTTAATCGACTTACAACTGAGCCTGCCTGCGACCAGATGAACTGAGGGCAGGCTCGCAAGACCGCAGCACTTTATACTTCCGGTTGTGGGAGGAGCCATGGGTGGAGCCACGGGTGGAGCCCTGTACATGCTCCTCATCTCCCCCTGTGGGAAGAGCTGCGCAACGGCTCACAGACAGAGCCCACAGGGACACAGTGATACACAGTGTGAATTATACATTCACCACACTTACGCGGCACCACTTTTACATGGCGCCAAGGCCCGGCGCGCGTAAATGACGCGGCGCCGCTCCTAGCCCCCCGGGGGCAGGAGAATAGGGGGCTGGGACACTCCGGTTTTCACTCCGGTGTCGGGACTTCGTCTCCCGATGGGAGGTCCCTAGCAGTCTAGGGACCGATACTTTTGTTACTGGTGTGGTGAGTATTGCATGTAACTGGCATGTGACCGTGGGTTAAACACGCTGGAAGTCACAATGTTCAACTGCACCTTGAGCGCAGTGGAATATGTGGATGCCAGGATTTGATTCTGGTGAGATTGGCCGTGTGGGAGGACCTGCACAGCTGCGGCTCCTCAGTGGAGAATGGCACTGATACATGGAGCAAGTCACACATTGATGGACAGATCATTTCCACGACAAAGTTCTGGACATGATAACATATTCTCAGAGCAATCCTCTGTTTCTGTTGAGGAGCCTGGAAGGGGTAATACCTTGTGTTTAGTTTGTTTTGTGACCATGAGCTGATCTCACTTTGTACTGGTACCAATAAGGAACAGTGATGTTTCCTTGTTGTTTACTGGTTAGTGTGATATATGGAATGTTCTATAGTTGATTTTCAAATCATTGTTACTGTTCACCGTTTAATAATCAAAATATTCTCAACTCTCAAGTGCCACCTGAAGGGCACACGTGCCATGTCTCAGAGGATGATTAGTGCACTGCATGCCCAGCAAACTTTGATGCTTGAAAAATGGCAGGTGGCAGCCTCCTTCCGGGGCCAGAGTACAGGGTCATCTGCCTCTCCTCCACCGCGTCCAGCTCGGCATCTGTGAAGCGTGGGGCCACGCGTCTTGCTCCCATCTTGCTGGCTGGGATGGCGTATTGTGGGCAGCACGGTAGCATGGTGGTTAGCATCAATGCTTCACAGCTCCAGGGTCCCAGGTTCGATTCCCGGCTGGGTCACTGTCTGTGCGGAGTCTGCACGTCCTCCCCGTGTGTGCGTGGGTTTCCTCCGGGTGCTCCGGTTTCCTCCCACAGTCCAAAGATGTGCAGGTTAGGTGGATTGGCCAGGCTAAATTGCCCTTAGTGTCCTAAAAAATAATGTTAATGGGGGTTGTTGGGTTACTGGTTATAGGGTGGGTATGTGGGCTTGAGTAGGGTGATCATTGCTCGGCACAACATTGAGGGCCGAAGGGCCTGTTCTGTGCTGTACTGTTCTAATTCTAATTCTAATGTGCCTGATCTCAAGGAGCATCAGCACCATAGCGCCAACAATCAAACACTAAAGAACAGGATTTCAGCACTGTGCATCTTCTTGCAACCAAAGGGTAAGTTTTAAATGGGTGGAAGGCAGTAAGCACAGATGATGGAGGGCAGGCAGCGAGGTTCCGAAATGCGAGGAAGACGAGGGAGGCCTTCAGCGTCTCCAGATTCTCCTAGGACGAGGCTGTGTCCGTCAGCTCAACCACTCCCCCCCGCCCCCCACCACATTTATAATTTATAATAATCTTTATTGTCACAAGTAGGCTTTCATTAACACTGCAATGAAGTTACCATGAGAAGCCCCTAGTGGCCACATTCCGGCGCCTGTTCGGGTACACAGAGGGAGAATTCGGAACGTCCAACAGCACGTCTTTCAGGACTTGTGGGAGGAAACCTGAGCACCCGGAGCAAACCCACACAAACACAGGGAGAACGTACAGACTCCGCACAGAAGTGACCTAGGCGGAAATCGAACCTGGGGCCCTGGCCCTGTGAAGCAACTGTGCTAACCACAGCGCTACCGTCTCACCCTTCCCCCAATCCTCCCCATTTCCATCCTTCATTCCCAATCCCCCTCTCCCCCACCATTTCCCTCCCTCCCTGCCCCCCCCATTTCCTGCCCTTCCCCAACACACCCCCCCTTCTCCAACCACCCTATTTCCCTTCCAAGGATCTGTGTAACATCACTCCAGGGTCTGTGTTGGCACTGTCAGCAGGTCACTCACTATACAAGGTAGGAGAATGATGAAAACTCACTGTGAGGAAAACTCTGGTGCCGCTCAGTTTATGTAGATGTCTGACTCCTGTCTTTCTGCTGACAGTGCGCTCACACCCATCCTCTGATGGGGATCTGCGTCGGGGTTTGAGATCCTGCACTACTGTGCCCAGAGGGGGGGTTGGGGAGTAAACTGGGATGGGGGTGCAGGCAGGCCCGCTGCAAGGATTAATGTGACCGAGGCTTCCCGTTTCTAGGCTGTCATATGATTTAACATTAAATATTTTACAGTGACAGATTTCCATTCCCTCTAACTATGGATAGTGACCTCACCAGTACCCACTCAATGCTTCTCACACTTCTTGATCTTCTGTGGTGGACTGCTACACCTAGGTGTATTCCCAGGATGTACATCAGAGGTGGAGGCCAGAGCTGGAGGCAGCCTGCTCCATTCCGTGCCCTGTGGCCTATGATGCCCTTGGTGGACATCCTCTGGAGTGCCTGGAGCCGGGGCCCAGTCTGACTTACTGGTGTCACTGGCGTCGCCATGCCACCCTGTTCTGCCTGATGCCCTTAGGATGTGCCTGTGACAGCGGGGAAGGATTGGGAAAAAATGGATACCACGTTGGCCTCCAGCGCGTCCTCCTCCCTGATGGTGTCCACATGACCCTGGGGGACCCAATGCATGGCGGAACATTTGGATTGAGCTCCAGAGGCCTCTAAGTTATCTGTCACTGCCAGTCCTGGAGGCTCTCCATTCTCTGCACCATGATGTCGATGCTCCTCTGCAGTGCCTTGGCAATGTCCAAGTGTATCTGGGATGCGGACCTCAATGACTGAGTCAAGCCCTCAGCCATGGTTGTCACAGATTGAGCCATTCCTTGGACATCACCACTCCAGACATGTACGTCGTGCTCCAGGTTTCTCACTGCAGTTGTCATCCTAGCAGTGTTGGTCTTAGTGCCATGCATTGTTGGCACCATTTTCTGCACCTGAAGGTTTGGGACTCCTCTAATAGTCCTCACAGTCACTGGAGTTTTGCTGGCATCCCCTCCTGAATCTCATGGCTGTGTCCTATCATCTGCGTCGGCTCTGGAAGAACCTTGTCCAGAGGTTTGGCATCTGGCTGGGATCCAGCTGTGTCCTGGGATCCAGCAGACCTCCAATTGCTGTCTCACATGGATACTCTTGCCACTACCTGATGTGCATTACCAACTGTGTGGTGCTCACCAGATTTTGCCCCAGAAGCCTGTCCAATTATGTCGCTCACCAAGGGTGTGTGTCTCTGCGTTGATGGAAGGTGTGAGATGATAGCTGTGATGCCTTGATGTTGCTCTCTTCGGAGCTCTCCTCTGAGGTGATCACTTGGATAGTGGGGTGGGTACAGCTCTGGATGGCCCAAACTCATCAGATGGTGATCGTACGAAACAATGGACATGTGGTCAGTGAGAGGGAAGGGTAATTTTGTCTGACATGAACAACTCAGTTGTGTCATGTGAGAGAACCTTTAAGAAATGGATGTTTAAGCAATGTACCTTTAAGAAATGGAGCAGCTGACTTCCGGTTGCGGCTATGCGGAGCTAAGCCGCACGTTCGGCAGCTCCCGCTTTAATAGGACTTGTGGGCTCTTTTAAGGGCCCCAAACGGCGCTGATTCGACGATTCCCGGTGGATAAAGGGGTCTGGAGCAAAACCCCCCGGGATTTATGGTGCGGACCCGGAGTGGGGCGAGGAGAAAAGCGGCAGCAGCTCCCCTGGAAAAGCGGGGGAAGGTGGACAAAATGGCGGCCGGTGGAGCCCCTGAGGAGTGGAGGCAGTGGGCGGAGGAGCAGCAGGCAGCCCTTCTGCGGAGCTGAAAGGGGAGTTGTTGGAATCCCTGAAGGTTACGACAAGTAAGCTGCTGGAGACCCAGACAACTCAGGGTGCAGCGATACTTGAGTTGCAGCAGCAGGCCTCTGAGCGCGAGGAGGAGGTTTCGGCCCTCGTGGGGAAGGTGGAGATACATGAGGCGCTCCACAAAAAGTGGCAAGATCGGTTCGAGGAGATGGAGTTTCGATCAAGGAGGAAGAACTTGCGGATCCTGGGCCTCGAGGGGGGGCTGGAGGGGTCGGACCTGCCGGCCTATGTAGCCGTGATGTTGAACTCGCTGGTGGGGGCAGGATCCTTCCATCTGCCCCTGGAGCTGGAGGGGGCCCACAGAGTACTGGCCAGGCGGCCTAAGGCGAATGAACCCCCACGGGTGGTGCTGGTGCAGTTCCATCGGTTCAGTGACCGGGAGTGTGTGCTGCGCTGGGCCAAGAAGGTGAGGAGCAGCAAGTGGGAGAATTCGGTAGTGCGCGTCTACCAGGGCTGGAGTGCGGAGGTGGCTAAGCGGAGGGCCGGGTTCAACCGGACGAAGGCGGTGCTCCACAGCAAGCAGGTGAAGTTCGGCATGCTGCCGCCTGCGCACCTGTGGGTCACCGACAAGGACCGGCATTACTATTTTGAGTCCCCAGAGGAGGCGTGGGCCTTTGTGCAGGCTGAAAAGTTGGACTCGAACTAGGGATTGGGGGCTGTGGGGGTTTTCTGTATTACTGTTTATGCTGTTGCTGGTTATTCTGTTTGTTTTTTCTCGCTTTCGGACGATGTTGGTTATGGTTTTGTGTCTTAAGGGGGGTGTTGGGGTCTGTGGTTGATCTGTTTTTGTTTGTACGGGGTTGGTGGATGGGTTGGGACTGCTATTTGGGAGCTACGTTGAGGGGGTGGGGTGGGGCAGTGTGAAAGCGCGGGCTTTCCTCTGGTTTCCCGCGCTGCGGGACGAGAGGGGTGGAGCAGGAGGCAAGGGGCGTGGATATCAGATCCGTTTTCCCGCGCTGGAGCGGTGCCAAGGAGCTGCTGCAGCGGGGGAGGGGTGACCCCATATCGGGAGGGGTCGGAGTTAGGGCGGGAGCTGTCGGGGTCAGCAGAAGTCAGCTGGCTCACGGGAGTACTACGGAGGGAGCGTCGCGGATAGGGGGGGTCCTAGCCGGGGGGGGGGATACCGGGTTGCTGCTGGATTGGCAAGGGAGGAGCTGGTGTGGGTCGGGGGGGTCGGGGTGAGGTTCTATCGCCGTGGGAAACGGGCTGAGTGGGTGCTGGCCAGGGGCAAGCAGCCGATAGGCTATGGCTAGTCGACGGGGGAGGGGGGAGGGGGGCGGGGTGCCCCCTGATCCGGCTGATCACGTGGAACGTGAGGGGGTTGAATAGGCCGGTTAAGCGGGCCCGAGTGTTTTCCCATCTGAAGGGGCTGAAGGCGGACGTAGCCGTGCTCCAGGAGACTCACCTGAAGGTGGCGGACCAGGTTCGTCTGAGGAAGGGGTGGGTGGGGCAGGTTTTCCATTCAGGGCTCGACGCGAAGAACCGGGGGGTGGCGATCCTGGTGGGGAAGAGGGTGGCGTTTGAGGCGTCGGAGGTGGTGGCTGATAGTGGCGGCAGATATGTGATGGTGAGCGGTAAGCTGCAGGGGGAGAGGGTGGTGTTGGTAAATGTGTATGCCCCACATTGGGATGATGCTGGTTTCATGAGGCGTATGTTGGGCCGCATTCCTGACCTGGAGGTGGGGGGGCTTGATCATGGGAAGGGGGGACTTCAATACGGTGCTGGATCCCCTACTGGATCGTTCTAGTTCAAGGACAGGCAGGAGGCCGGCTGCGGCCAAGGTGTTGAGGGGGTTTATGGACCAGATGGGAGGAGTGGATCCCTGGAGGTTTGGGAGGCCGAGGGCTCGGGAGTACTCTTTTTTCTCCCACGTTCACAGGGTTTATTCCCGTATTGATTTCTTTGTCCTGAGTAGGGGACTGGTCCCGAGGGTGGAGGATGCCGAATATTCGGCTATAGCGAATTCGGACCATGCTCCGCATTGGGTGGATCTGGAGATGGGGGAGGTGCGGGACCAGCGCCCGCTTTGGCGTCTGGAGGTGGGGTTGTTGGCTGATGAGGGGGTGTGTAGGAGGGTCCGGGGATGTATCGAGAGGTACCTCGAGGTCAATGATACTGGGGAGGTCCAGGTGGGAATGGTGTGGGAGGCTCTGAAGGCAGTGATTAGGGGGGATCTGATCTCCATCTGAGCCCATAGGGAGAGGGGGGAGAGGAGGGAGAGGGAGAGACTGGTGGAGGAGATGTTGAGTGTGGATAGGAGGTACGCGGAGGCCCCGGAGGAGGGATTGCTGGGGGAGCGGCGTAGCCTGCAGGCCAAGTTTGATTTATTGACCACCAGGAAGGCGGAGACACAGTGGAGGAAGGCGCAGGGAGCGGTCTATGAGTATGGAGAGAAGGCGAGCAGGATGCTGGTGCATCAGCTTCGCAAGCGGGACGCGGCTAGAGAGATTGGTGGAGTGAAGGATAGGGGTGGGAATGTGGTGCGGCAGGGGGCGGAGGTCAATGGGGTCTTTAGGGACTTCTACAGGGAACTGTACCGGTCGGAGCCGCCAGTGGTGGGGGGGGGGGGGGGGGGGGGGGGGGGTGGAGAGCTTTTTGGACAGGCTGCAATTTCCAAGGGTGCAGGAGGAGCAGGTGGAGGGACTGGGGGCGCCGATCGAGTTGGAGGAGCTGGTCAGAGGGATTGGCCACATGCAGTCGGGAAAGCGCCGGGACCGGATGGGTTCCCGGTTGAATTTTATAAGAAATACGCAGACCTGTTGGGCCCCCTGTTGGTTCGGACCTTTAACGAGGCATAGGAGGGGGGTGTTTTGCATCCCGACGATGTCATGGGCGCTGATTTCCCTGATCCTGAAGCGGGATAAGGACCCCTTGCAGTGTGGATCATACAGGCCGATTTCACTGCTGAATGTGGACGTCAAGTTGCTGGCGAAGATCCTGGCCACTAGAATAGAGGACTGGGTGCCAGGGGTGGTACATGAAGATCAGACGGGTTTTGTGAAGGGGAGGCAGCAGAACACTAACGTGCGAAGGCTGCTAAATGTGATAATGATGCCGGCGGCAGCAGGAGAGGCGGAGATTGTGGTGGCATTGGATGCGGAGAAGGCCTTTGACAGGGTTGAGTGGGGGTACTTGTGGGAGGTGTTAGAGAGGTTCGGGATTGGGGAGGGGTTTATTAAATGGGTGAGGTTGCTGTACGAGGCCCCGATGGCGAGTGTAGTGACAAACGGGAGGAGGTCCGAGTACTTCAGGCTCTGCCATGGGACGAGGCAGGGATGCCCCCTGTCCCCCTTGCTTTTTGCGCTGGCAATTGAGCCTCTGGTCATGGCGCTCAGGGAGTCGGGGAGGTGGAGGGGTCTGGTGCGGGGTGGGGAGGAGCACCGAGTGTCGCTGTATGCAGATGACTTGCTGCTGTATGTAGCAGACCCGGTGGAGGGAATGCCGGAGGTGATGGAGATTCTTGCTGAGTTTGGGAGTTTCTCGGGCTACAAGTTGAACCTGGGCAAGAGCGAGCTGTTTGTTGTACACCCGGGAGATTAGGAGGAGGGGATTGGTAGGCTCCCGCTAAAAAGGGCAGTGAGGAGCTTTAGGTACCTGGGGGTTCAGGTGGCTAGGAGCTGGGGGACTCTGCACAAGCTCAATTTTACTAGGTTGGTGGAGCAGATGGAGGAGGAATTTAAAAGGTGGGACATGCTGCCGTTGTCGTTGGCGGGTAGAGTACAGTCCGTTAAAATAACGGTGCTCCCGAGGTTTTTGTTTTTGTTTCAGTGCCTCCCCATTTTCATTCCGAGGGCCTTTTTTAGGAGGGTGAACAGCAGCATTCTGGGATTTGTTTGGGCGCACGGGACTCCGAGGGTAAGGAGGGTCTTTTTGGAGCGGGGCAGGGATAGAGGGGGGCTGGCGCTGCCCAACCTCTCTGGGTACTATTGGGCGGCTAATGTCTCGATGGTACGCAAGTGGGTAATGGAGGGGGAGGGGGCAGCATGGAAACGGATGGAGATGGCGTCCTGTGGAGGCACGAGCCTGAAGGCACTGGTAATGGCGCCGTTGCCGCTCCCTCCAACGAGGTACACTATGAGCCCGGTGGTGGCGGCTACCCTCAAGATTTGGGGACAGTGGAGGCGACACAGGGGGGAAGTGGGGGGCTCGGTGGAGGCCCCGCTGCGGGGGAACCACCGGTTTGTCCCGGGGAACATTGATGGCGGGTTCTTGGGGTGGCACAGGGCGGGCATTAGGAAGTTGGGAGACCTGTTCATTGACGGGAGGTTTGTGAGCCTTGGTGAACTGGAGGAGAAGTTTGAGCTCCCCCCGGGGAATATGTTCAGGTACCGTCAAGTCAAGGCGTTTGCTAGGCGGCAGGTGGAGGGATTCCCTTTGCTGCCCCCGTGGGGGGTAAGGGATAGGGTGCTTTCGGGGGTGTGGGTCGGGGATGGGAAGGTGTCTGACATCTACCAGGTAATGCAGGAGGTGGCGGAAGCGTCGGTAGAGGAGCTGAAGGCTAAGTGGGAAGTGGAGCTGGGGGAGCAGATTGAGGAGGGGACATGGGCGGACGCCCTGGAGAGGGTGAACTCCTCCTCTTCATGTGTGAGGCTTAGCCTCATCCAGTTCAAGGTACTGCACAGGGCTCATATGTCCGGGACGAGGATGAGCAGGTTTTTTGGGGGTGAGGACAGGTGCATTAGGTGTTCAGGGAGCCCAGCGAACCATGCCCATATGTTTTGGGCATGCACGGCACTGGGGCAATTCAGGCAGGGGGTGGTGAGGACGGTCTCAAAGGTGGTAGGGTCCAGGGTCAAGCCAGGCTGGGGACTCGCGATATTTGGGGTTGGGGTGGAGCCGGGAGTGCAGGAGGCGAAAGAGGCCGGTGTTTTGGCCTTTGCGTCCCTAGTAGCCCGGCGGAGGATCTTGTTGCAGTGGAAAGATGCGAGACCGCCAAGCGTGGAGACCTGGATTAATGACATGGCGGGATTCATTAAGTTGGAGCAGGTCAAATTCGCCCTGAGGGGGTCGGTACAAGGGTTCTTTAGGAGGTGGCAGCCTTTCCTCGACTTTCTGGCTCAATGATAAGGAACTAGGTCAGCAGCAGCAGCAACCCGGGGGGGAGGGGGGGAAAGGGGAGGGGGGGGGGTTTCAGGGGGGTATTGTTTAAGTTAATTTGATTATTGTTAATTTATATGCGTTGTTACGGGTGCCGGGGGGTGTTTATTATTGTTATTATTATTATTGTTTTGTTGCTATACATTTTTCAAACAATTTCAATAAAAATTATTTTTTTTAAAGAAATGGAGCAGCTCATATTACTGAAGTGATGTCAGAGGCTGGGGGGAGCTGAGCTCACTTCTGTTTTTAGTTTCAGTTTGAGAGAGCAGCTGAAAAGTGCCTGGCTGGTTTGTTGTGAGCTGTTTGAAAGGAAAAGCCAGTTTTGAGGAAAAGAGCTTGGGTGTGTCTGTGTTTGCAGCGAGCTGGATTTGCTGTGATCTCTGTCATGAAAGACTATCTCCGAATCATTTGGGTGATTTAAACTGATGATAGTAATATCTTTAACCTGATGTGTTTCTGTCTAAAGGTGTTAAGTCTTTTGGAGGTTTGAATGAACATTTTGAGGGATTATTTAGTGTTGTATTATTTTTGGGGTTATCTTTGAAGTAAGGGGTGTTAAGGGATCCAATGTTTATTTAAAAAGGTTAAGTTGAGTTCATGGAATAAACATTGTTTTGTGTTTAAAAACCCATGTGTCCATAATTGTAATACCACACCTGGAGACCAAGCCGTGTGCTGGAAAAGCAACAATACATTAAAGGGAGAGGTTGGTTGAACTCCATGATATATTTTGGGGTTCTGAAAACACCGCTCCCATAACACTTGAGACAGGTCATGTGGTGAAGGGGCAGCGGATCCTCGCCTTTCTGGTGCTGGTCAACCTCGCTGTCAGTGACGGTTTTGTAACTAAAATCATAGAATCCATAGAATCCTTCAGTGCAGAAAGAGGCCATTTGGCCCATCAAGCCTCACTGACCCTCTGAAAGAGCACCCAACCTAGGCCCACTCACCCGCCCTATCTCCGAAACTTTGCGCATTGACCACCTAACCCGCACAACGTTGAACTGTGGGTGGAAACCCATGCAGACACGGGTTAAAACGTGCAAATTCCACACAGACAGTCACCCAAGGTTGGAATTGAACCCAGATCCCTGCCGTTGTGAGGCAGCAGTGCTAACCACTATGCAGCTTTTTACTTTCCTCCAGGTTTTCAAAATAAAATGCATACTAACTGTTCAATCTATCAGCTACCCTTTCTTATGACTAGGGGCAGCATTCCTGTTTCTTGGTTTCCACCTGCTGTTATCTGTGCCCTTCCCTCCCCTCTTGTAGTTACCATCCATCTTCAAATTCTTAGCAGGAGTTTAGCAACCAAAACAATAATCCACCTTTCCTTTTTTGAGCTGCCAATGTACCAACTGCAGATTCCCATTTTATATTTCTTGGACACAGCGGCACGATAGCACACTGGTTTGCATTCTGCCTCAAAGCAGTTATAATTGTCAATCATACATTAAAACATAAATCAAATTATTAAATAATACAGTATATAGATTGGGTTCTGGGTAGTTTCATAATTACTTCCACTTGGTAAAGTGACAATTCATAGTAGGGGAGCATGGGAAATCCAGTTGGCAGAGAATTCTGTTTGGTCGAGGTCTGGGTAACACAAAGTTTACTCCATATGTCCAGGGACTGGGCAAACTCATTCCAATAATAAATTGTCCACCAAATCACTCCATTATTGGCATCATCATGCCTGCGTTTACCAAGTGTCGTGTAAATTCCCCTGGTTACTTACTTAGCAATAAATAATTGTCATATCAGTCCTGATGCAAGGTTCTTGGCCTGAAACATCTCTCCCCATTTTTAAAAGCCTCCTCAAGACCTGTCTACTTAACCCGACTACCAGTATCTAATGTAGCCGTCTTATCAAATGCCTGCTCAGTGGAAGGAGCAGAAAAACATGCCTCCATTTTTGTTCCCCCAAGACTTTGACATCAAGTAATATTAATGGCTGTGACCTTGCACAAGACGCCTGTGCATTGTTTCAGCTCATCTGCACACCTGACCAGCACAGAGAATGTACAGCTAATAAATCTCCCCTACCATAACCTGACTCAGTACCACATGATATAGGGTCTGCGTAATAGAGTCACAGTCTTGCTTACCACATGCTCCACCTGGACAAATAGAAAAACAGATGAAATAAACACTGCTTTTATGAAAAACACATGCCAATATTAATAGCATGGTGCATGTAAAAAGAAAATTGGAACCTTTAGAAATGAAAGGGATCCACACTAGATTCAAAAACATTTTGTAGACACGGAAGATAAGGATGAAACTATACTTAATTTATTTTATATTTTATTACCTTCACATACCTTCTTTGATGGCGTGCCAGTTGTGGCTCAGTTGTTCGTGGTCTTGCCCCAGAGTCAGGAGGTTGTGGATTCAAATCACACTCCTGAGACTGAAGCGTAAAACCCAGGCTGACATTTCAGTGCTGTTCTGTTGGGGACCTGTCAGCCCAGCAACAAGGTAGCACAGTGGTTAGCACTGTTGCTTCACAGTGCCAGGGACCCCGGTTCGATTCCCAGCTTGGGTCACTGTCTGTGCGGAGTCTGCATGTTCTCCTTGTGTCTGGGTGCGTTTCCTCCGGGTGCTCCGGTTTCCTCCCACAAGTCTCGAACGACGTGCTGTTAGGTAAGTTAGGTAATTTGGACATTCTGAATTCTCCCTCTGTGACCCAAACAGGTGCCGGAATGTGGCGAATAGGGGCTTTTCACAGTAACTTCATTGCAGTGTTAATGTAAGCCTACTTGTGACAATAATAAAGATTATTGCCCATAGGTCCGAGCTCCATAGGTGTTTATTTTCTTTGGACAATATCTGCAATCCCAGCAGTGGCCACTTGTCCAGGTGGCGATTCTGGGGCAAGAGAGCTTTTAAAAAATGTGTTCATGGAATGTGGGCATCACTGGCTGGGCCAGCATTTACTGCCCATCCCTGAGACTTCTAATTCCAGATTTTTTAAAAATTGAATTTAAATTTCACCATTTGCCATGATGGGATTTGAACCCGGCTCCTCAGAACATGACTCTGGGTCACCAATCCAGCAACGATACCACAATGCCGCTGCCTTCCTATTTAGTTGGTCACAGCTCTCAGAAGCAGGGCTTCCTCCAAGATGGGGATGGAAGTTCTACTTCAAGCCAATTAATGGCTTGATGGCTATAAATTGGCTTCAGGATGTCCTGACCAACGGAGATGGGACTCACCCTGACTTTTCAGTTGAATTAGAATTAGAATTAGAACAATACAGCACAGAACAGGCCCTTCAGCCCTCGATGTTGTGCCGAGCAATGATCACCCTACTCTAGCCCACGTATCCACCCTATACCAGTAACCCAACAACCCCCATTAACCTTATTTTTTAGGACACTAAGGGCAATTTAGCCTGGCCAATCCACCTAACCCGCACATCTGTGGACTGTGGGAGGAAACCGGAGCACCCGGAGGAAACCCACGCACACACGGGGAGGACGTGCAGACTCCGCACAGACAGTGACCCAGCCGGGAATCGAACCTGGGACCCTGGAGCTGTGAAGCATTGATGCTAACCACCATGCTACCGTGCTGCCCAGGTGGGAAGGTGGGGTTGGGGGGCGGCGGTGGGTGTGAGGCCACCATCTTAATGTACAATTCTGGCCCTGGTGATAAAGCAAAAGATTCATTAAATGGGTAAACTTGAAATTAAAACGCTGGAAGCATAGGGGGGTGGGGGGGGGGGGGGGGGGTGCAGTTACCTTTTGGAAAAAAATAGATTAATATTTTGCCTGGAAACTTTGGCAGAAACTGTTGTCGCTTCTTGGAAACATATCCCTGTTCAGAGAGCATATTCAATATTTGCTGGTGCTAAGTCAACCAAAAATTGCATGTTTTTCGTTCCATTTGCGTCAGATGATGACTGCAAGTATTCCCAAACCTAATTGCCCTGAAAAGGTTATACTGGCCCTTGAACAATATAATAATTTGATGATTCAGTTGATTCAAGGATATTCACAAGGATATTCACCGTCAATTACATGTAGGACTAGAATTACTCGGAGGCCAGACCAGTAAGTGATAACAACAGAGACCATCACCATTGAATAAAGGGAGGAAGAAAGAGATGGAATGAGAGAGAGAAGCAGAAAGGAGATTGTTACCACACCCTGGACAGGTGCGTGGTCAATTCCAGCCCCACTCGTCCCGGAGTCGCAACACTAGTCAATTAACCAATAATTCTTATAAAAATACCCGACATCTTTGGTCCTTAGCTGCCCAATAATTCCAGCCACCAAGTTTGCAAGTTGAAACACAATTATTGTTTATTTCTAACAAAAATATATACATTAAAAAAAAATCTTTTTATTGGCTTTTCTCATATTTATAAACAGTTGTTGCTTATATACATTCCATTTTTCTTGTCAGCTTTATTTTACAAAGAGGTTTGTTTTATCCTTCATTTGACGAACTGTACATACATTTTGCTGCCCTCTGGATCGGTCTCTGATATCCCCCACCCCCCCCCCCCCTCCCCCCATTGGTTTCAGCACCCTTCCTCTTCTCTTGTGGTTTCCCCATTTTCTGCCGCCCTGCCCCGGTTGCGCAGTCCTTTGGGTCTTCATCTTTTTTTTTTTTCCCTGGCTTACTCCTCGTTGCTGGCCTCGAACAGGTTTTGGAACAGGCCAATGAACTGTCCCCAAGTATCCAGGAAGCCTTCCTCTGACCCTCGGATGGCGTACTTAATCTTCTCCAGGTGGAGAAATTTGGAGAGGTCAGCGAGCCAGTCTGCAGTAGGATGGTGGTGCCGATCGGTAGCCGAGCAGGATTCTCCGGCATGCGTTAGGTAAGTGAAAGCAAGGGCATTGGCCCCCTTCCCTGTGTGTAACTCTGGCTTCTCCGATACCCTGAAGGTTGCCACTATTGGGCTTGGCTTCATCCTCCCCCCCAACAACCTTGGACATTGTCTTGGAGAAGGTTGTCCAGAACCCAGCAAGCTTGGAGTAAGCCCAAACCATGTGGGTGTGTTTGGCCGGGCCCCTCTGGTACTGCTCACATTTGTCCCCCACCTCCGGGAAGAACCTGCTCATCGGGTTCTGGTCAGGTGCGCTCTGTGCACCACTTTGAGCTGCATTAGCCTTGCGTAGGAGGAGGTGGTGCTTCACTCCAGAGTCCTCATCCTACCTCTGTCCCCAGTTCGCCCTCCTATTTTTGTCTGGTCCTGTACAGTGGTGTTAGAGCTCTGTCCAGTAGCTGTCCGTATATTTTCCCACATAGCCACCCCTTCTCACTCCTTGTGCCTATCAGGTCCTCTAGTAGTGTGCTTTCTGGGGCCCTGGGGCACCCTACTGTCTCTTTGCGGAGGAAGTGCTTTATTTGGAGGTGTCTCAATTCCTGTCCTTTTGCTAGTTTCCACTTCCTTCTCAGTTCATCCAGTGTCACCAGTCTGTGCCCTACATAGAAGTCCCCGACCGTCAGTGTGCCCTCGTCCCGCCTCCATCTTTTAAAGGTAGTAACTAGCATGGCTGGGGGAATCTGTGATTACCGCAGATGGAGGCCATAAGGGACATTTTGGTTATCCCGAAGTGCTGTCTCAGCTGGGTCCACGTTCTCAGCGTGGCCGCTACCACTGGGCTCGTTGTGTACCTTGTTGAGGAGAATGGGAGTGCTGCTGTGGCCAGGGCCCGGATGCCTTCTCCATTTGTACCCAATCTGTGTCGGGTTCTTGTACCCATCCCCTCACTTTTTCTGCCATTGCTGGCCAGTGGTAGTATTGTAGGTTCGGTAGAGCCAGGCCCCCTCTGACTTTCCCTCTTTGCAGTGTCAGTTTGGGAATTCTCGGTGATGCACGATCAATGGACACAAAACGTAGGTGAAGTCCGAAATGAAAGGCTTTAATTAGTAAGAAGTGAGCCCAGCAGCAGACGTACAGGAAATGGTCTGGCTGCAGGGGGACGCGGGTTCTTATACCCCGCCTTGTAGGCGGAGCTACCTTCCTCTTAGCCAATCGGGATAAGAAGCACATGATACCTGGGCCAATGGGCAGCGAGCCTTCTGCACCAATGGCAGCTCACATTCCCAGGTACCGTAATACCCCTAGTCATACTACGACACTCGTGTTCTTACCCCCCCCCCCCCCCCCCCCACACGAACGCAATGATTAGACTGTCTACGTTTTGTAAAAAGGCCTTGGGGATGAAGATCGGGATGGATCTAAACAGGAAGAGGAAGTACGTTCATCTTGATCGTCTGCACTCTTCCCGCCAGGGAGAGTGGGAGTGAGCCCCACTGTTGAAGGTCTTTTCTTTCTCCTCCACCAGGCTGGTTAGGTTCCACTTGTGGATCTGTGTCCAGTCTCTGGCTATTTGGATCCCCAGGTAACGGAATCTGTTCTGGGCCGTTTTGAATGGGAACCCCTTTATTTCTAAGAAAAATATGATGCTATATGCAATAATTATAACTGGATAACAACAGGCCTACCTGTTACTCCCTTTTACTGTCCCACCCTCGACCCACACACACAAGACAGACAAACATAGAGGGGGGAGGGGTGAAAATAATACAGATGAAGGTCAAAAGATAAGCATCTGTGGTTCCAATGGTGGTTCTGTAGCAGGCTTTCCTCACAGCATCCTGGTTGATCAGGTCTCTGGTTTACAGCTGGTGATTGACTCTGCAAAGAAGACTTTCATTCAGTACAGTACTTACAGCAGAGGGCAGCAGAGCAGAGCTACTGATCAGCTGTTCTGGGAAATTTGCATACGTGCAGTGCGGTCAGCCTAATTTGAAGGTGGTTTGTGGAGGGGCTGTTGTCAAGTGACAGTTAAACCCGAAACACTTCGTCAGTGTTTCCCACCCTACCTCCTCCTCTAACCAAAAAAAAAACCACGGTTGTTGGGAAGCGGGAGCAGGGGCCTGTCGTGAAGGTGAGTGAGTGCATTTAAATTGCTTACCTTTCAGCGGCAGCAGGGTTTGAGGGAATATCAGGTAAGCTCTTCCTTTCTTTTTCTTTTTCTTGTTTTTTTTTAAATCTAGAGGTGATGTCAGGGAAGGCAGTACAATGCTCCTCCTGAAGAATGTTTGAGGTGAGGGACGCCGTCAGTGTCCCTGCTGATTTCATCTGTGGGAAGTGGACCCAACTCCAGCTCCTCAAAAACCGTGTTAGGGACCTGGAGCTTGAGCTGGATGAACTTCGGATAATTCGGGAGGCAGAGGGGGTCATAGATAGGAGCTTCAGGGAAGTAATTACACTAAAGACTGGAGATAGATGAGTAACTGTAAGAGGGACTGGGAAGAAGCAGTCAGTGCAGGGACCCCCTGCGGTCGTTCCCCTGAGTAACAAGTATACCGTTTTGGATACTTGTGGGGGGGACGACTTACCAGGGGTAAGCCATGGGGTACGGGCCTCTGGCACGGAGTCTGTCCCTGTTGCTCAGAAGGGAAGGGGGGAAAGGAGTAGAACATTAGTAATTGGGGACTCAATAGTCAGGGGCACAGATAGGAGATTTTGTGGGAGCGAGAGAGACTCACGTTTGGTATGTTGCCTCCCAGGTGCAAGGGTAAGTGATGTCTCGGATCGTGTTTTCCGGGTCCTTAAGGGGGAGGGGGAGCAGCCCCAAGTCGTAGTCCACATTGGCACTAACGACATAGGTAGGAAAGGGGACAAGGATGTCAGGCAGGCCTTCAGGGAGCTAGGGTGGAAGCTCAGAGCGAGAACAAACAGAGTTGTTATCTCTGGGTTGTTGCCAGTGCCACGTGATAGTGAGATGAGGAATAGGGAGAGAGAGCAATTAAACACGTGGCTACAGGGATGGTGCAGGCGGGAGGGATTCAGATTTCTGGATAACTGGGGCTCTTTCTGGGGAAGGTGGGACCTCTATAGACAGGATGGTCTACATCTGAACCTGAGGGGCACCAATATCCTGGGGGGGAGATTTGTTAGTGCTCTTTGGGGGGGTTTAAACTAATTCAGCAGGGGCATGGGAACCTGGATTGTAGTTTTGGGGTACGGGAGATTGAGAGTATAGAGGTCAGGAGCACAGATTTGACTTCGCAGGAGGGTGCCAGTGTTCAGGTAGGTGGTTTGAAGTGTGTCTACTTCAATGCCAGGAGTATACGAAATAAGGTAGGGGAACTGGCAGCATGGGTTGGTACCTGGGACTTCGACGTTGTGGCCATTTCAGAGACATGGATAGAGCAGGGACAGGAATGGTTGTTGCAGGTTCCGGGGTTTAGGTGTTTTAGTAACCTCAGAAAAGGGGGCAAAAGAGGGGAGGTGTGGCGCTGCTAGTCAAGGACAGTATTACGGTGACGGAAAGGATGCTAGATGGGGACTCTTCTTCCGAGGTAATATGGGCTGAAGTTAGAAACAGGAAAGGAGAGGTCACCCTGTTGGGAGTTTTCTATAGGCCACCTAATAGTTCTAGGGATGTAGAGGAAAGGATGGCGAAGATGATTCTGGAAAAGAGCGAAAGTAACAGGGTAGTTGTTATGGGAGACTTTAACTTTCCAAATATTGACTGGAAAAGATATAGTTCGAGTACATTAGATGGGTCGTTCGTTGTACAATGTGTGCAGGAGGGTTTCCTGACACAATATGTTGACAGGCCAACAAGAGGCGAGGCCACATTGGATTTGGTTTTGGGTAATGAACCAGGCCAGGTGTTAGATCTGGAGGTAGGTGAGCACTTTGGAAACAGTGACCACAATTCGGTGACCTTTACGTTAGTGATGGAAAGGGATAAGTATACCCGGCAGGGCAAGAGTTATAGCTGGGGGAAGGGCAATTATGATGCCATTAGACACGACTTAGGATGTGTAGGTTGGAGAAGTAGGCTGCAAGGGTTGGGCACACTGGATATGTGGAGCTTGTTCAAGGAACAGCTATTGCATGTTCTTGATAAGTACGTACCAGTCAGGCAGGGAGGAAGGGGTCAAGCGAAGGAACCGTGGTTTACCAAAGAAGTGGAATCTCTTGTTAAGAGGAAGGAGGAGGCCTATGTGAAGATGAGGCGTGAAGTTTCAGTTGGGGCCCTTGATAGTTACAAGGAAGCGAGGAAGGATCTAAAGAGAGAGCTAAGACGAGCAAGGAGGGGACATGAGAAGTCTTTGGCAGGTAGGATCAAGGAAAACCCAAAAGCTTTCTATAGGTATGTCAGGAATAAAAGAATGACTAGGGTAAGAGTAGGGCCAGTCAAGGACAGTGGTGGGAAATTGTGTGTGGAGGCTGAGGAGATAAGCAAGATACTAAATGAATACTTTTCGTCAGTATTCACTCAGGAAAAAGATAATATTGTGGAGGAGAATGCTGAGACCCAGGCTATTAGAATAGATGGCATTGAGGTGTGTAGGGAAGAAGTGTTGGCAATTCTGGACAAGGTGAAAATAGATAAGTCCCCGGGGCCTGATGGGATTTATCCTAGGATTCTCTGGGAAGCCAGGGAAGAGATTGCTGAGCCTTTGGCTTTGATTTTTAGGTCATCATTGGCTACAGGAATAGTGCCAGAGGACTGGAGGATAGCAAATGTGGTCCCTTTGTTCAAGAAGGGGAGTAGAGATAACCCCGGTAACTATAGGCCGGTGAGCCTAACGTCTGTGGTGGGTAAAGTCTTGGAGAGGATTATAAAAGATACGATTTATAATCATCTAGATAGGAATAATATGATTAGGGATAGTCAGCATGGTTTTGTGAAGGGTAGGTCATGCCTCACAAACCTTATCGAGTTCTATGAGAAGGTGACTGAACAGGTAGACGAGGGTCGAGCAGTTGATGTGGTGTATATGGATTTCAGTAAAGCGTTTGGTAAGGTTCCCCACGGTCGGCTATTGCAGAAAATACGGAGGCTGGGGATTGAGGGTGATTTAGAGATGTGGATCAGAAATTGGCTAGTTGAAAGAAGACAGAGAATGGTGGTTGATGGGAAATGTTCAGAATGGAGTTCAGTTACGAGTGGCGTACCACAAGGATCTGTTCTGGGGCCATTGCTGTTTGTCATTTTTATAAATGACCTAGAGGAGGGCGCAGAAGGATGGGTGAGTAAATTTGCAGACGACACTAAAGTCGGTGGAGTTGTAGACAGTGCGGAAGGATGTTGCAGGTTACAGAGGGACATAGATAAGCTGCAGAGCTGGGCTGAGAGGTGGCAAATGGAGTTTAATGTGGAGAAGTGTGAGGTGATTCACTTTGGAAAGAATAACAGGAATGCGGAATATTTGGCTAATGGTAAAATTCTTGGTAGTGTGGATGAGCAGAGGGATCTCGGTGTCCATGTACATAGATCCCTGAAAGTTGCCACCCAGGTTGATAGGGTTGTGAAGAAGGCATATGGTGTGTTGGCCTTTATTGGTAGAGGGATTGAGTTCCGGAGCCATGAGGTCATGTTGCAGTTGTACAAAACTCTAGAACGGCCGCATTTGGAGTATTGTGTACAGTTCTGGTCGCCTCATTATAGGAAGGACGTGGAAGCTTTGGAACGGGTGCAGAGGAGATTTACCAGGATGTTGCCTGGTATGGAGGGAAAATCTTATGAGGAAAGTCTGATGGACTTGAGGTTGTTTTCGTTAGAGAGAAGAAGGTTAAGAGGTGACTTAATAGAGGCATACAAAATGATCAGAGGGTTAGATAGGGTGGACAGCGAGAGCCTTCTCCCGCGGATGGAGGTGGCTAGCACGAGGGGACATAGCCTTAAATTGAGGGGTAATAGATATTGGACCGATGTCAGAGGTGGGTTTTTTACGCAAAGAGTGGTGAGGCCGTGGAATGCCCTACCTGCAACAGTAGTGAACTCGCCAACATTGAGGGCATTTAAAAGTTTATTGGATAAGCATATGGATGATAAGGGCATAGTGTAGGTTAGATGGCCTTTAGTTTTTTTCCATGTCAGTGCAACATCGTGGGCCGAAGGGCCTGTACTGCGCTGTATCGTTCTATGTACAGGCAGCAGGCCTTCTGGAGAGCCACTCTAGTTCTTATCAAACGGGGCCTTTAACTCGAGACTCACACTCAGGCCTATTTCTTTCTTGAGACACTTTATCTCACCTGCTTCCAGCTCGTGGTTTGACTTCAAGCCTTTGCAGTTTCAAGAAAATTGATACCCAGACTTTCTGGAGAGAGAATCAGCCCTCACAGTCGCTTTATGGAGCGGATTTTGCAGGTCTTTTTGGAGTGAATTGATTAGAACACTTCATCCAAGCTGCAGAAACAATAGTGAAACCAACCTGGATTCTGGTGACTCTGAGAACATTCCAGTGGGATCAGATCCAATCACCATTTGTTACTGGGCAGAATACAGCCTTTTGAGCCCAGTCATTGACCATCAGCCAAATCAATCAAATTGAGTCATCACTGACACAGGCCAATTGGCAATCACCAGTTTAATTCAGCACAGCCTCTGGATCCTGCTGTTTGAATTAAAGATATAAACTGCTTACAGGCTACTTTGCCTTAAAGTCACAGGTCCATTAAACATCCATGGATCAAAAATGTAGCAGTAAAAATAAAATAAAGGGAATATAAGGGAAATAACAGGGAATAGACAAGAATAAACAGGAAGGACCCTTATAAGATTGAAGAAAGTAGGAGAACTAAACTTGTATTTATATACTGCCTTTGACAACCTCAGGACAAGTACTTCACAGCTAATGAAGTGCCTTTTGCAGTACTGCTGTAATGTATGAAATAATGGAACTGATTCATGCACAGCAAAATTCCAAAATGATCAATGTGGTAATGACCAGATTTTCTTTGTGATTCCATCTCTCTTCATGGCACAGGGCTAAAGAGCTGGCATTTAAAGCAGACGAAGACAGGCCAGCAGCACGGTTTGATTCCCGTACCAGCTTCCCTGAACAGGTGCCGGAATGTGGCGACCAGGGGCACTGTGGTCTAAACAGCTGGCTTGTAATGCAGAACAAGATCAGCAGCGTGGGTTCAATTCCCATACCGGCCTCCCGAACAGGCGCTGGAATGTGGCGACTAGGGGCTTTTCGCAGTAACATCATTGAAGCCTACTTGTGGCAATAAGTGATTATTATTATTAACTGTGCATTCTCTGACATATATTGGCTCCCTGACCAATAATGCTTCAATTTACAACTTCTGGTTCTGTGTTTTTCATGTCCTTGTCCATATCCATGTTAAGTTCCTCCAGTTTTATAATCTTCTGCAATCTCTGATCCTCCGCTTCTGGTTTGTTGTGCAAGCCCTGATTTTAAATCACTCCCCCTTTGGTGCTTGTGCCTTCTGCTACCTAGAACCTGGAACTCCCTCCTCACTCCTTAAAATGTTGTTTGATAATGCTCCTGTGAAGCGTCTGGGGAATGTATTATGGTAACGGCACTATATGATGGTATATGCAAGTTGTTATTGATAAATATTGGTGAGGACACCATGGAAATGCTTCCTTCTTTGACATGCGTGCAGAGGAATCATTTATGTCCACCCAAGAGGGCAGATGTCTCAATATTTCTAAGTACCTCAATACTCCCTCAGTGCCTTAGTACTCCCTCAGTGCCTCAGTACTCCCTCAGTACCTCAATACCCCCTCAGTACTTCAATACCCCCTCAGTACCTCAATACGCCCTCAGTACCTCAATACTCCCTCATTGCCTCAATACCCCCTCAGTGCCTCAATACTCCCTCAGTGCCTCAATACTCGCTCAGTGCCTCAATACTCCCTCAGTGCCTTAGTACTCCCTCAGTGCCTCAGTACTCCCTCAGTGCCTCAATACCCCCTCAGTACTTCAATATCCCCTCAGTACCTCAATACTCCCTCAGTACCTCAATACCCCATCAGTCAATACTTCCTCATTGCCTCAATACTCCCTCATTGCCTCAATACCCCCTCAGTGCCTCAATACTCCCTCAGTGCCTCAATACTCCCTCAGTGCCTCAATATTCCCTCAGTGCCTCAATACTCCCTCATTGCCTCACTACCCCCTCAGTGCCTCAATACTCCCTCAGTGCCTCAATACCCCCTCAGTACTTCAATGCTCCTCATTACTTCAATATCCCCATAGTACCTCAATACTCCCTGAGTACCTCAATACTCCCTCATTGCCTCAATTACCCCTCAGTGCCTCAATACCCCCTCAGTGCCTCAATACCCCTTCAGTACTTCAATACACCCTCAGTACCTCAATACTCCATCAGTACCTCAATACCCCCTCAGCCAATACTTCCTCATTGCCTCAATACTCCCTCATTGCCTCAATACCCCCTCAGTGCCTCAATACTCCCTCAGTGCCTCAATACTCCCTCAGTGCCTCAATATCCCCTCAGTGCCTCAATACTCTCTCAGTGTCTCAATACCCCCTCAGTACTTCAATGCCCCCTCATTACTTCAATATCCCCTCGGTACCTCAATACTCCCTCAGTACCTCAATACTCCCTCATTGCCTCAACACCCCCTCAGTGAATCAATACCCCCTCAGTGCCTCAATACCCCTTCAGTGCTTCAATACCCCCTCAGTGCCTCAATACCCCTTCAGTACTTCAATACCCCTCAGTCAATACTCCCTCAGAGCCTCAATACCCCCTCATTGCCTCAATACCCTCTCAGTGCCTCAATACTCCCTCAGTGCCTTAATACTCCCTCAGTGCCTCAATACCCCTTCAGTACTTCAATACCCCCTCAGTCAATACTCCCTCATTGCCTCAATACCCCCTCAGTGCCTCAATACTCCCTCAGTGCCTCAATACCCCCTCAGCACTTC
This sequence comes from Scyliorhinus canicula, assembly GCF_902713615.1. Lineage (NCBI taxonomy): Eukaryota > Metazoa > Chordata > Chondrichthyes > Carcharhiniformes > Scyliorhinidae > Scyliorhinus > Scyliorhinus canicula. The sequence goes on along the minus strand of NC_052146.1, from coordinate 98,847,036 downwards.
AATGCCCCCTCATTACTTCAATATCCCCTCAGTACCTCAATACTCCCTCAGTACCTCAATACTCCCTCAGTTCCTCAATATCCCCTCAGTACCTCAATACTCCCTCAGTACATCAATACTCCATCAGTTCCTCAATACCCCCTCAGTTCTTCAATACCCCCTCAGTACCTCAATAATCCGTCAGTACCTCAATACTCCCTCAGTATCTCAATACTCCCTCAGTGCCTCAATACTCCTTCAGTGCCTCAAATTCCCCTCAGTTCCTCAATACCCCTTCAGTACTGGAGTGGAGTGTCAGTCTAGACCTTGTGCTCAAATTTCTGGGGTGGATCCTGAACCCATAATCTTCTGGCTCTGGAATGAGTGTTACACTGAGCTGAAGCTGACACCAGTTAGGGTTTTAAACAACAAACCTGCAACTTCTTGTCTATTTTCCCCCCAGTGTTAGCCTACAGATTCATTAATAACTTTCGTAATTTGCTGGAGTGGAATTTGCACTTAACTTCTCGCATTCGTAGCTGGCCAAGTATAATAATGATGCTATTTACCATTCAGACCAACAAATGATAACTCTATCACTCCAGTCTAATCCAGGATATAAATAAATCCCAGCACCTTCAATAATGAACACCCTGTCAGTCAGCAATGTATCAACATTATAAATAGACTTGTCAGCAACCATCAGTTTCGCAATGACAGGATGTTTTTGCCCAGTTTTGTTTAGGGATTATCAGATTATGTTTGTTTATGAGATGGAATTTGCTGGCTGGGTGCTGTATTTTTGAACCACCACAATTAATGAGAGAGACAGAGGGACAGAGAGAGAGGGAGAATGAACGAGCTGGCAATGGATCACATTGTGCTGAATAGGAAGTAGAACAGCTGCTCATGTCAATGCAACAACAGCATTCGCGAGCTCTGTCAGTTCAATATGGTTCAGCATTTTCCATTTAGTGGTACAACATTTACTACCGATGGTGCAATTTTCAATAACATTTTGTTTCAACGACACAGCCCTGCTCGTTTTAACGACACAGCCCTGCTCGTTTTAACGACACAGCCCTGCTCGTTTTCTTAACCAATGAAGAGAAAGAGAGTACGAGAGGGAAGGAGAAATCAGCGTCTGACAGCACTTCTTTTACCCAGGCTTTATGCAGGGTTATATCCGCATGTGCACTCCTATTCCTTCAAATCTGAATGGAAGCAAAAACGCCAGATCAAATCACATCCATCATTATGTCTTACAGCAGCTTACTTAACACACAGGTCAAGTTAACTTCATTCAAATGGAATTATTTCCTTTAGGAAATAAACAGTAACTATGTCAAATGTTAAAGTCACCATAGTCCCAGGTGACCACAGGCTACTTTTCCCTTTGAGGGGAAGAGCTCACTGGTGGTGGTTTAACCTAAGGATCATCACAGGTGAGGGTCAAGGTTGCGAAGGTGGACCTTCATTAATAACCTTAGCCGGTATAGGAATGGAACCTGCACTGATGGCCTTGTTCTGCATCACAAACCAGCTGTCTAGCCCACTGAGCTAAACCATCCCCATCTTCAGGTACCATGACCTAAGAGAGCATTAGCGGCCATGGACTTCCATGTGTTGGTTCATGGTTATGCTTACTAAGCTTTTGCAGTGGTTTGCCCATTCTGCAGGTTCTATTTGACCATGACACTCTCCTGGCAAGATCATTACTTCAATATTAACCTTATTTTCTCTTCTATTCTTTCTGTTAGTAATGTTGATGGACTGCATATAATTACGGGGGAATAGTTTGAACGAATGGTAAAGAAATACAAACACACACATATTTATTATATGAAGTGAAATATGGGGTGTGATCAACCAAAAAAAAGAGTCCTGTTCTGGGCGGGTTTAGCGGGATCATTCTAGGCACTTGTAGCAGCGGGAATGACCCCGCTATCGAATGGCACCCTGTTTTTTTTTAGGCCTCAGCAGGGAATGCACTCAATCGCATTTCCCGCACTGAGGAGCTCCGATCTCTTGACCCCACAAACACAATCCCTGGGCCTCCCAATCATCTGTTGGGGTCCTCGAGCCCACCCAAACCCAGCCTCATATATGGGCAGGGCACTTGGACACCTTGACACTGCCAGACTGGCACCCTGGCATGCCCCTTCCAGCCTGGCGGTGCCCATGGTGTCCAGGTGGCATCAGCAGTGCCAGTGTGCCATCTTGCCCAGATTTCAAACATCGGGGGGCCCTCTGATCAGCTAGGAGATACCCCCAAGTGTCGTTCCGCCTGTTCCACATTTGTGGAGAGCAGTGCTAAATGGTGTCTGGCAGGGTCTCCTCGGTGAGGCTGGTAGATCCCGGGGGGGCCGGTTAGATCTGGCGTAGGCATGAGCAGTTAAACTCACTTCACTATGCAAGTCTGGATTCCGCCCGTTGTGGGCAAGATCCAGATTGTGGCATCTCGCGAGATCTCGTTCGATCTTGTGGGCGTAATCACTGCCAGGAATCCGGAAGGGACCTCTCACGGGATCTACCAGCTGCATCCCATCCCCATTCCGCTGGCAAATCGGGTCCATGATCTTTTAAACAGAGAAAGACTGAAATTCCACATGTAAGGTCTATCAAGGTGGAGCCACAAGAAAGTGCAATAAAACTTCTATACACACATGTTCTGAAGGTAAAATATCTTGCAGTAGAATTAGAAAGCTGTTTCAGCACCAAATTACAGAGAAACAAAATTACATGGTGTACTATTTTTATGTTCAGGTGCGTTTTAGTGTTCCTCATATTAAAGTTTCAAGTGGGAAAGATACACCACTATTACAGTTTTAAAAAACTTAAAATTTAGCTGCTCACTGTTGGCTTGTCATAAGTCATAAGTCATGGGGCAGCACGGTAGCATGGTGGTTAGCATAAATGCTTCACAGCTCCAGGGTCCCAGGTTCGGTTCCCGGCTGGGTCACTGTCTGTGCGGAGTCTGCACGTCCTCCCCGTGTGTGCGTGGGTTTCCTCCAGGTGCTCCGGTTTCCTCCCACAGTCCAAAGATGTGCGGGTTAGGTGGATTGGCCATGCTAAATTGCCCGTAGTGTCCTAAAAAAAGTAAGGTTAAAGGGGGGGGGGTTGTTGGGTTACGGGTATAGGGTGGATACGTGGGTTTGAGTGGGGTGATCATTGCTCGGCACAACATCGAGGGCCGAAGGGCCTGTTCTGTGCTGTACTGTTCTATGTTCTATGTTCTATCAATGGCACTTCAAGTAAGATATGTTGATTTTTCTAAAGGCTCAGGAGCCTGAGAAGGTAAGTTAAACAGTGTTTAATAAACCAACACAAAATAAAGGTTGCAATGCGGCCCACAGTTCAAAGGGCCCAACCAGGACTACCGATCGCACGGGTCCCAGTCCAGGCCAGCTTTCATTCGGCGCATTTATGAGACCAAGCTGATCAGGCCTCCGCCCACTAGTGAGGGAGCTCATATTCCACAAGTCCCACTGGGAAACAATTACGGTGTCCGTGTGGGTCTTGTGAGGGTTATTACATCCCTCCCCCCTCTAAAGTCCGAAGGTTCCCCAACAACAGATTGTAGAGGGGGTCTCCTTCATTGCTTCTCCCGTGGCTGTGCTTCCAGCAGCTGTTGGACCAGGTCAGGGGGCTTGTATCGTGTCGGAGAGCACCTTTTCTGCATAGAACACCAAAAGGGCCCTGTTGTGGGCCCATCTCTAATTGTAACGTCTTCCAAGAGCACTGAGGATTCTCTGTCCTTATCTGATGATGGCCATCCACATACTGCGACCCAGGCTTTGGTCCCTGGTGGGAAGTGCTTCTTGGCTAAACAATGTGTTGAACTGGTACCTCTACATAATCATCAATGACTTTTCAATGACAATATCATCACTCCAACCGATCAAAGGCCTTCTCCGCATCCATGACGACCAGTACCTCCACCTCCCTTCCCTTGGAGGGCATCATAATCATGTTTAGCAGCCTTCGGATGTTATCTGTTAACTACCTCCCTTTCAGAAACCCCATCTGGTCGTCCCCTCTCACCCCTCGCAAACAACCCTTTATCCTCAAGGTCAAGATCTTGGCCAACAGCTTGGCATCGACATTTAGAAGGGAGATTAGCCTGTATGACCCACATTGTTCCGGGTCCTTATCCACTTTCAGGATAAGAGAGAGCTCGATGCCTGTAACATGGTTGGGGGGAGTAGCCCTCCCTCCCTAGCCTCAAAGCGCCCTCACCAGCAAGAGCCCCAGCACTCCCGAAAACTTTTTATAAAACTCCGGCAGACGGGCCTTGCCCGTCTGCATCGCCTCCAGTCCCTCCACCACTTCAAACAGACCAATTAGGGCTCCTGGGCCCTCCAATATCTCTTCCTCCACCCTCGGAAACTCCAGTCCCTCCAAAAGCTGCCTCATCCCCTCCACCCCGGCTGGGGGTTCCTACTCGTACAGCCTGTTATAAAAGTCCCTAAGCACCCCATTTATCCCCACAAGGTCCAAGATCGTACTCCCCCCTCTATCCTTCACTTTCCCTATCTTCCTTGCCGCCTCCCATTTCCTTAGCTCGTGTGCCAGCACCCTAAAAGTCTTTTTCCCAACTTTCCCTCTCGCCTTTCTCAACTGCCCCACCGCATTCCCTGTGGATAGCAACCCAAACTCCACCTGCAGCTTCTGCCACTTCTTCAACTACCCCGCCTCGGGGGCCTCCGAGTACCTCCTGTCTACCGGAGGATCTCCCTCACTAATCTATCCATCTCCGCCTGCTCCACCTTCTCCCTGTGTGCCCGAATGAAAATAAACTCTCCTCTCACCACTGCCTTCAACGCCTCCCATACCGTAGCTGCCGAGACCTCCCCCGTATTGTTTATCTCCACATATCTCCGAATGGCCTCCCTCACCCGCACACACACCTCCTCCTGCGTTAATAGTCCTGCATCTAATCTCCTGTGCGGGTGCTGGACCCACTACTTGCTCACCGGTAAATCCACCCAGTGTGGGGCACGATCCGACCCTACTATTCAACATCCACCATCCCTGCCAACTATGTCCTATCTGTCTTGTTATGCTCTTGGCGTAGCATAAGCGGCTTCCTGATGTGCACACTGACAAAAGAAGCTTCAGACGTGGAGATAACTTCAACACGTTTATTGAACTATTTACAATTCTCCTACTTGGGTTCGCGACTACTGTCAATCCTTCTCTAGCTACTCAGACTGACTAACCAGTCTGCTACAATCCACGTGGTGGGTGTGATATTGAATCAACCCTGTGTCTCTACTCACTGAGTGTTTCCGCTGGAAAGAGGAAGATCATGTGTGTTGCGTCTTTTATATATGGCTTGGTATAATGCCCCCCTGTGGTAGTGTCACCTCTGTGTGTATCGTGAATGCCCATTGGTCGTGTCCTATCTAACTGACCTATTGGTTGAGTGTGTGTGTGTGTGATGTCTCTGGTACTCCCTCTAGTGTCTAGCTAGTCCACATGTATTTATATTAACCCCTTGTGTATTTACAGTGATGCATATCACCACATCCCCCCCTTTTTCGTGTTACATATTTTCTGCACACTTAAAGAAAATTGAACAAAAACAGGTAGATAAGTGATGCTATGTACAAGTCATGAGAACAGTGATTAAACAATAAGTCGAAATCATGGGCTGGATTCTCCGCCCCACCGCGCCACATTTCTGCCCCGACCCGCCGGCGGGATTCTCCGTTACGCCGGCCGATCAATGGGGTTTCACATTGTGGGGCAGCCCCACGGTGTCGGGAAACCCCCGGGCTACCGGCAAAACGGAGAATCCCACCGGCGAAGAATCCCGCCCCATATGTGTGAGTCCAAAACCCATTATCATGGTTGAATGTTTTTCTTGTTGGGTTGGTGAGTTGGTGATTTTGACGGTGGCATGTCCTTGTGAACGCCATCAGTGTCCCTGTGCATAAGGAACCAAGAAGTGGTCAAATCACTTTGTTATCTGATTTGGAGTCTTTTTTTCTTCCGATGCTTGTGATAGTGAAGTTGAATGGCATCTGTCCTGAAAGCCAGGTTGCCTGTTGTTAGTGCAGCACGCGTGAAGTGGGAAGATGCATCGTCCTGCCATGGTATGTACTGAGCTGAACAGTAACAGTGTCCCTCAATGGCAGAGTTGTACCATGTCGTACCAGTCGTAGTTCCATTGGTGTAGTCTTTGTCGTGCTTGCTGTCGACGATGTTGCCCTTGGTACACGTCGTGTCGTTGTCTGTGATATGGTATTCAGATGTCGTGATGTCGTGTTGGATTGTTCTGTTGTTGTGTTCGCTGCGCTTAAGGACCACACTCTGTGGATAATACGAGTTCGTCACACAGTTACTCGTGTCAGCGTGCTTTGTGGTATCTGCTGTCACCCTGAGCGTGCCGTCACTGAGTTTGTGGTACTCCCTGTCTGGAGTCAAGTCCGGCTTACTTGAATCAGCATTGGCGTTTGGTTGCTCCCCATTTGGAGTCTGGTCTGTTTCACCTGAGTCAGTGTTGGCTTGTTGATGCTCTCTGTCTGGAGTCATAGCAGGTTCACTGGAGTTGGCTGATATTTCTTGATGCTCCATGTCTGGAGTCAAAACATTCAGGAATGCATTTGCTTGTGGAGTGGCTCGAGCGAGTGAGGTTTGAAGTAACGTGGTGTCACCGAAGTCACCAGTGGTCTCACTGTGATCGTTGAGTGCCTCTGTACACACTAGCTGAGGTCTATCACATTGCACATCTTGTATGGGAAGTGGGATGCTGTCGTCATTTGCCTCATATACAGTGGGTAGAGCCTCAGTAGCTTCTTGTTGTTCACTTGGGCTGGGTAGACTGTCGGAGTCTTCTTCTGGTGGCTCAAACAATGTGGGTGGACTGTCATAGTCGCTTTGTTGTTCACTTGAGCTTGTTAGACTGTCAAAGTTATTCTTGTGGCTCAAACAATGTGGGTGGACTGTCATAGTCTTCTTGCTATGCACTTGAGCATGGCAGACTGCCATAGTCTTGCTGTTGTTCACTTGAGCGTGGCAGACTTGCATTGTCTGCTGCTGGTTGCTCAGATGAGGTAGCTAGACCCTCATGGTCATGTTCAGGCAAGGACTGCGCTTTGGAGTCTTGCGTTGCTTCTATCGTGGAGTCTGTCCACAAACTCGCTGTGGAGGCTTGTGTGACTGGAGTCACTTCTTCTTCATGCAAGGACTGCGGTGTGGAGTCCTGCGTTTCTTCTATCGTGGAGTCTGTCCACGAGCTCGCTGTGCAAGCTTGTGACACTGGAGTCACTTCTTGTGTGGAGACATGCGGTTGTCTCACTGTTGAGTCTTTCGTCGCTTCCTGTGTAGAGGCTGGGACCCTTAGCGGTGCGTGGACCACTCTCTGTGTGGCAGCAGGCCGCTCTCTGTGGGCTTGTACTGCTCTCTGTCTCTCGGTGTCAGGCCGCAGCATAATCCTGCACTCACAAGTCGGGATGTCATATGTGCTGGGCTGAAGATCCTCAAATTCGAAGAACTCGTCATCGGAGTCTTGAAAGTACAACACGTCTAGTTGTGGTTCGGATTTGGTACTGGGGTAGCCTCCCAAGGTGAAAGGTTCGTCTGAGTCATAGTCCTCTCGGACCATATCATCACTGTTTGTGTCAGAGCTGGCATTGGGCTTGTGACTTCCAGAGAAGAAATAAAGGTCGGTGTCGTAGTATTCAAGGACTGAATCATCTCTTTGGGTGGTGCTAACTGCTTGTTGCAGGGTTCTGCGGAGGTTACTTTCAGTTCCTGGTTGAATTTTAGGCATTGTGCTGTCATTCCAGGTGAAAGAATCTTGTTTTACAGCTTTAAGAATTTTTTTTTGTGTTTTGGGACATTTCCCCTTTAAGTGGGCGTGGTCCAGGGCCTCTGACGTCATGACACATGTGGCGTAGGTTGTAGGAAGCGATTGGGCATGCTCAGATCACTGTTCCTTGACTTGGAGTCTTTTTCTCCACTGCGCATGTGCAGCACTTTTACCAAGATGGCTGCAATTCAAAACTGCAGATTTCTGCTGCCAGCCTACTTTGTGGTGAGTTTTGGTGCTTCTTTTATTGGTTTTTTTTGTATTCTCCTCACAGAATTCTTGGAATTTTTTCAGGACTGCTTGGAAATTGCTCTTGTTTTGCCCCTTTGAGTATTTGAAGGTCTGGTAGATTTCAGCTGCTTCTGGACCCGCGATGGCGAGTAGAAGCTTTATTTTCTCTGCATCCATCACGCCATCTAGGTCGGACGCTACCAGGTAGATCTCGAATCTCTGCCTGAACCAACGCCAGTTTTCACTGAGATTGCCTTGGTACCTGAGCTGCTGCGGAACCGGAATCCCGAACATTGTCTTGCCTGGCTGTTGTTGCTGGTTGTCACTGTTTGCTGAGTTGTAACTATAAAGATTTAACAGGTCACTCCATTGGTACCATGTTTTGTTATGCTCTTGGCTTAGCATAAGCGGCTTCCTGATGTGCACTCTGACAAAGGAAGCTTCAGACGTGGAGATAACTTCAACACGTTTATTGAACTATTTACAATTCTCCTACTTGGGTTCGCGACTACTGTCAATCCTTCTATAGCTACTCAGACTGACTAACCAGTCTGCTACAATACACATGGTGGGTGTGATATTGAATCAACCCTGTGTCTCTACTCACTGAGTGTCTCAACTGGAAAGAGGAAGATCATGTGTTGTGTCCTTTATATAATAGCTTGATGTAATGCCCCCCTGTGGTAGTGTCACCTTTGCGTGTATCGTGAATGCCCATTGGTCGTGTCCTATCTAACTGACCTATTGGTTGAGTGCCTGTGTGTCAGATCTCTGGTGCTCACTCTAGTGTCCAGCTAGTCTACATGTATTTACATTAACCCCTTGTGTATTTACAGCAATGCATATCACCACACTATCCATGACAAAAAAGTCAATTCGGGAGTACAATTTGTGTACATGGGGAAAAAAAAGAATTCTCTTTCACTCTCAGCTGCCCAAACCTCCACTGATCTACCCCTCCCATCTGTTCCATAAACCCCTTAAGTTCCTTCACAGCTGCTGACACCCTCCCAGTCACCGATCCAGCCTTGGATCCATAACTGTTTAAAGTCCCCCTCCATAATCAGCCGATGCGAGTCCAGATCCGGGATCTTCCCCAATACCCGCCTCATAAACTACGTCGTCCCAGTTTGGTGCATAAATATTCACCAGAACCGCCGGCATCCCTTCCAACTTCCCGCTCACTATAACGTATCTGCCCTCTGAGTCCGCCACAATACTTCCCACTTCAAATGCCACCCGGTTATTAATCAGAATCACCATTCCCCTTGTTTTGGAATCTAGCCCTGAAAGGAATAGCTGCCTTACCCATCTCTTCCTCAGCCTAGTGGCTCGTCTATCATTGCCACGTCTGCCTTTAAGGTTTTCAGATGTGAGAACACATGGGCCCCCTTGACTGGCCCATTCAGCCCTCTCACATTCCATGTGATCAGCCTGGTTTGTGGGCGAGGGGCACCCTGGGCCCCTGCCCCCCCCACCCCCCCTCCACCCCTCCCTCCTTCAGATCAACCTAGCCCTTCCTACGCCAGCCTCCAGCCCGCGTCCCGCATCTCCTCAGGCCTGTCTTCGGGTGCACATCGTCATTGACCCTCACCATGTTACCCTTCAACAGCCCCTCCCCTGTCAGCAGACTTCTACCCCCCTCCCCCCCCCACCCCATAACAAAATAACAATCTCAACCCCCATCAACACACTTACCACCTGCTCGTCCCCCCACTGCGCTTCCGTGAACTAGCCCGCCCAGCTAGCCTGGTAGCCCCCCGCCCATGGTACCTAGCTTCTGCTTGGTTCTTATCCAGTGAGGTGCTAAAATTGTATCTTCTCAGACGTGGGAGAAATATCCTAATCAGGGACAGGTTTGTGCCTTACTGGAGAACCAAGCATTGGCAAAGGAAAAAATAAGTGGCAAGAAATAAAATAAGCAAGTTATTGCCTCCTTGCAGACACAATTACTACTAAATATCTAGATTGTGGCATTGTGAAAGCTGCCTTAACATGGGCACAAAAACAACCCATAAGTTACTCAGCTGGGATTGGGGTAAAAAATAAATACATTTTGAAAAATATTATCAGTGGGTTCATGTCTATGATTTCTTCAAAGCAAATGCCCAATCTTAGCTAAGACATTTCACCATTTCTGGTTCTTGTTTCTTATCGACCAGGTTGTTGGAGGAGGAGTTAGTGTATGGGACAGAAGGATCTGAAGGAAGAGGGGAAAAAATCCAAATGAAGATGGTACATGAATTAACAATTTATTCAACGGATATGTACCCTGTTTTCCTTTAGCTCCGGCAGCCAAATGGCTAAGAGTCAGGGCGAAGCATGCCTTAAATTCATTCTTTCTGGATCTTCCAACATATCTTTAGCCAGCAGCTGCAGGATATAATTTAATTGATAAAATACATTCTGTTTCATGTACAAACTTGAAAGTAGTTCCAGTAGAAAATCACAGATTTGAACTAGCGGCAAATCCATCTTCAAAGGCACTTGATGGGGAGTTGCTTTGATCCCTACATATGTAATTCAAGAACATTATTCAGTAAATACATGCCATTGCATGTTACAGATTTGAAAAAAATCCACAGTATCTATGGCTATTATTACAGGATCCACAAAAGTTAAACTCAGCCAGCTGTTGAACATTGTTCGGCAATTCATCCTATTCCAGAGGCATTAAAGCCCATTGTGAAGTCTGAAATGTTACCCCAGCTGATACTGGCTAACTCAGCACAGACTGGGATCAAACCTGGGACTCTCTGGTCTTCACTTATCCACCAGGGAAGCTTTTTTTCAATTTGTTCTGGAGTGTCTCTGGCAAAGCCAGAATTTATTGCCGAACCCTAAGTGCCCTTGAAAAGGAAAGCGGTGAGGTCCTTCCTTCAACCCTGACAGAGTTTGATTTTTGTGTTTCCCGCATGATGATTACCCTGCCCACTTATGCCTGAATACAGTGGTCGTAGGATGAGGTTCTTAAGTAGGCATGGATTACTCACTTTACACCCTCAATTGGCTGTGGAGTAGGGGAACGTTCATGAAGAAATGGTCCTCAGGAACATCTAAGGGCTAAGACCCATGGAATTGAAAGAGCTCTCCTGCTCCCAAGAGCTCTCCTGTTTTCTGACCTTTCATTGGAATGATGCACAAGACATTTCCGAACAAGTCAACTCGCACCTGTCCCATTGAACCTCGATTAATTCCATCAGGAGGGCTCCAATAATCCCCCAATTAACATGTGCAAGGGAGCCAGTGTCTCTTTTGGGTGTCCACCAAGTGAGCCCCACTAAATTAGAAACCAAAGAGAAAATGCTGGAAAATCTCAGCAGGTCTGGCAGCATCTGTAGGGAGAGAAAAGTTAATTTTGCGACTTTTACCAACAAAATTAGAAGTGGGTCCAGCTCCTCTGCTGGCTGTACCTAGACTGTGTGTCTGAAATCGCTCTGCTTTGAACATATTTCATGCCTGGAAAATGGCTGCAACATCCACAAATTTCTCTCCCATTAAGTCCACTGTAAGAAGTCTTACAACACCAGGTTAAAGTCCAACATGTTTGTTTCAAACACTAGCTTTCGGAGCACTGCTCCTTCCTCAGGTGATTCAATTAGTAGTCCTTTTGAAAAACGTGAACCTGGCTGAAGGGCTTCTGTGGGGAGCTGAGGACGTGAGTAGCCATCTTTGCTCACAGGCAAAGAGCCCGGTGTGCTGGGCTTGCCAAACCAGTACTCGGCGGAGGGTTTGGGGGGGACTCTCCGCAGGGGTGGGCTATCATGAGAGGGTGGGTGGATGGCACTGGGGGGGTGGAGGAAATCGTTCCCGGCACCACCATGCCAACCCTGGATAACAACCCCATTCCCTGGGTAACCCCTGTCCCTGGTAGTCTGCCCCACTGATGACCCATGACCCCCACTGACTGCTGAGTACTCTGGCTGAAGGCTGAAGGCAATCGCTAATAAGGAATTGGCAATCGTGGGTAAGTGAACACATGGCACATGCCAAGTGGATTCCCGTGGGATATAGCGGGAGGCAACACCACACACACAGCAGCCAACATCTGAAACACCCAGGGGATGGGCACAGCTCCGGGGATGGCCTGAGGCTGGGTGAACACCACGGGGGGGGGGGGGGGGGGGGGGGGGGGTTTGTCTGGAGAGAAGGTCAAAGGGTCCGGGGGTCAGCCGCATTGTGGAAGAAAGTGACAGAGGCATCATAATGGTTGTGCAAAAAGTTGGTGTGCTGTACAATATTCCATTCCCAATAGCGCCACCCCCCACTCTGCACCCCTCCTCCCCACCCTCTCCCTACACCCCAACCCCTCCCCCCTAACCCGGTGTCCTCAGTGATCTTCAACGTGCTTGGCCCTCCTAGCTCTACCACTATGTCTTGGTGTTTCCCCAGGATGCACATCTGAGGTGGGGGCAGCCAGCTGCTTACCTTGCCCCATGGCTCTCGATGCCCCTGGTGGGTGTCCTCTGGGGGCTCTGGAGCCGAAGGGGCCTGGCTTACTTGTTGATGACCCCGAGATGCAGCCTCATCAGAGGGGTGGATCTCGGGGGAGCTGGTGGCCACTGTCTCCATTCCATGGTCCAGCCTGTCATCCAGAATCCCCTCCTCCCGATCGGTGTCCATAGGGCCCTGGGATTCACCTTGGGACAGAGGGGCAGCTGGTTCGAGCCCTGGTTGCTCCTGCATCGTCTGGTTCTACCAGCTCTGACTGTTCCTCATGGTCCACTCCATTGTGTCGACGCCCTCAGCGATGCTCCTCAGTGACTGGGTCATGCTCTGCAGTACCTCAGCCATGCCCACCTCTGACTGGGGCAATCTCCATAGCACCTCGGCCATTCCCAGCTGAGAGCAAGACATGTCCCACAGAACCTCATCAAGGTCAGCCTGGTGCTGGGCGACATCCCCCAGCGAGGCAGACATTCAGTCGAGACCCTCTCCCTGCGGGAGAATGGACATGTGGTCAGTGGGAGGGATGGGTCAGTCTGTAAGGCAATCACTACTCACGTTTGACAGGTCGCCTGGATGGAGCCCGGTGGTTCCTCACCTCTGCAGCTTCCGCCAGCCTCCGCGTGCATGACCGATCTGTCCTTGGCCACCCTAGTCACTCCAGGGCCCACCCCTCAGACTGTCTGGGCCCTCTCCCGCCGATTGTGAGAGAGCTTTTCCCGAGGAGACACAGAGAGGGCATCATTAACCACACGCGTGCTTCAGTGGTAGTAGAGGGGTTGTTGGGAGGGGGGACTGGGGGTCACTTGGAAAGTTGGGGGGTAGATCCTCCCTGGGGGGGGGGGGGGCGGGGGTGGCGTTGGTGCTGTGCCTGTACTCACTCGTGCTGTGTACTCGACCGGTGTAGGTCGTTGATCTTCTTTCTGCACTGCTGACCAGCCCTCTTGGTCAGACTGTTGGAACTAATGGCTGCCACCACCTCATCCCAGGCAGCACTGGCTGCATTTTGGCTCACTCTCCAGGACCACAGGGGAACAGGATATCTCTCCTGGTCTCTGTCGCATCCAGGAACCTCACCAGGTCAGCATCCCCGAATCTTGGGGCTGGTCTCCTCGGCGCCTCGATGCCGTTATTGCGAACTGGCTGGGGTTGGCTGTTCAAGTGCAGCCTAAGTGCTGCTCAACCTTGTTAGCGGGAGGCTGGCGAGCGCAGTCCCGGCGAATCAGCTGGCGAGGCGACAATTGCAGCAAGAAGCCATTGATGCATCGTTAAGTGGACCAATTAACATTGGATAATGTTGCCGGTTTTGCTGGGCCGAGCAGCGAGAAACCCGTGGCAGTTCCCGTTCACTCACCTGGAGAATCATGACCATAAGCCTAGTGAAATAAAAAAAAAAATATATCATGTTTAATATATTTAAAATTAATCTGAGTACCAGATTTAGTGCTACCACTAAATTATAAGCCCCACTATTTTATATGATGGCAGTCTGGGTGCATTTTTAAACATTTGAGGACTCCAGTCATACTTGAGCCAAATCCAAGAGATAGCATAAGATTTTCCATCTGCTTCCAAGTGAACTAGTGATTACAATGCAATGCACTTCAACACATGCATACACTATTTAAAATACAACGCGGCCTGGGAGAATCGCGGGAGGGTCTCCCGACATTTCATACCCCCCCCCCCCCCCCCCCCCCCCCCCCCCCCCCGGCACCCCCGCGACTCTCTCCCCCCCCCTCGGAAAAATCGCCGCTCGCCGTTTTTCACAGTGAATGGCGATTCTCCGAGCCCGATGGGCCGAGCGGCCGACCCTTCATGCCCGTTTCACCACGGCAGCAACCACACCTGGTCGCTGCATTCGTGAAACGGGCGCCAGATGCCCGTTTGGGGCATCCAGGGGCCCGATTGGGACGGGAGCACCGCGACTGTGCTCGTGAGGGGACAGGCCCACGATCGGTGGGCACCGATCGTCGGGCCAGCGTCCAAAATGGACGCACTCTTTCCCCTCCGCCGCCCGGCAAGATCAAGCCGCCACGTCTTGCCGGGCGGCGGTGGAGAAAGATGGAACTGCGTATGCTCGGGTTTGTGCCGTCTGCGCGGTGATGTCTTCTCCGCATGCGGGGTTGGAACCGGCAACCCGCGCATGCGTGGATGACATCATGAAAAGCGCCGTTCGTGCGTCATTTCTGGCGGCCGAGGTCGCAGCCGGGAACAACAGGGGCCCGCTCCTAGCCCCCGGGTGGGGGTGAATTAGGTGCGGGGAGCGGGCCCCAAGGCCGTCGTGAATCACGGCTGAGCCCCACGCTGGGCCGGAGAATTGCTGCAGTCGCGCCACGACGCCCTGCCGCCGGCGCGCGATTCTCCAAGGTGCGGAGAATTGGTGCCATTTGCACCGGCTGCAGGCCGCTGGAATCAGCGGGGCCGCCGATTCTCCGGCCCGGATGGGCCAAGCAGCGGCGCGGATCCGACAGAGTCCCGCAGGCGCCATTCACCCCTGGTCGCTGCCGGCGGGAACTCTGCACAAATGGTCGGGGGTCGGAGGGGAAGGCTCCTTCACCGGGGGGGGGGTAGCCTCCGATGGAGTCTGGCCCACGATCGGGGCCCACCGATCGGCGAGCTGGCCTCCCCCCCCGGGCCTACTCTCTGGTGCAACCAGCCCCTGAACACCGGCGCCATGTTGAGTTGGGGCCGGCGCGCTAAAGAAGTCGCCTGCGCATGCACAGGTTGGGGCGGCCCAACTGCGCATGCGTGTGTTGGCGTGGCGCCTATTTGGCACCGGGAAAGGAGGCTGGAGCGGCGTGAACCACTCCAGCGCTATGCTGGCCCCTTGTGGGGCCAGAATCGGTCGTACCCAGGACCGGTTCGCGCCGTTGTGAAATGCAACAGCGTTTACGACAGCGCGAACACTTGGGCTCCATATTGGAGAATCGCCCCCTTAGTGCTTTGGTTGGATGTCAGGGTAAACAGTGACTCTGAGGATCTGCTGGAAAATGCATCTTTCTTCTTCCCATGTGAGCAGCAGGCTAGAGCAAAGAGAGATTGTAAAACAAGCTGAGCTTTTACCAAGGTGGATGACTTGCTTCAATGTCACTTGCAGTTGCAATTTGGCATTCTGGTTTTGGGTGCGATTCTTCGGCCTCGTTACGCTCTTGCTCAAGTGAAATGAGACCGGTGCATAGCGGGAGATATCAAACACGAGAACTCCACCTGGTGCCAAAGAGTTTGCTAAGCAACCGCCCTGCTCCCATAGGCAAAATCAGGATCTCGAAACCAATTATCACCACTTAAACCCTATTTCCATACAATTAACGAGAATCCAATGCTTCCCATCATTCATCGGCCTCCCTAGCAAGTGGTCACGCTGGCTCCGATTAGTACTTCTTTTGAAAAAACGTGAACTTTGCGGAAGAGCTTCAGTGGGGAGCCAAGCAGGTGAGTAGCCATCTTTGCTCAAAGGCAAAGAGACCAGGGGCGCTGGGCGTGCCAACCCAGTGCACGTTGGGTGGTGGATACCCTTGGCTGGGGTTAGGGGCCCTCTGCAGGGTTGGGTCATCATGGGAAGGTGGAGGATGTGCTGGGCGGGCAACAGGGGGCAGCCGCTCACGGCACCACTATGCCAACACCTGGATCATGTGTTTCCATTGTACACGTTCATGGGGCAATCCTTGTCCCTATCTGTCTGTCTGCCCCACTGACCACCCATAACCACCACTGACTGCCGAGGCTTCTGGCCATGCGGGTGAAGGTTATTGCTGATAGGGAATTGGCAATCATGGTTAAGTGAGCACCTCACACAACCCAAGTGGATCTCATGGGTGGGCGGACCCACGTAGCATTTGGGATCACTGCATGGTATTCCAATCACACCTTGCTGCATGGACACTGTGTTTGAATACTGTGGGAGGCAACATCACACATGCAGCAGCCAATATCCAAACACTGAGGGGATGGGGGCGCAGGTCCAGGGACATGCCCATGGCCGGAGTGTGGGTGACTGCCATTGGGAGGGGGAAATGCCTGGAGAGATGGGCCAAGAGTTCAGAGGTCGGTCCACATTGTGGAAGAAGGTGACAGAGGCATCATACTGGTTGTGCACAAAACTGTTTATTGCGTTTGACAATTCTCCACCCTCCCGATGGTGCTGCCCCTCCCCCACCCCCATTCTCCTCACCCCCTACCTACCCCCATCACTTCCCCCTCTCCCGGTGCCCTCAGTGATCCTCGATGTGCCTTGCCCTCATAGCTCTACCACTACGTCTAGGAGTGTCCCCAGGATACACATCCAAAGTGGAGGCAGCCAGCTGCTTACCACACCCTGTGGCCTTCGATGCCCCTGTGAGCATCCTCTGGGGGCTCTGGGGCCGGAAGGCCCCGGTTCACTTGTCAGCAGCACATGCACAGCTGTGCTGCCCTATGCCGTGTGCTGGCTGTGTGACGCAGCTTCATCAGGGGGGGTAGAACTCGGAGGAGCTGGTGGCCACCGTCGCAACTCCGTGGGATGGGTTCGGGTTGGCGCTCAACGCCCCCTCCTCCCGGTCAGTGCCCATAGGGCCCTGGTTTTCACTTTGGATGGAGGGCAGCTGGTTCAAGCCCCGGCTGCCCCTGCATCATCTGGCTTTGCCAGCCCTGGCGGTTCCCCATGATCCGCACCATCGTGTTGATCATCAGCGACGCTCAGTCATTGGGCTGAGCTGTATAGCACCTCGGCAATGCGCACCTGCGACAGGGCCAAGCTCCGCTGCACCTCGGCCATTCCCATCTGAGAGCGGGACATGTCCCGCAGAACCTCATCAAGGTGAGGCTGGTACTGGGTAACATCCCCCAGCGAGGTGGACATTCTGCTGAGACCCTCAGCCATGGCCGTCACCAACCGTGCTACACCTTGGACACCTTCACTCGTGTTGCTGAAGTCGTGCAGCAGGCTCTCCACTGTGGTCAACACCGTTGCAGTGTTGGCCTCGGTGCCACTCATTGCCAGCGACACCTCCTGCACCCGTTGCCTCTGTGACTTCTCCAAGTGGCTATGGATCTGCTAGAGTGTCGCTGACATCAACCTCTGAATGTCACTGATACCCCCTATCATCTCCATCAGCTCCGGGTAACTCTGTTCCACAGGCTCAGCATCAGGCTTGACCCAGCTGGGTCCTGGGCTCCAGCAGACCTCCAAATGCTGTCTCGCCTGGGAGTTCCTGCCGCCACCTGATGTACTAACATGTCCCACCAAGGTGTGTGTATCTGCGCAGGTGGAGAGTGGGGATGATAGCTTTAACGTAGCTAGTACAGTGACATCCTTGGAGCTCTCCTCCGCGGTGGTCTCATGGGAGACTGGAGAGGGTGCTGCCAGGGTTGGGCCGGCACCGTCGGCTGGAGGGCCTGCGGGAGAATGGACATGTGGTTAGTGGGAGGGATGGGTCAGTCAGATAGGCAATAACAACTCACGCTTGACAGGTCCTCCTGGTGGGGCCCCATAGTTCCTCACCTCTGTGGCGAGCGCCAGCCTCCGCGTGGGTGAGCGCCCTTTCCTCGGCCTCACCAATCACCTCCGGGGTATGCTACTCGAAGTTGGTAAGGATCCTGATGTCTGGCACAGCACTCCAGGCTGGGCCCTCTCTCGCCGATTGTGGGAGAGCTTTTCTGAGAAGACACATAGAGGGCATCGTTAGCCACATGCATGGTTCACAGTGGTGGGAGGTGGGAGAACAAACCTGTACCCCTAGATCTCTTTGTTCTGTAACTTTCTCCAACTCCCTACCATTACTGGGTAGGTCCTGCCCCAATTCGATTGACCAAAGAGCATCACCTCACATTTATCCAAATTTAACTTGATCTGCCATTCATCGGCCCTATGGCTCAATTGGTCAAGATCCTATTGCAATCTTATATAATCTTCTCCACTTTCCACTATGTCACCAATCCTGGTGTCACCTGCAAACTTACTAACAATGCCTCCTACATTCTCATCCAAATCATTTATATGTATAACAAATAACAGTGGACCCAGCACCGATCCCTGAGGCACACCGCTGGTCACAGGCCTCCAGTTTGAAAAACAACCCTAACAACCACCCGTTGGCTTCAGTCGTCAAGCCAATTTTGTATCCAATTGGCTACCTCACCCGAGATTCTGCGTGATTTAACCTTTTGTAACAACCTACCACGTGGTACCTTTTCAAAGGCCTTGCTAAAGTCCATGTAGACAACGATGACCGCAATGCCTTCTTGGTTACCCCTTCAAAAAACTCAATCAAATTCGTGAGACATGACTTCCGCCTTACAAAGCTATGCTGACTTTCCCTAATTAGCCCTTGCCTGTTTAAATATCTGTAGATCCTGTCCCTCAGAATACCTTCTAACAACTTACTCACTACAGAAATAAGGCTCACCGGTCTGTGGTTCCCAGGTTTATCCCTGCAGCCCTTCTTAAACAAGGACACAACATTTGCTACCCTCCAATCTTCAGGCACCTCACCTGTGGCTGTCTACGATTTGAATATCTCAGCTAGGGGGCCGGCAATTTCCTCCCTAGCCTCCCACGACACCCTGGGATACATATCATCAGGTCCCGGGGATTTATCTATCTTGATGCGCTTTAATACCTCCAGCACCTCCTTCTCTGTAATATGTACACTCCTCAAGACATCACTATTTCCCCAATTTCCCTAACGTTTGTGCCTTTCTCAACAGTAAATACTGATGAGAAATATTCATTTAGGACCTCATGGATCCACACACAGATGATCTTGTTTATCCTTAAGAGACCCTATCCTCTCCCTAGTCACCCTTTTACCCTTTATGTATCTGTTAAAACTTTTTGGATTTTCCTTTGCCTTATTTGCCAAGGCAAACTCATGTCCCCTTTTTGCCCTCCTGATTTCTCTCTTAACTCTACTCCGACAAGCCCTATACTATTCAAAGGATTCACATGATCCCATCTGTCTATGCATGTCATATGCCTCCTTCTTCCTTTTGATCATGGCCTCAATATCCCGAGTCATCCAGGGTTCCCCACTTCTACGAACCTTACCGTTCAGTCTAAGAGGAATGTGCTCACCCTGAACCCTAGTTAACATCGTTTTGAAAGACTCCCACTTACCAGCTGTTCCCTTGTCTGTAAACCTCCAATCAACATTTGAAAGTTCCTGCCTAATACCATCGAAATTGGCCTTGAATTTTATCTTTCGGGCCAGACATATCATTCTCCATAGCTATCTTAAAACTAATGGAATTACGGTCACTGGTCCCAAAGTGATCTCTCACTAACACTTCCGTCACCTGCCCTTCCTTGTACCCCGAGAAGAGGTCACGTTTTGCCCCCGCTCTAGTCGGGCCATCCACATATTGAATGACGAATTCTTCCTGAATACACGTGACACATTTCTCTCCATCCAAACCCCTAGTGCTATGGGCATCCCAGTTAATGCTGGGAAAGTTAAAGTCCTCTACTATTACCACCCTATTTTACCAGCAGCTATCTGTAATCTCCTTACATATTTACTTCTCGATTTCCCACTGACTATTTGGGGGTCTGTAGAACAGTCTTATCAAAGTGATCTCACCCTTCTTATTTTTCAGTTCTACCCATATAAACGCAGTGGGTGTACCCTGGGATATACCCCTTCTCAGTACTGCCGTGATGTTGTCCCTAAATAAAACCGCAAACCCCCCTCCCCTGCTATCTCCTGGCCTATCTTTCCTATAGTATCTGTACCCCGGAACATTGAGCTACCAGTCCTGCCCCTCCTTTAGCCATGTTTCAGTAATAACTGTACTACCCCAGTCCCATGTACCTATCCATGCACCGAGTTCATCTGCCTTGCCCGTTAGGCCTCTTGCATTGAAATAAATGCAGTTCAATCTGTTCCTCTG
Source organism: Scyliorhinus canicula (assembly GCF_902713615.1). Lineage (NCBI taxonomy): Eukaryota > Metazoa > Chordata > Chondrichthyes > Carcharhiniformes > Scyliorhinidae > Scyliorhinus > Scyliorhinus canicula. Next base: position 98,826,692 of record NC_052146.1, on the reverse strand, counting down.
CCTTCCAGTTTTCTGCTTCCTGACTATTGTTTCGATCCCTTCTTTACTACCGTCTGACTTCCTGCATTAGTTCCCACCCCTCTGCCACATTAATTTAATGGAGGAAAAGGTCTTGGTTGGGTGGGGGGGGGGGGGGGGGGGGTGTATTGGTGTCTACTCGTTCGTGCTGTCCGGTGTAGGTCATTGTCCTTCTTTCTGCACTGGAGGCCAGTCCTCCTGATCACACTCCCAGAGCTCACAGCCGCCACAATCTCGACCATATCGTCTTCAACCGTTCCTCATACGACAAGTTCTTCATTCCAGGGATCATTCGTGTGAACCTCCTCTGGACCCTTTCCAAGGCCGCACATCGTTCCTTAGATACGGGGCCCAAAACTGCTCACAATACTCTAAATGGGGTCTGATCAGATCCTTATACAGCCGCAGAAGTACATCCCTGGTCTTGTATTCTAGCCTTCTTGACATGAATGCTAACATTGCATTTGCCTTCTTAACTGCCGTCTGAACCTGCATGTTAACCTTAAGACAATCGTGAACAAGGACTCCCAAGTCCCTTTGTGCTTCTGATTTCCTAAGCATTTCCCCATTTAGAAAATAGTCTGTGCCTTAATTCCTCCTTCCAAAGTGCATGACCTCACACTTTTCCACATTGTATTTCATTTGCCACTTCATTGCCCACTCTCCTAGCCTGTCCAAATCCTTCTGCAGCCCCCTGCTTCCTCAATACTACCTGTCCCTCTATAGATCTTTCTATCATCTGCAAACTTAGCAACAGTGCCTTCAGTTCCTTCTTCCAGATCATTAATGTATATTGTGAAAAGTTGTGGTCCCAGCACAGACCCCTGAAGCACACCATTAGTCACGGCTGCCATCCTGAAAAAGTCCCCTTTTTCCCCACTCTCTGCCTTCTGCCAGTCAGCCCATCCTCTTATCCATGCCAGGATCTTACCCTTAACACCATGGGCTTTTAACTTATTTAACAGTCTCCTAGGCGGCATCTTGTCAAACGCCTTCTGGAAATCTAAATAAATCACATCCACTGGTTCTCCTTTGTCTAACATCCTTGTTACGTCCTCAAAGAACTCTAACAGATTAGTCAGACATGACCTCCCTTTGACAAAGACGTGCTGACTCAGTCCTAGTTTATCATGTACTTCCAAGTACTTCGCGATCTCATCTTTAATAACAGACTCTAAAATCTTACCAATGACCAAAGCCAGGCTAACCGTCCTATAATTTTCTGTCGTCTGCCTCTCTCCCTTCTTAAATAGCGGTGTTACATTACCCACTTTCCAGTCCGCTGGGACCCTCCCTGCCTCCAGTGATTCCTGAAAGATCACCACCAGTGACTCCACAATCTCCTCAGCTATCTCTTTGAGGACCCTGGAGTGTAGATCATCCGGTCCAGGTGACCTATCCACCTTCAGTCCTTTCAGTTTCCCCAGAACCTTCTCCTTAGTGATGGTCACTGCACTTACCTCTGCCCCCTGATTCTCCTGGACCACTGGTGTCTTCCACCCTGAAGACTGATGCAAAGTAACTATTCAGTTTGCCTGCCATTTCTTTGTTTCCTATTATTACTTCTCCGGTCATGTTGTCCAGTGGTCCAATGTCTATTTTTGCCTCTCACTTACCTTTTATATATTGAAAGAAACTCTTCCTATCTTCTTTTATATTACTAGCTAACTTGCACTCAGATTTCATCTTCTCTCCCCTTATTGCTTTTTTAGTTGTCCTCTGCTCACTTTTAAATGATTCCCAATCCTCTGGCTTCCCACTAATCTTCACCACTTTGTATGCTTTTTCTTTTGCTTTAATGCTGTCCTTGACTTGTCGCGTCAGCCATGGATGCCTTGTCCTGCCCTTAGCATGTTTCCTCCTCCTTGGGATGAATTTCTGTTGTGCCTCCCGAATAACCCCTCAAAACTCCTGCCATTGCTGTTCCATTGTCTACGCTGTTAGTCTCCTTTTCCAATCAACTGTGGCCAGCTCCTCCCTCATGTCTTTGTAGTTACCCTTATTTAATTGTAATACCGTTACATCTGACTCCAGCTTCTCCCTCTCAAACTGCAGGGTAAATTCTATCATATTGTGGTCACTGCTTCCTGAGGATTCCTTCACCTTAAAATCCCTAATCAAGTCTGCCTCATTACACATCACCAAATCCAGAATTGCCTGTTACCGAGTGAACTCTACCACAAACTGCTTCAAAAAACCATCTCTTAAACATTCCGCAAATTCCTTTTCTTGGGAACCACTAGCAACCTGATTTTCCCAGTCCACGTGCATATTGAAGTCGCCATGATTATTGTGATATTGCCTTTTTTGCATGCTTTCTCTATCTCCTGATTTATTTTCTGCCCGCATTCTGACTACTGCTAGGGGGTCTGTACATAACTCCCATCAGGGTCTTTTTACCTTTGTGATTCCTCAACTCTACCCACAGAGATTCTATGCCTTCTAATCCTATATCACTCCTTGCTATCGATTTAACTTCATTCCTTACTAACAATGCAACCCCACCCCCTTGGCCCATCTGCCTGTCCTTTCGATAGGACACATATCATTGGATATTTAGATCCCAGCCCAGATCCCCTTGCAGCTACGCATCTGTGATGCCCACAGCATCGTACCGGCCAATTTCAATGTGCGCAACAAGCTTACTTACCTTGTCCTGTATACTACGTGCATTTAGGTACAACACCCTCAATCCTGCATTGATCACCTCCCTTTTCACACTTGTCACCTTTTTTGCTTTGCCTAAGGTTCTATTATTTTTGTTCTCTATTGCTCAGTTATAACACTCAGAGCTAAAGCTCTGGTTCCCACCCTGCTGCCATGTTATTTTAAATCCTCCCAACTGACACTTGTAAACCTCCCAGCAAGGATATTGGTGCCCCTCCAGTTTAGATACAACCTGTCCTTCTTGTACAGGTCACACCTGCCCCGGAACAGATCCCAATGGTCCAGGAATCTGAAACCCTCCCTCCTACACCACTGGTTTAGCCACGTGTTTTGCTGCACTATCCTCCTATTTCTAGCCTCACTGGCACATGGCACAGGGAGTAATCCTGAGATTACAACCCTAGAGATCCTGCTATTTAGCTTACTGCCCAACTCCCTGAACTCATAGAATTTACAGTGCAGAAGGAGGTCATTTGGCCCATCGATTCTGCACTGGCCCTTACAAAGAGCACCCTACCCCACGTATCTACCCTATCCCCGTAACCCAGCAATCCCCACTTAACATTTTTTGGACACTAAGGGCAATTTAGCAAGGCCAATCCACATAACCTGCACATCGTTGGACTGTGGGGGAAACCGGAACACCCGGAGGAAACCCACGCAGACACGGGGAGAACATGCAGACTCCGCACAGACAGTGACCCAGCCGGGAATCGAACCTGGGATCCTAGATCTGTGAAGCAACTGCGCTAACCACTGTGCTACCGTGCTGTCCAAGTGCTGGTTGACCTTGTTAGCGGGGAAGGTGGGGGGGGGGGGGGGGGGGGGGGGGTGTGGGGGGGGGGGGGGGGGGGGGGGGGGCTGGCAAGCATGGTTCTGGCAGATCAGCTGACAAGCCTTCATTTGCGGCGAGAAGTCCATGAGGCCCCGTTAGTTGGACCAATTAACGTCGAATAGTGTTGCCGGCCTTGCTGGGCCAAGCGCCAGGAATCTGGCGGCAGTTCCCGCTCGCTACAACATTTAGAAATCTTTATGGAGAATCGTGCCCTTTATCTACTTACTCGCAGAAAGCCTTTGAGAGCTTTCAGTCACAATTAGGAAGATGAAAACTGATAGAATACCATAGTTTCTCCTCAGTAACACTGCCAAGACCAGAAAGAATAGGAGCAGTTAATGTAACTTTCCACAAAGATTATCAGTTGCATTTTACTATCAGTCCAAGCCACCAGGTCTTTGTTACTATGCAGTTTTGGATAACAGTAAAGAAAGGGGTGGTGAGTTCACTGTAATTTTACAATCTGTGTGGACAATCAGAGATCCTTTATGTCAGCAGCATATTGGAAAGATTCCACCAGCAATTGTCACCATTCAGCCCCATCAGCATAGATAGCTGCTGAACTTTCGGATATGGCCATTGACAGCCCACCCCACTTGAGTCATCATCTCATTCCTTAGGCTGAAGCAGGACAGCTCCAAAATATTATGAGGCTGGTTAGTGTGCCTGGTATGCCTGCTTTCTGACCCCCTTCCTGACATCAGCCAAGGTTCAAGACCCAAGAAGCACACTGTCATAATATACACACAAGTATATGATGGTGCACAGACAGGCATTGATTGACACACAGGATGACCAATGAACACACAGAGCACAGCAGCCAATCACCAGACAGGACACGACCACTATAAAGCCAGAGGGCACTAGTTTTCCCGCTCTCTTGGGATCCAGCCTCTGAGACAGTCAGAGCTCGTGAGCAGCAACTAGAACATCCACCATGTGGTAGTCAGATAGTCTGGTCAGGTTAGCCTCAGGTCTCCAGTCAACTCAGCATAGTGTCAACCCACAGTTAAAGTATGTTTAATAGTTAAGAGTTCAATAAAATAGAGTTGCATTTCTCCAAGTGTTGGAAGCCTGTCTCTCTCACTGCTATGGTAAACGCAGTCCTCGCAGACCCAGCATACCCAACACATCACTCACCACCCCCACGAGGCTGACAGGCAATTAGACTCATTAAGAGCCTTGCTAAAGGTATGGTTTGGTGTCTGACTGGGATTTTCCAATGTCTCCAGCTTCCTAATTCCACGGGGAAAGCTGATTAACAGTACTCCCTGTCTGCCTGGATGGGGTTTGCTTGAGCTGGCCTGTAGAGGGGCACTCTCCCCAACGTGGTGGCCTGGCTGTTTTTTGTAGTTTTTAATTTATGTTTTTATAATATGGCTAAAAAGGCACTATCTTGTTGAGATACCCTCCCAGTTACTCACCTTATATTGCAGGCTGCTCGTCCTCTGAACCTGGAAGGCCTCTGATTGGCCCTCCAGCTTTGTGAGCCCATCTACCATCCTTAATTAGACAGGGAATGTCCCAGGTCAAAGTTCCAAGACCGTGACTGTTCCCCTGCACAGGGTAGGTTCAGGAGCCAGAATCAGTGCCAGCTTCTGTTACCCAACCAAAGGTGAAAATTCAACCCTTGCATCTAAACCCAGACAATGATGTTATGAAACATGTAGCACAGGGGGTCATCACACAAAGCCTGATCCTGTCTATGCACGGTCACTTCCCAATGTGGGTGACTTGTTAGGAATCCGGATCAGAAATGCTTTCCTTGGCCAGAGGGGCTAGTCCCTATTGTAATTTTCCAACCACTACCTGAAACAAAGCCATTCCACTCTTGGGCAGATGAGGGTTCAAGCCTACAGTCACCTGCGCTGTATGCTTTATTGTTTTTACCCACTAATTTATTATGTGCACTATAGCGGGAAGACCTGCAACTACCTCCACTGCAAATCACCAAACATATCATTGCAGTTTATATAATAAGTGAGGAACTGATGAGGTGTTCTGTTCCTTATTTTGGCAAACCTGTTTCATGTAATTCTCTGTATAATAAGCATTGATTTGGGTCTCAGTTTCAAGCAACAGATGTTTGAACCTTTACATGGAAACCAATCCCAATTTGACCCTCACGCTTGAGCCATCAAGAATCCAGCCTTGAGAATCACCCCTCTCATTTGCGTACTTATCATGTACCATCGCCTGGCTCTGACCTGTGTGGTTATGTCTCAGCATTTGAAAATGTAGTTGCCTAAATTATGTATGTCAGCATGTGAGCTTAATTTGTTTTGCTGACAGCATCATATACAATGTTTAAAAAAATTCATTATTGGTATATGGGCGTCGCTGATTAGGCAGAATTTATTACCCATCCCTATTTGCCCTTCAGAAGTTGGTGGTGAGTTGCCTTCTTGAACAGCTGCAGTCTTTGAGGTGTAGGACATCCACTGTGCTGTTAGGGAGGGAGTTCCAGTATTTTGCCCCAGCTACAGTGAAGGAACGGTGATATATTTTCAAGTCAGGGTGGTGAGTGACTTGGAGTGGAACCTCCAGGTGGTGGGGTTCCCAGGTATCTGTTTCTCTTGTCCTTCTAGATGGAAACGGTTGTGAGTTTGGAAGGTGCTGTCAAAGGAACCTTGGTAAGTTACTGCAGTGCATCTTGTAGATGGTACACACGGCTGCCACTGTTCAATGGTGGTGGAGAGTTTGAATGTTTGTGGAAGGAGGAGCAATCATGCGAGCAGCTTTGTCCTGGATGGTGGAAAGTGTTTTTGGAGCTGCACTCATCCAGGCAAGTGGAGAGTATTGCATTACACTCCTGACTTGTGCCTTGTAGATGGTGGACAGTCTTTGGGGAGATCAGGAGGTGAGTTACTCGCTGTAGTATTCCTAGCCTTTGATCTGCCCTGGTAGCTACAGTATTAATATGGCTAGTCCAGTTTAGTTTCTGATCAATGGTAACTCCCAGGATGTTGATTGTGGGGGATTCAGTGATGGCAATGCCATTGAATGTCAAGGGGCGATGGTTGGATCTTCTCTTGTAGGAGATGGTAATTGCCTGGCACTGGTGTGGCGCGAATGTTACTTGCCACTTCTCAGCCCAAGCTTGGATATTGTCCCGGTCTTGCTGCATTTGGACATGGACTGCTTCATTATCTGAGGAATCGTGAATGGTGCTGAACATTGTGCAGTCATCTGCGAACATCATCACTTCTTTTCTTAAAAATATTTTTATTCAAGGCACTTTCATATATACAAACAGAATCAGAAGAACAACCAATCAATTCAGTAAACAAACCACACCCACTACCCGACCTGCTCCGCGGACGCCAACCCCTCCTCACATCCCGCCTTCCCCTTTTTAACCCCCTTACCCCTCAACCCCATTTACCTCCCCCTTGCTGACCCCTCAAACCTCCTTAAAGAAATCAGTATGCATCTTCCACCTCGGGCGAACCCCACTGCCGACCATCTCAGGGTGAATTTGACCTTCTCCAGTCTCAGGAATTCAGCCAGCCATTCTCCCACACCCCGGTTTAGGCGGCTCTGAATCCTGCCACTCAAGCAAAATCTGTCTCCGGGTCGTCAGGGAGGCAAAAGCAAAAACATTGGCCTCTCTCACCCCCTGGACTCCCGGGTCTTCCGACACCCCAAATATTGTTACCTCTGGAGATTGGAGCTACCTCCACCACCAACACACAGACATCACATCCGAGAACCCCTGCCACAACCCCCTCATTCTTGGACACACCCAGAACATGTGGGCGTGATTCACAGGCCCCCTCTGCGCACTGCCCAGACCTATCCTCTACCCCATAAAGAACCTACTCATCCTCGCCACAGTCATATGAGCCCTACTGGATGAGGTTTAAACTCGTATATGATGAGGACGTGTTCGCCCTCCGCAAGGCCTCTGCCTACATCCCAGCCTTCATCTCCCCTCCCGGCTCCTCTTCCCATTTCCTCTTAATATCCCCCACCAGGGCTCCCTCCCACTCCAACAACTCCTTATAAATATCCAACACTTTCTCCTCCCCTGTTTTGTCCTTCAACAGTACCTTATCCTGCACCTCCGGGGTGGCAGACTAAGACCCGAACCTGTAGGCGACTAAAGCCATTCCCCTTGGGCAATTTATATACTTCCTCCAGGTCCTCTAGCCCCGCGAATCTTCCCCCTATGAACAACTCATCAAAGCACTCAATCCCTGCCTGCTGCCAACCCCTAAACCTCGCATCCAGCTCCCCCACCACCCCCCCAATGCAAATCTATGATTATTGCAGATTGGTGCCCACACTGAGGCACCCTCCAGCCACAGGTGCTGCCTCCACAACACCCCACAACCTTGTGCCCGACACCACCACTGGGCTCAAGGAATACCTGACTGGCAAAAAAGTTAAAGGTGCCGACAACAAAGCCCTCAAACATGTACCCCTACACGATTCCACTTCCATCTGCCCCACACCGACCCTTCTCCCACGGCCCATTTCCGTATCATAGCAATGTTCACCGCCCAATAATGGTAATCATGTTCGTCAGCGCCAACCCGCCCCCCCCCCCCCCACCTCACCCATATTCCAACAAAACCCGCCGCACCCGTGAGGTCTTCCCCGCCAATGACAGAAATAAACCCATTGACTCTGTGTGGTGAATTATATGCATCATAATTCAGACTGTATTGCCTTGTGTCCTTGTGAGCTCTGTATATGAGCCGTTGCGCGGCTCTGCCATAGGGGGAGATGAGGAGTTTGTACTGGGCTCCACCCTTGGCTCCGCCCATGGAATAACCGGAAGTATAAAGTACTACAGCCGTAAGCCTGCTCTCAGTTCCTCTGGTCGCAGGCTGGCTTAGTTGTAAGACTATTAAAACCACAGTTTACTTCCAATCGTGTGTCTAGTGAATTGATGGTCACATCAATTTAATAGTCTTAGAAAACTTGAAGAAAACTTCTATGGAATCAGCCCTCAAACCTGACCGACTAGAACTCGGCCTGCAGGCTGCAGAGGTGAAGGAAATCTTTCTACGCTGGCTCCGATGTTTCAAGGCCTACCTGGCTGAATCAAGCACTTCCGAAACTACAGAGGAGCAGAAACTCAGCCTACTGCACGCAAGGGTGAGCCATCGTATCTCTACACAACTTAATTGTACCACCTCATATACTGAGGCCCTGGCATGCTCGACCGAATGTACGTGCGACCCATCATCGAGGTCCACGCGCGACATATTTTCACGACCCGCCGCCAGTGCCCCGCGGAGTCTGATGTACCATCAATTGGACACGAGGCACGATGAAGGTCCAAACTTAGGCTTTAATCAGCTAGATGTTAGCCCGGTGATCGACTACAGAGAAAGGCCGACCGCCGGGAACTCTGTGTACTTATACCCCGCCTCGGAGGCGGGGTCTACTTGCCTCTCGACCAATTGTGACCAAGCAGTCACATGACTAGTCCCAGCCAATCAGACGAGAGGCACATGACCAGCCAGAGCCAATGGGAAACCAGTGCTCTGCACCAATGGCAGTGCTCCCATTCATACCACCACAGAGTCGCTGGAAGACTTTCTGCGCGATTTAAAAGCCCTTGCTCGGGACTACAATTTTCAGGCTGTAACAGCCACCCAGCATATGGAACTCGCTGTCCGTGATGTCTACGTTGCGGGGCTCAGGTCCAACTATGTGCACCAACGATTGCTTGAGAAAGGGGCCCAGAACTTGGAGGACACTGTAGAGTTAGCTACAACTATGGAGGTCTCGTTCCGCAGTCTGACCTCGTTCCCCGTGGACCAAGCGACCCCCTTATGGGCCCCCGACCAGCGACTGCCCCAGGCCTGTGCCGCGCGGCCATTCACTCACTATGCAGCACCAGCGTGCCATTTTTGTGGACAGCCCCAACACCCACGGCAGCACTGCCCGGCCCACAACGCGACCTGCAGCAGCTGCGGTCGCAAAGGACACTATGCCCGAGTGTGCCTAGCAAAGTCGAAAACTCCAAACTCCCCCGCAGTCCAGAGCACTCACCTCCCAAACTCACAGGCCCGCAGGCCCCGTAATGCTGCAGCGTGTCTGCCGACTCTGCCCCCACCCGACATGTGCGACTCATGGGGGCCGCCATCTTGGCAACCCTCCTCCACGCGGCCGGCCATGTGCGACTCCTGGGGACGCCATCTTGGACACCATCTTCCTCGCCGCCCGCCACGTGCGATCCGCGGGGGCAGCCATCTTGGGCTCCATCCTCTCCAGCCTCCAAACCTCATGTCGAAGACTACGATCTCAGCGGACAGTCATCACGGGGCCACTCCAGCACAGCTGATCGAGCCGCCGACTACCTGCAACTCAGCGCGGTCACGTTGGCCCAGTCATGTCCGAAACACCTCCAAAACTCGATGATGACCATTAAAATCAACGGGTACAGGACTCTGTGCCTCTTCGACTCCGGGAGCACCCGAGAGCTTCGTAGACCCTGAACTGGTAAGACGCTGTTCGCTCCCTATCTTCCCCGCATGGCAAACTATCTCCCTCGCTTCGGGCTCACATACAAGGGCGCACCGTCGCGACCCTAATGATCCAGGGCGCCAGCTACTCAAATTACCAGCTGTACATACTCCCCGAACTCTGCACCCCACTCTTACTGGGACTCGACTTCCAGTGTAACCTCAAAAGCCTCACACTCAGCTTCGGCGGGCCCCTACCCCCACTCACTATCTGCAGTCTAGCAACGCTAAAAATCGTCCCCATCCACTCTTTGCTAACCTCACTCCGAACTGCAAACCCATAGCCACTCGCAGCAGGCGGTACAGCCTGCAGGACAGGGTGTTTATTATAACCGAGGTCCAGAGGCTCCTACGTGAGGGAGTCATAGAGGCCAGTAACAGTCCCTGGAGAGCTCAGGTGGTGGTCGTCAAGACCGGGGGAAAATTCCGAATGGTAGTGGACTATAGCCAAACCATTACCCGTTCACGCTCCTCGATGCGTACCCGCTCCCCAGGATTGCAGACATGGTTAATCAGATCACCCAGTACTGCATATTCTCCACGGTGGATCTGAAGTCTGCATACCACCAGCTCCCAGAGGACCGCCACTACATGGCGTTCGAGGCCGATGGCCGCCTCTTCCATTTCCTCCGGGTCCCCTTTGGCGTCACGAATGGGGTCTCGGTGTTCCAACGAGCAATGGACCGAATGGTGGACCAGTACGGGCTGCGGGCCATGTTTCCGTACTTGGATAACGTCACCATCTGCGGCCATGATCAGCAGGACCACGACGCCAACCTCCACCGATTTCTCCAAACTGCCCAGAAACTTAATCTCACTTGTAACATAGAGAAATGCGTTTTCTCCCGCCCTGCCAGCGACAGCGGAACACATCCCACCTTTTAAATGTCCCCCTTCATCTGCTCCACCAGCCAGGCCAAGATCAATTTATGCAACTGCGCCCAACTCCACGCCACCTGGAGCCCAAAATACCTGAAACTCACCCTCACCATCCTAAATGGCAACTCCCCTACTCTCCTTTCCTGTTCTCCGGCCTCACTCGGGAACACCTCGCTTTTTCCCATATTCAATTTGTATCCTGAAAACCGGCCAAATTCCCCCAGTCTGCCACAAACTTTTTATGAAACTCTATAGGATACCCTTCTTCTCTCCCTATATTGCCCCCATACTATCCATCACCTCCCTTAGCCCAATTGGGGCCCCCAGTCCCTGAGCCAGACCCTCCACCACTTTTGGAAACTCTAACCCATCCAGGAACTGCCACATCCCCTCCTCCCCGGTTGGGAGCTCCGACTCGTAGGCCTCCTATAAAACGCCTCGATCATCCCCTGCTCCTCATGCTCCCCCACTGCCTCCTCCACTTTCTGAATCGCCAGGCTCTAGGACTCCAGCCTCTGCTCCACTCGCTCGATCCCAGATCTCAGATGTTCCACATGGCTAGGTCTTCCAGGGCCTCTTTCCTCTGCTGTCGAAACTTATTATTCAGGAACTCTACCAAGTGCTCTGTCGACCACTGGGCAGGCAGCGCGCCCTCCTTGTCCTCCGCCATCTTTTCCTGTGGCACACCACAAAGACTCTCCTGCTCCCGCAGCTCTTTCTTCCTTGCACCACTCCATGTCCGTGGATCCATCCACCAGCCACACTAGAGTATTACCTTTCCAAGACACTCCTGTACCTTTTGCCTTCAAATACTTTGCCCTTCAGGTGGGAAAATGACCTAAAGAATCCACCTTTAGATGGAGCTATCAAATGTGTGACCACGCACTCCATGGCTGCCACCGGAAGTCCCAAACACCTACACTTCTGACTTTATGATGGAAGGGAGGTCATTGATGAAGCAGCTGAAGATGGTTGGGCCTAGGACACTACCGTGAGGAACTCCTCCAGTGATGTCCTGGAGCTGAGATGATTGACCTCCAACCACCACAACCGTCTTCCTTTGTGCCAGATATGAAACCAATCAGCGGGTAGTTTCCCCCTGTTGCAACTACTTGAATTCTTCATTCTTTCTGCTGCTTGACCTAAAGATATATAACTTAATGGTAAGCATCCATGGATCAAAAACGATAACAGCAAAAATAAAGAAAGGGGAAATAAGGGAATCGGCAGGAAGGACCCTTATACTTTCAAATTAAAAAAATGTTCCAATCATAGGTGTTCTAGACAGGTTGGATTAAGAGACAGGGATTTTCGACTTCCGGTGGCGGCGATGTCCGAGTGAGCCGCACATTCGGCGGGCTCTCACTCCGGCGGGCGTTTAGGGGCTGATTCCCCGCGACAGCGGGACCACGGAGCTGAAGGAAGGCGGCGGTGAAAGTGCTGAGGAGCGGGCTGCGGCACATGGAACAGCGGGAGTCCAGGAGGCAGAAGAAGAGAGAGAAAAAGGGACAGAGACAAGGAGCTGAAGAAACTTACCTGGAACCTAAGATGGCGGACACACGGACCCTGGACTCAGCAATCCAGCAGGTGCTGGATAACATGCTCCAGGTAATGAAATCCAGTTTTGAAGTGCTGAAGCGGGACAGCTTGGACCCAATCCAGAAAGCGGTGGATCAGCTGAACCAGAGGCTGGATGCACAAGATGTTAAAGTTAAGGAGCTGGGTGAGGCGGTGGAGGAGCAGGCGGATGCGCAGACGGTTGCGGCGCTAGAAGTTGACGGGCTGAAGGAGCGGCAGAAAAGACTGCTGGACAGAGTGGAGGAGCTGGAGAATAGAGTCCGCAGGAACAATCTGAGGATGGTCGGCCTCCCGGAGGGGGCTGAGGGAGCTGATGCCGCAGCGTTTGTAGCAGACCTATTGATGCAGCTGATGGGGGCCGAAGTCTTTCTGCGGCCGACGGAGCTGGAGGGGGCACACAGAGTGCAGGCGAGGCAGGGGCGGCCGGGCAGACCCCCCGTACCGATGGTGATTAGGTTCCACAGGTTCGTGGACAAGGAGCTGGTGCTGCGTTGGGCAAAGAGCGCCAGGAGCAGCACGTGGAACAACAGTGTCCTCCGCATTTACCAGGACCTAAGCCAGGAGGTGGCTCGGCGGCGAGCAGCCTTTAAGAATGTCATGGAGGTGCTGTTCAAGAAGCACGTGAAGTTTGGTCTGCTTTTCCCGGCTCGTCTATGGGTCACGCACCAGGGTCAACACCACTACTTCTCCGAGCCTGAAGAAGCGATGGACATCAGGGGCTGGTCCCGAAAAGAGGCCGCACGGACACGAATTATGGCCCGAAGACTACAGCGCTTCAAAACTGGATTTCATTACCTGGAGCATGTTATCCAGCACCTGCTGGATTGCTGAGTCCAGGGTCCGTGTGTCCGCCATCTTAGGTTCCAGGAAGGTACGCCGAATGGGCCTGGACTGCTGTTCAACGGTTTGCTGGGTCAAAGGTGCCAAGCGGAACATTTGGGACTCTTTCCTTTGTTCATGGACATTGGTGTTTTTTTTGTTTGGGGTTTTTTTTCTCTTATGTTTTTGTTTTTTCCTCTTTTTTCTGTTTTTTCCTTTTTGGGCGGATTTGTACTTTTTGTGCAGCTCGCGGAGGACACTGGAGCCGGCACGGTAATGAAGGGGGGCCAATCAGCAAGGGGGGCCAAGGACGTGGGTCGGGGGTTTTTTTGTTTTGTTGATGTCCATGCCTTCCTGTGCCAGTGAGTTTGCTCCAGTGGGTTGGAGAGGGGGATGGGGCGCCGGGGAGTGGGGAGGAGGACGGGGAAACAATGGGAATGAGACAGGAGGGCGCCGGAGTGTTGAGTCACCGGGCTAGCAGATTGGCTAGTCAAGGGAATCAGGTGAGGGGCGAGATCACAGCCAGTGGATGGCAGGGGTGGGGGTATCGGGGGATGTTGTTGGGGGGGGGGGGGGGTTGTTCTGCTGACGTGGGAGGGACTTGAAATAGGCACTGGAAAGGAGGTCGAGGGTGGAGGCAGCCAACAGGCGGGCCAGGAATGGCGCGACGCACGGGCCGGGGGCCGGCCCGAGAAAGGCTATGGCTGACCAGCGTGGGGGGGCGGGGGGTGGGTGGGGGCGGGGGGGGGGGGGGGGGGTGGGGGGGGGGGGGTGTGGGGGGGGGGGGGTGGGTTGTGCCGCCCGACCAGGCTGATCACCTGGAACGTCAGGGGACTGAATGGGCCGGTTAAGGGGGCACGGGTGTTCGCGCACTTGCGGGCTCTGAGGGCGGACGTAATTATGTTGCAGGAGACACATCTGAAAGTGTCTGACCAGACCAGGCTAAGGAAGGGCTGGATGAGCCAGGTCTTCCACTCGGACTTGGACTCGAAGTCCAGAGGGGTGGCAATCATGATCAACAAGCGCGTGCAATGTGAGGCCGAGGGCATAGCCGCAGACAGGGGGGGCAGATACCTGATGGTACGGGGTAGACTGGAGGGGAGAAGAGTGATGCTGGTGAATATATATGCCCTGAACTGGGATGATGTGCACATTAAAAGAGTGCTGGGGAAGATCCCGGACCTGGACTCTCGCAGGGTAATAATGGGGAGGGAAGACTTTAACATGGTCCTTGACCCGACTTTGGATCGGTCGTGTCCCAGAACGGGTAGACTCCCAGCAATGGCAAAGGAGCTGAAAGGGTTTATGGAGCAAATGGGGGCAGTGGACCCCTGGAGAGATAGACAGCCGACAGGAAGGGGCTACTCATTTTACTCGCACGTCCATAAAGTATATTCTCGGATAGATTTCTTCGTACTAAGCAGGGATTGTATAGGGGAGGTAAAGAACACGGAATATTCGGCAATTACTAACTCAGACCATGCCCCGCACTGGGTAGACCTGCAGATCGGGGGGCCGAGCTACCAATGCCCGCAATGGAGGCTAGACGTGGGACTGCTGTCAGAGGAGGGGATCTGTGAGAGGCTTCGGAGGTGTCTGCAAAATTACCTGCAGGTGAATGACACAGGGGAGGTTTCAGCGGCGACCCTGTGGGAGGCGCTAAAGGCAGTAGTGCGGGGGGAGCTGATTTCAATTGGGGCCCACAGAGCCAAGGCAGACAGGGCAGAGATGGATGGATTGGTCAGGGAAATGGGTTGGATAGATGAAGAGCACGCGGTGTCCCCGGGGGAGGTTTTACTCAGGGAGAGGCAGAGACTACAGGCGGAACTGGGGGCACTATCCATGAGTAGGGCCGTGGAACAGCTTAGGAAGGCGAGGGGAGTGGTGTACGAGCATGGGGAAAAGGCTAGCAGACTGTTAGCGCGGCAACTCAGGAAGAGGGAGGCAGCCAGGGAAATAAGTAGAGTGATGGATGGGGAAGGGCGCAAAGTGGAGGACCCGGCAGGATTGAATAAGGTATTCCGGGACTTCTATCGCAAGCTGTATACTTCGGAGCCGCCGGAAGGACCGGAGGAGATGATAAGGTTTCTGGATGGGTTAACATTCCCAACAGTAGGTGGGGGGCGAGTGGATGAGCTGGGGGCCCCGATTAGAGTAGAGGAGGTATTGGGGGGCCTAAAGGCCATGCAGTCGGGGGAAGTCCCCGGGGCCGGATGGATACCCAGTAGAGTTCTATAGGAAGTTTTCTGAGCTGGTGGGCCCGGTCTTGGCGAGGGCTTTCAATGAGGCAAGGGGCAGAGGGACCCTGCCGCCGACAATGTCGCAAGCCACTATACCACTGATATTGAAGCGGGGTAAAGACCCGGAGGTGTGCGGGTCCTACAGGCCAATCTCCCTGATTAATGTTGACGCCAAGCTCCTGGCAAAGGTACTGGCGGTTAGAATGGAGGACTGCGTACTGGAGGTGATTGGGGAGGACCAAACTGGGTTCGTGAAAGGTAGGCAGCTGGCGGCCAACCTGAGAAGATTACTTAATGTGATAATGATGCCCCCGGCGGGCAGGGAGGTGGAGGTAGTGGTGGCGATGGACGCCGAGAAGGCCTTTGACCGGGTGGAGTGGGGCTATCTATGGGAGGTGCTCGGACGGTTTGGGTTCGGGGAGGGACTGGTGGATTGGATCAAATTATTATATCAGGCCCCGAGGGCCAGCGTCAGGACTAACAGAGAAGTGTCGGAGTACTTTAGGCTGTACCGAGGGACCAGACGGGGCTGCCCGCTCTCCCCGCTGCTGTTTGCGCTGGCCATAGAGCCGCTGGCGATTGCGCTGAGAGCCACAGAGGGATGGAAGGAGATGGTGAGGGGCGGGTAGAACATAGGGTCTCTCTTTACGCAGACGACCTGCTCCTGTATGTGTCGGACCCAGTGGCCGGGATGGGAAGTATACTGGGAATGTTGAGGAAGTTCGGCCAGTTTTCAGGATACAAATTAAATACGGCCAAGAGTGAAATGTTTGTGGTACAGGCAAGGGGCCAGGAGAACAGATTGAGAGGGCTACCGTTCAGGCTGGTTGAGGAAAATTTCCAGTATTTGGGAATCCAGGTGGCACGAGACTGGGGCAGGCTGCACAAGGTAAATTTGGCCAGGGTGGTGGAGCAAATTAAAGGAGAGTTTCGGAGATGGGATGCATTCCCGCTGTCGCTGGCAGGGAGGGTGCAGACTGTAAAGATGACAATCCGCCCTAGATTTCTGTTTGTTTTTCAGTGCCTCCCGATCTTTGTCCCACAGTCCTTCTTCAAAAGAGTTAACAGGATGATCATGAGCTTTGTCTGGGTGGGAAAATCCCCGCGGGTGAAGAAGGCGATGCTGGAGAGGAACCGCAGCGAGGGAGGGCTGGCTTTGCCGAGTCTGATCAATTATTACTGGGCGGCCAACATCGCTATGATAAGGAAGTGGATGGTGGGTACGGGGTCTATCTGGGAGCGGGTGGAGGTGGCTTCGTGCAGGGGCTCCAGCTTGGCAGCCCTGGTCACGGCTCCTCTACCGCTGCCGCCGGCCAAGTACACCACCAGCCCGGTAGTGGTGGCGACCCTGCGGATATGGGGCCAGTGGAGGAGGCATGTAGGGGAGACGGGGGCGTCGGTTTGGGCGCCAATCTGCGACAACCATCGGTTTGC
Organism: Scyliorhinus canicula; assembly: GCF_902713615.1. NCBI lineage: Eukaryota > Metazoa > Chordata > Chondrichthyes > Carcharhiniformes > Scyliorhinidae > Scyliorhinus > Scyliorhinus canicula. The sequence goes on along the minus strand of NC_052146.1, from coordinate 98,809,740 downwards.
CCCCGGGAGCATGGATGGGGGGTTCCGAGTATGGCGGTGGCCGGGGGTGGGAAGGGTGGGCGATATGTTCCTGGAAGGGAGCTTTGCGAGTTTGAGAAGTTTGGAGGAGAAATATGGGCTGGTAGTGGGAAATGATTTTAGGTACCCACAGTTGCGGGACTTTGTTCGTAGACAGGTCCCATCTTTCCCACGCCTCCCGCCAATGGTGATCCAAGACAGAATAGTCTCTAGGGGGGAAGAAGGGGAGGGTAGAGTCTCTGATATTTATAAGGTGCTCATGAGGGAGGAAGGGTCCCAGACGGAGGAACTGAAACTTAAATGGGTGGAGGAGCTTGGCGGGGAAATGGAGGACGGGCTGTGGGCAGAGGCCTGAGTAGGGTAAATTCGACCGCGACATGTGCCAGTCTCGGGCTGATTAAATTTAAGATCGTTCACCGGGCCCATATGACGGTGGCTCGGATGAGCAAATTCTTTGGGATAGTGGACAAATGCGCTAGGTGCGCGGGAGGACCAGCGAATCATGTTCACATGTTTTGGGCATGCCCTAAGCTTAGGGGGTACTGGGAGGGATTTGCGGGGGTCATGTCCCGGGTGCTAAAAACAAGGGTGGCGATGGGTCCAGGGGTGGCAATTTTTGGGGTTTCGGAAGACCCGGGAGTCCAGGGGGAGAAACAGGCTGATGTTTTGGCCTTTGCTTCCCTGATAGCCCGGCGAAGAATACTATTGGCGTGGAGGGACTCAAAGCCCCCGAAGACTGAATTGTGGCTTGCGGACATGTCGGGTTTCCTGGGTATGGAAAAAATTAAGTTCGCCTTGAGGGGATCTGTACAGGGGTTCGCCCGGAGGTGGCAACCATTTATTGACTTCTTTGCGGGAGAATGAGCGTCAGCGGGGGGGGGGGGGGGGGGGGGGGGGTAGAGTAGAGTAGAGTCGGAGGGATAAAATGGGAGGTAGTACCGATGGGAGAGGAGCGGGCTTGTGCAGTATGTTACGATTGAAGTATTGAATGTACATGGATGTTTGCACATTTTTGCCTTTTTTGCTTTCTTTCTGTTGATGGCTGTAACTGTTTACAAAGCCAAAACTACCTCAATAAAATTGTTTATTAAAAAAAAGAGACAGGGATTTTCTGGTCCTGTAGTGACAGGACCTAACTTGGGAAATTCAGCGCACAGCAAGTAGACCACTGACTGTCAGAGAGAATAGACGATTGCAATGGCGGGCAGGGCCAGAAAATCCTGCCCACTGTTCACAGTGGCAGAAGGGTTGAGAACCAGAGGACATCGCTTTAAAGTTACAGGCAAAAAAATACAAAGATGACATGAGGAAAGTCCTTTTTATGCACCAGGTGGTTAAAATCTGGAATGCTTTGCTTGAGAAGGGTGGGCGGGGGGGCGGGGGGGGGGGGGGGGGGGGGGGTGGGGGGGGGGAGTATGGAAGAGTAGTGGGGGGCAGCAGATTCCATCATCGCTTTCAAAAGGGAATTGAAGGGGAAGCTGAAGGGGGAAAAGAATTACTGGGCTACAGAGAAGGGTGACTGTGATAGGGTAGGGGAGTGGGAATAGCTAAATTGCTCATGCTGAGTGCTGACATGGACTCGATTGGTCAAATGTCCTCACCCGGTGCTGTCTTCATTCAATAAGTCTATGAATTACATTTGTTTGCAAATGACGACCAACAACTGAAAGCGAGAATGGAGAATGTTTTTGAATAATGTTGTGGGAAGATTTAAAACAAAGAGCAAATAAAAGTACAGCACAGGAACAGGTCATTCAGCCCTCCAAGCAGGCACCGACCATGCTGCCCATCTGTACTAAAATCCCCAACCCTTCCGGGGACCATATCCCTCTATTCCCATCCTGTCCATGTATTTGTAAAGACGCCCCTTAAAATTCACTATCGTATTTGCTTCCACTACCTCCCCCGGCAGCGAGTTCCAGGCTCCCACCACCCTCTGTGTAAAAAACATGCCTCGTACATCTCCTTTAAACCTTGCCCCTCGCACCTTAAACCTATGCCCCCTAGTAATTGACTTCCAACCTTGGAAAAAGCTTCTGACTATCCACTCTGTCCATGCCTCTCATAATATTGTAGACTTCTATCAGGTCGTCCCTCAACCTTCCAGTGGGAACAAACCAAGTTTATTCAACCTCTCCTCATACCTAATGCCCTCCATACCAGGCAACATCCAGGTAAATCTTTTCTGCACCCTCTCTAAAGCCTCCACATCCTTCTGGTAGTGTGGCGACCAGAACTGAACACTATACTCCAAGTGTGGCCGAGCTAAAGTTCAATACAGCTGCAACATGACTTGTCAATTTTTAAACTTTATGCCCTGGCTGATAAAGGCAAGCATGCTGTACGCCTTAGAATAGAACAGTACAGCACAGAACAGGCCCTTCGGCCCTCGATGTTGTGCCGAGCAATGATCACCCTACTCAAGCCCACGTATCCACCCTATACCAGTAACCCAACAACCCCCATTAACCTTATTTTTAGGACACTAAGGGCAATTTAGCCTGGCCAATCCACCTAACCCGCACATCTTTGGACTACGTTAGAACATAGAACATAGAATAGTACAGCACAGAACAGGCCCTTCGGCCCTCAATGTTGTGCCGAGCCATGATCACCCTACTCAAACCCACGTATCCACCCTATACCCGTAACCCAACAACCCCCCCCTTAACCTTACTTTTATTAGGACACTACGGGCAATTTAGCATGGCCAATCCACCTAACCCGCACATCTTTGGACTGTGGGAGGAAACCGGAGCACCCGGAGGAAACCCACGCACACAGGGGGAGGACGTGCAGACTCCACACAGACAGTGACCCAGCCGGGAATCGAACCTGGGACCCTGGAGCTGTGAAGCATTTATGCTAACCACCATGCTACCCTGCTGCCCCCTTCTTGACTACCTTCTCTACCTGCGTTGCCACTTTCAGTGACAGGATGTTTTATTCTGTTAAAAAAAGGAAGGATAAATTTAGATAATGAGAAAACTGAATTAGGACCTGTACCAGCAGAGGGAATAAATAATTCAGTTCAACAGGACAAAGTAGACTTAGTAAGATAGGTGCTAGTATCAGTGGTAATATGGGAGAACAAAATAAGACTGCAAATGCTTGAAACACAAAACAACAGTAAAGTGAATAGGAATTACAGAGCAGTCCAGTCTGCTTCTGCTGCATGTATTTAATCAGAACCCCGTTTAAATGAGGGGCAAAAACTCAGAAATGCCAAAACATGTATTTTCTTGTTATAAAATAATGGCCGATTAATTTTTATGGATGAAGTCCTCAACTTGAGAGTGTGAAGACTGATCGCAGAGAGAGAAAGAGAGAGAGAGAGGGACCCAAGAATTGAAATCATTGCACAACTGGAGACATAAGGAACTGGAGCAGATAGGCACCAGCTAGTGCAGAGAATGTGTGGACAATTAGCACAACCTGGAAAGAGAGAAGAAACAGCAGCTGTTGGAAGAATTGAAGTAAATTTGTCTGGGTGTGTGCCTGAGACAGATATGATGCAATGAGCTGAACAAGGGTTGAACGTAAATGTTGAGTGTTTTTTTTTTGATGAGGGATGCTTTTCCTGGAACTTTCAAGGGAATACCCCTCTTTTACGTAGTATGTTCTAGAAATATGTACCTTGCAGCATGTCAGTCGAGATAAACAAGCAGTTGGTTTAATCAGGACAGTGCACAGGATTCTGAACATTAGAAAGCTGATAAGAGGCTGAAACACAAGTGGTGATCAAGAGGGTGCGACAAATACATTTCTGCATCCCATTAAGAAGAAACCGCTAGTGTCATCTCTTAGAGATGCTTTTAATGAAATAGCGGTAAAATAATAGTGGATTGAACGATTCAGTGTACCAGAAAGAACAATTGAAAGTAAAACTGCTTGACAGAAAAATTAGTGTTTTATTGCAATTGGAATTTTAGACAATATTTTGGGATTGGAAAAAGCATTTTTTTTTAATGATGTGCTTAGCTTGTTTGGGCGCTGGGAGCCAGGCTGAAATCTTCTGTAAAATTCACACAAGCTTAACTGTATCTTTCTTTGTCATGTTTCTCCCATCTCTAATTTGTCCCCTTAATTCTTCTGAAGATAATCGCTGCATGTAAACAGCGATTGTGCTGCATTTCTGGTGAAGTCACAACAGTGGAACGGGGGCAAATTTGAGAAAAATCTCAATTGCACTGAGCAGCTTTGTGAGTCCTGACCACTGCCTGGTACCTCATTCAAGGGGTTACCCATCATGCACAGTAAAAGTTAGAGGGTTGTTTTGTGTAAGGGGCCAATGGAGCTGTATCCGATCCAGGCCTTGCCCAATGTCTGTGCTTGCACACTTTCCAGAACTGTTTAAAATGTTTGAAGGATTTATGGGAGAAAATATTTCCTTGGATACATGAATCAAGAACCAGTGGGAGAGATTGTAATACAGTATTAGAATAAGGCAATTTAGGAAGAAAATCAGGACACATTCACAATGTATCAAACTCCCAACAATCAAAGGACAGTGGAGATCTGGAATCTTCTCTCTGAGAAGATTCTGGATGCTGGGTTGCATTTGGTATTTCAAGATGGAAATCAATAGATTCTTGTTGATAAGGATACGAACGGATATGGAAATAAGGTAGGTAAAGGGAGTTGAGATGCACATTAGCCATGATCTAATTGACTGACAGAGCAGGCTCGGGGGGATTAATGGTGCCCTCCTGTTCCTACACAGTGGTTAATTGGCTGTGATTGTTGGAGGTTAATCATCTCAGTCCCAGAACATCACTGCAGGAGTTCCAAAAGATCAGCCATGATCTAATTGAATGGCGGAGCAGGCTCGAGGGGCCAGATGGCCTACTCCTGCTCCTAGTTCTTATGTTCTTATGTTCTTATGTTCTTATGTTCCTGAGGGTAGTGTCCTCACCATCTTCAACTGCTTCATCACTGACCTTCCTTCCATCATAAGGTCAGAAGTGGGATTTTTGCTGATGAGCACAATATTCAGCACAAATCACTTTTTTATTAAGGGGCAATTTAGCATGGCCAATCCACCTACCCTGCACATCTTTGAGTTGTGGGGATGAGACCCACACAGACATGGGGAGAATGTGAAAAGTCAACACCGACAGTGGCCTGGGACCGGGATCGAACCTGGGTCCTCAGCACCGTGATGCAGCAGTGCTAACCACCGTGCCACTCTTTCAGCACCAATCACAAGACTTCAGATACTTATAGGGAGTCTGTGTCCATCTGCAGTAAGACCAGGATAACATTCAGACTTGTGTTGATAAATGGCAAGTAACATTTGCATCACAAAAGTGCTAGGCATTGGGCATCTCCAGAGAGACAGAATCTAACCATCACCCTTTGACTTTCAATGGTATTACCATCACTGAACTTCCCACAATTAACCCCCCGTTACCATTGCGCAGAAACTGAACTGGACCAGCCATATATAAACTGTGGCTACAAGTGCAGGTCAGAGGCTGGGAATCTTGTGGCAAGTAACTCCCTCCTGACTCCTCAAAACCTGTCCACCAACTACAAGTCACAGGTCAGGTGCATAATTGGCCTGGATGAATGCAGCTCCAAAAACATTCCAGAGACTCCATATCATCCAGGACAAAGCAGTCGCTTGAATAGCACCCTATCCATCACCTTAAACATTCACTCCCTCCATGACCGAAGCACAGTGGCAGTACTGTGTGCCATCAACAAGATGTGCGGGTGTAGATGCACCACATGAACAGCAGTAGTTAAAGGAGACGGCTCACCACCACCTTCTCAAGGGCAATTAAGGATGGGCAATAAATGCTGGGCTAGCCAGCAAAGTCCACATCCCATGAAAGAATAAATAGGAATAATTAAAGTGGTATTCGCATTGGCTAAGATCATACAAGGCAGAAAAATTGGCAAAAACAAAATCATCCTGATCAGTTAACAGCGTAAGTGATCTGAAAAGGCGCAAGACTCATATGTATAACTGAATTTTAAAAGATTGTCTATTGCTGTCAGCGCCCTCACGTGGTGAACTTAAATATGCTATTGAATGCTTGATTTCACTGTCTACTAAATTTTAACACTCCAAGTTAACACAAACTAGTTAGATTCCTGCCTGTGCTACTTCAACATAACTGTTGAAACTGGAATTTAATGTGAACAAGTTATTCAGTGTGCTAAAAAAAATAGCTTGTGGGGAATTTTGAATTCATGTATTAGAGGAAAGGGAGTGTTAGCAAATTGGCAGCTCATATTACATCCCTCCTGATAGGAAAAATAATTTGGGGGCGATATAAAATAGGCTGCTGCTGACTCACCATCACCCAGAGTCAGAATTACACCCAAGAGGAAAGGAAATCCCGAAGAGTTTTAAAATGATCTCAGTTGATTAACGAACTGCTAAGTGATTCAATTGTTCCAACAACATTGTCAACTCAGCCCAGGAGATAGAACGTTTTACATTCTAGTCACAAGAATGGTTGTGTGGAATAAAATGGGGACTGTTAAAACCTGACTTCCATTTTATAATATAATATATTTTAATGAAGGCTGGTGCCATTTTCTATCTCATTTGGTTGGAAGCTCAGTTCTCTCCCTGTGACTATGAGAAGTGTCACAAGTAAAACTCTGCCCCTAAAATATTCGGCCCTAAAATTAAATTGAAAATAAATTATGGTCTTGAAAGTTTCACTGCAGTCCAATGTTGCTGTCATTTTCTGAGGTGTGGCTGTGTGGTGTTTATGTTACTGGACAGACAATCCAAAGAGCACAAATTCAGATCCCTCCATTGAGAGTTTGAATTGAGATTAACATTTATGTGGTTATGGGGATAAAATGGGTTAATGATACTAATTTCATACCTCAGCACGGGTGTGTTAGGCTGTAAGATTCTGAGATTCCAAAAGCAGATCCAGAAATAAAAAATATCAGCAAAGTATCATTAAAAGTGATCATCAAGGTGTCAAATTTCCAATAACAATAAAACGGCGGGATTTTCTTTGCAACCCACCGCGTGTTTTTCAGCGGCAAAGGCCGCCCACAAGCGGGATCTTCTGGTCCCGCCATTGTCAACGGGATTTTGCATTGAATGCACCCCTGGTTGCCGGGAAACCCGAGGCAGGGGTGCACCGTCGGTAGGACCAGACTATCCCCCTGGCGTGAACAGCTGGTAAATTTTGCTCAACAACTTCATTGATATCCGTTGGGGCATGAAGCCAATTGTCCTTTACCCAGTGTGGCTAATGTGTAACTCCAGACCCACATCATTGTGGTTGACACTTAAATGTTCTCTGAAATTGCCTAGCAAACCACCCTGTGGTATTCAGAACCTCAAAATTCTCAAGCGCAATTGGAGATGATAATGAACAACGGCCTTGCCAGTGATGCCCACATCTCATGTATAAGTAAAAAATGTTCCAGATCAATAGTGTCATGAAGATGTGTTATGTAGAATATTAGGCCGGAACTTTCCGGACGTTCACTCCGGCTGGATATTCCAGCATGACTGATGGCACAGTTTTCCTGGCAGCATGGGGTGCATTCAATGGGAAACTCTGTTGTCAATGTCGCAACAAGAAGATGCCACCGCTGACCAATGGGGGGCTTCCTCCGCCGTCACGAAACACGTGGAGGGTTGCATGAAAAATCCCAACCTTAATTTTACTGTAATCAGCTGGACATATAAATATTATGGGCGTGATTCAGCGGACTGAAGCTAAAGTCTGCAGAACGGCATGTTTAGCAGGCTGTTTCTTAGCAGCTGCAGCAATTAGATGTGGTGTTGTGCGAAGCAAATAATGGCATGATGGGAAAACTAGTCAAGTTTCTTGGTACAATGAAACTTAAACTGACTTCGCATAACCTAAGGCACAAATACAAGCAGAAAAGGTCAACTTGACCCGAAAACTGGCTGACTCTAAACTCGGATAAAACTCAGTCGTCATAACCCAGAGCAGTCTAAATACACAAGATAAGCTAGCACTCGTCTCTTAATACTTAATACTGGATACTTAAACAAGTCTGCTCCGTTTCTTAAACATGCGATCAAAAGACAAGATAATGATATGAGACCCCGAGTCCTCTAAAGGTCAGCAAGGTGACGCCAGTTTTATGATATTGCTTATGTTTTACTTTTGATCAAATTCCTGACCAAGCTGTATTCATGTTATCTTGATTCTATAAAGTATAAATATCGTTCTATTTCTCTGTAATAGCACAGACTTGGGACAGACCCAGCAGTTGGTATGTGACTGCTCTCCGACTCCAAGTTTCAGCCATTTCGGCATGCAATTGTAATTCGCAAATAAAGCTTGTTTTGTTTTCTTAACGAGTGTTGTTGAATCTTTATATCACAGTCCAGAAGTGGGAAAAATATTAACTACAACATAGGCTCATTTAAATATTCAGATCAGAATCTTGCCCTCGCTGGGGAGGTTCAGATCACGCCAGGCTAAGGGAATCGGATGACTCGCAATCAGCACCAGGCTCGATTTGGGGCTGACATGCGATTGATCACGCCCTATTTCTATTGAACTCTTTGAAACGGATATTTTGTGCTCACTGGTCGTGAACCAGATTATGCACCTGCCATGGGCCGGAAGTATTGTGGTCTGTTTGGCACCTGCCACAAACCCTGTTTAGGATCTCTTCCCTCCACCTGCCAATGGGATTTGAAACGGATATTTTGTGCTAAACGAAGGACATTTGCTGACAGCAGCTAATAAGTGGCCCTTGTGATGGCCACATGCACTTTATGGAGACACAGAGCCTACAGAGCTCTCAGAGACAATGGGCGTGATCTTCCGGCCACGCTATGTCAGAAAAGCAGCTCGCCGCGGCACAGTGTGGCCCGTGAAAGCCGGGTGACCCTGCTCCCAGGATCTACCCGGCTCACAAAACCTCGCGAGATTCAACGCAATCTCGCAAAATGTTGCAAGGGGAATCCTGCCGGCATGTTTTGGCAAATCTGCATATTAGAGTGAGGCAGTGAGCCTTACCCTAATGTGCAGATTCGCCAGATCCCTGAGGCTTTGGCATTCGATTCCTTTGCCTCAGAGATGTCAGGTGACTGCTGTTTGGTACTGATCCCCACAAACGAGGACCAGATGGAATGGTACTCGTTAGGGTCTCGTAGGAGATTCGAGGCCCTCAACTACATACCCTTTGGGCAGGGTGGTGCCCTGACACAGCTGGTGCCACCTGGGCACCTTGGCACTGTCACCTAGGTGCCATCCTGGCACAGCCAAGGTGCCCAGGTGGTGCTGGCAGAGGTACTGCCAGAGTGTCAGGTTGATACTACCAAGGTGCCAAGCAGGCATTTTCTGCGTGATCGGGCTGGGGTTGCCCCCCACATGGGGGGTGGGGACCAGGGGACCCTCCCATGTTGTTCCCGGGCTGGGGGGAGATTGGGGATATTTTGGGGGGGCCTTGGAGATTGGTGTATGAAAGGTTGGGGAACTGAAGGATTCATCCATCCTCCCTGACATCAGGGATTCATGCCCCCCACCCCCAAGTGAATGATACCCTGCTCTGGGATCACTGAGTGCCAGGTTAGCATTGTTTCTGAGCTCCCCCCCACCCCCCATTCCTGCTAGACTCGCACTGCGCGAATGGGGATGAAGAATCCCTGGAGCCAGGGCACCTCGTCATCGATTGGGCTGAGCATATTTAACTAAGTTTAAAACTCACTGGTCGTGAACCAGATTATGCACCTGCCATGGGCCGGAAGCATTGCGGTCCCTTTGGCACCTGCCACAAACACTGTTTAGGATCTCTTCCCGCCACCTGCCAATGGGATTTCCTATTGTGTCCACCCTATGCCGCCGGGAAACCCGCGAACATGGGTGCGATGCCGGAGCAACGAAGAATCCCGCCGGCGGAGAATCCAGCCCAGTGCTTTTTCGCTGCCTTTTCTCCGTACTCCTGCACATTGTTTCTGTTCAAATAATTATCTAATTTCCACTCAAATGCCTCGATTGAACCTGCCTCCACCACACTTCTAGGCAACACAACCCAAACCTGAACTACTCATTGTTTAATAAAGGTTTTTCTCACATCACATTTGCTTCTTTTGCGAATCAAGTCAAATTTGGGCCCTCTCGTTCTTGATCCATTGACGAGTGGGAATAGTCTCTCCTCATTTACTCTGCCCAGCCCCCTCATGATTTTGAACATCTCCTTCAAATCTCCTCTTAACCTTCTTCTCTCCAAGTAGAACAGTCCAATCCCTCCAATCTACCCTCACAACTGAAGTTTCTCATCCCTGGGACCATTCTTGTAAATCTCTTCCACACACTCTCTCTCTAATGCGTTCACACCCTTCCTACAGTGTGGCACCCAGAACTGTGCACAATATTCCAGCTGAGGTCTAACTAGGGTCTTGTATAAGTTGAGCCTAACCAAAGAACCATAGAAAAGATACAGCACAGAAGGGGCCATTAGGCCCATCTTGTCCGTGCTGGCCCAAAGACACCCAAGTGCCTTTTCTAATCCCCTTGTTCTTGTACTCTATACCCTTATTAATAAAATCCAGAATACTATATGCTTTATTAACTGCTCTCTCCACCTGTCCTGCCATTTTTAATGATTACACACAAATACATGTAGGTCCCTCATGCTTCTGCATCCCCTAAAGAATGTTACCCCTTATTTTATATTGCCTCTCCATGTTCTTACCACCAAAATGAACCACCTCACACTTCTCCACATTGAACTTCATCTGCCACCTATCTGCCCACTCCACCATCTTGTCTGCATCCTTTTAAAGGTCTACACTGTTCCCCTCCCACAGTGTACAATACTTTCACGTTTTGCATCATCTACAAACTTTGAAATTGTCCCCTGCATACCAAACCTAGGTCACTAACATATATCAGGAAAAGCAAGGGTCCCAGTACCAACCCCTGGGGAACTCCGCGACAAACCTTCCTGCAACCAAAAAATATCCTTTAACCATTACTGTCTGCTTCCTATTATTTGTATAATTTTGTATCCACGTTGCTACTGTCCCTTTTATTCCATGAGCTATAACATTTCTCACAAGTGTGTTGTGTGGCACTGTATTGAATGCTATTTGAACATCAACAACATTACCCTAATTGACTCTTTCTGTTACTTTTAAAAAAACCTCCAAAACGTTAGTTAAACACATCTTGAAATATGATGAAAATGTAAAAATGTTTATAACAAACAAAAGAAATCCATGCTGGCTCTTCCTAATAAACATACATTTTTTCCATTTAGCTACTCATTCTATCCAAATAATTGTGCCGAGAGCTTGCCCATCACTGATGTTAAACTCACTGGTTTGTAATTGCTGGGGCTGTCCTTACAACCCTTACTTGGCCAAGCTTTTAACATGTTTATTGCTTTAGTAGGAAGTTAGACATTCGTACATTTTAAACCTTTTTGTTAATAATTTCTATATCTTACCTCAGTGAGTTTTAATATTAAAACTAATTCTTCACTTGTTAACTCAAGGAATCTGGCTGGCTGGGGTCAGCATGCGGCGCAGTGGTTAGCACTGGGACTGCGGCGCTGAGGACCCGGGTTCGAATCCCCACCTTGGGTCACTGTCCATGTGGAGTTTACACATTCTCCCCATGTCTGCGTGGGTTTTATCCCCACAACCCAATGGTGTGCAGGTTAGGTGGATTGGCCATGCTAAATTGCCCTTTAATTGGGAAAAAATAATAATTGGGTATTCTAATTTTTAAAAAAAATCAAACTGTATTGTAGCCAGCATCCTGGGAGTTACCATTGACCAGAAATTGAACCATATAAAGCCATATAAATACTGTAGTTAAAAGAGCTGGTCAGAGGGTAGGAATCCTGAAGCAAGTAATGCACCTCCATCCCCCCAAAAGCTTGTCCACTATCTACAAGGCAGAAGCCTGGAATCTAATGGAATACTCTTCACTTGCCTGGATGATTGCAGGTCCAAAAACACTCAAGAAGCTTGACACCATCCAGGGCAAAGCAGCCAACTTGATTGCTACCCCTTCCTCAAACATTCAAGGGCGCGATTCCCGGGCTATGCCCGCCCAGCAACCCATAATTCCAGCACGAGGTCAAACGACCTTTACTTGGTCGGCATCTGGCCTGTGGCAATCTTGCGGCGGGCGGGGTGGAAGAACCCAGCTCTCAATCCTGCCACCACTGACCACCAGTGTCAGCCATGTGTACTATCTACGAGATGCACTGCAGGAATTCACCAAAGTTCCTTAGGCAGTACCTTCCAAACACACGACCACTGGAAGGAGCAAGAGCAGAGATACCTGGAAACACCACCATCTGTAAGTTCCTCTCCAAGTCATTCACCATCCTGACTTGGAAATATTTTGTCATTCCTTCGCAGTCACTGGGTCAAAATCCTGGAATCCCCTCCCTAACAGCACTGTGGGTGTACCTACATCTCAGGGACAGCAGCGGTTTAAGAAGGCAGCTCGCCACCACCTTCCGAAGGGCAACTAGAGATGGGCAATCAATGCTGGCCTAACCAGTGATGCCCACATCCCATAAATGAATTTTACAAACCCAGGAATAGTACAAAGGGAGCAATCAGTTCACCCCTCGGAAGCTGGTCTTAACAATGGGCTGCATGTTTCCCGGCAATGTGCTGAGATTTCCCATTGAAATGGGATTTTCCATTGAAACCACCCCATGCCGCAGGGAAATCAACTGGGGGGTTGTGCTTCCAACAGGAAAAGTGAATCCCAAGGGCTAGAGAATTCCAGCCAAAATGTTTGATCTTGAATTCCATCGAAAACAGCCTAGAAGGAATGAAGATTATTCAGTTGTAATGCATTACTTAGGGTAACCAGAGCAGTGTATACTGGCCTTGCCACTGATGCTCAGATTCTGAGACAAAATAAAGTTTGGCCAATAGGTTAAGAATGTTTAATCAATTTTGCTGAAGAGAATTTTTTTCTATTTTCTGAAACATTTGTGAAACTGAGATTAGCTGAATATTGTTACAATCTCACAGGAAAATATTGACATATTTACCAGGGTGTATCAGAACAGGAAAATAAGGAAAACGTGAAAAGGAACTCTTTCCATGTAAATTTACACAGGGTTTACCAACTGTACCTGCAGATTCTAATATGACCACCTGGGAATGACTGTAAGGAATTGGATCAAACAGGCTCTTGATCAGCACACAGCCTAGAGCGATCTGTATCATAGACAGCTGGAGCCAACCTAGGCCACAGGGTCAGTGGCTGAATGCTCAGAACTCACTGGAGGTAGATGGGCACTACAAATAGCCCCACTGGTGGGTGTGCCAGTTCACCAGGCCCGTCCCAACCCCAGGTCATTCTTGTGGAGGTGGGATGGTGGGGGAGGCATCAGGACGACCTATCCCCATGTGGAAAATAGCCGTCATGGATCAAGAAGAGTCTATGGGAGCCAATTAAAAGACCAATTATCTTCCATTGCAGCCAGTTGCCCCTTTCAAACTGAAAGGCCTTCTTCTATTGGTCCTCTAGCTTTGTGGGCCCACCCAGTGCCCTGAATTGGATGCGAGTCTGTCTTCAGACCAATTAGGGGAGTTCCTAATGAGGGCCCAGGAAATAGTATGAATATCTGACTCTCGTTCCTGGAGTGAAAATCCTGTCCAAGGCTGCCTCTGGCCAACAAAGGAGTTAAGAAATTAAGGATTATGGGGGATTATGGGGGCCGCATGCGGGGAGGCCGGGAAATGGAGTTAAGGCCACAATCAGATCAGCCATGATGTTGTTGAATGGTTGACCTAACCCGATGGGCTGAATGGCAATGCTCCTATTTCTAATTATGATCTCCTTGCTCAGCGTTCCACCTCCAGGCGGGATGTGCTATCTGAGGGGAGAGTGCCCTCGAATGACAAAGATGACAACCCTCTCCTTACATCCACCTTCACCGGGCCGGCCATCAGATTGGGGGAGAGGTGGGGAGGAATTTCACTCACTCACAGGCTGTCTCCTGCCTCCAGATTCAATGGGTCAATCACTGGTGTAGACCTGAGCGGCCAATTTATTAAACAGCTTTTGGGAAAAAAATGTAAAATCTTGTGAAAATATTTACAGCCTGTTCAAATGGTTGTCAAAACGTTTGCCCAATCTGCAACCACATCATTTAACTTTCCTAGCAACTCTTTACAGGCTGCTCGTGCTCTCTGTCTGCCAAGCTCCCAGCTCAGATAATTTACATCCTCACCCTGCCCCACTTTATCGAGTTTCTTGTGCGCTTGTCTCTGCTGCCCTCTACTGGAGGTAAATTTGTTTGCCGAGATTAACGTGTCTGATGTGACTCCTTTTCCAATTTACAAACATATGTCACCATGGGCTGAAAAGAATAACCTCGGTTCAGGTTTTCCCATTTAATTCGACTTCCTCCGACAGCCTCCTCTTGCCACTAGACCAACAGGCCAGTTAAAGACAGGTTGTGACCCATACTGTTGGATAAAATAGGTTTTAATGTGTTTCATGTTTGAGTCAGCACTGATGCAAGTGAACACATTTAAAGGTGGAATCACATTGTCCTGGTACAAACGCAATATCAGCATTGTCTAAAATACATTTTGGATTTTTTTCCTCTTAAAGCCTCTTTATTTCTGAAGATGTTCGTTGTATAAGAGCATTCTCCGTTTGATCAGCTGTGTTTTATGTGAGTAGCTAGACCGCCAACTGGCTGTTCAACCATGGAGGCATCACATCCATAATGTGATCAGGTTCTCCTCCAGCATCTATTCATCGGCTGTTAGTGAAACAGAGACAAATATAATCCAGTGAGAGGTAAATCTATCTTCGTTTTGAAACCTTAAGAAAATAACTTGCAATTAATTAGTATCTACTCTGATCTTAGGGTACTTCAAGCACTGTACTGCCAATTCAGTACTTTTGAAGTCTCGTCACTGTTGTAATGTAACAGCCAATTTGTGCACAGTAAGCTCCCACAGACAACAGGAAAATGGCCAAATAATCTATTTTAGTAAAGCTGGTTGAAGGAGACATATTGGCCGACACCATGGAGAAGGCCCCTATTCTTCTTTAAAATGGTGCCGTGGAATTTATTATGTCCATCTGAAATAGCAGTCAGGGCTTTTGTTCAATGGTCCATCCAAAGGACATGATGCAGCACTCCCTCAGCACTGCACTGGAGTGTCAGCCTAACCTTTGTCCTCAAGTCTCTGAGTGGAATTTGACCAACAACGTTCAGACTTTAGGGATGCAATTTAACCAGAAAAAAACAGCGGTGTGTTTCTCGGAGCCTGTAGCGCCGACAATGACTCCACTATCAAACGAGACTCTGTTTTCTTGGTCTTGGCAAGGCTGCACTTACCTTCATTTCCTGTTGCCCTGAACTCTCAACGCTCTATCCCGGCCTCAGAACTCCACAGTGCCAGGGTACCGAGTGGCAGCGGGAGTGCCTAACCAGAGCCCAACAACCCAGGGGACCCCGCTGGCCTCGAGATCCCCCCAGGTGCCATTTTGCCTGGTCCTCGTATGTGGGGACCAGTGCTAAATGACATCTGGCTGGGGTCTCCTCAGTGAGGCCGGTAGATGCTGGGTGGCTGTTCGATCAAACGTAGATGTAGTTAAATGGGCTTTTAAGCTCACTTAACTATGCAAGTCTGGGTCCCATGCATTGTAGGCAGGATCCAGATTGCAATGTCTGGTGAGATTCTTGTAGATATCGCAAGGCATACTGACTTTTGGGAATCCGGGAGAGGCCTCTCCTGGGATCTACTGGCCGAGCCCCAACCCAATTCCGGGGGGACGCAGCCGGTAAATTGCACCCATAGATAGGTTAAATGAGTGGACAAAGATGTGGCAAATGGAGCATAGTGTGGGAAAGTGGAAAATTGTCCATGGTGACAGGAAGGATAAAAGAAAAACATATGAAAAAGGTGAGAGATTCAGAGCTCTGGGATGCAGAGGAAACTGGGTGTCCTGGTGCATGAATCACAAAAGGTGATTGAGCAGCTGCAGCTGGTAATTAGGAAAGCTAATAGAATCTTATAACTTACTGTGAGTGGAATTAAATACAAAAGTTATGCATCAGTTGTACAGGGCACTAGTGGGACCACATCTGGAGTATTTTGTACAGTACTGGTCTCCTTATTTCAGGAAGTGTATAAATGTGTTAGAAGGAGTTCAGAGAAAATATACCAGACTCATAATGCTTGTATATGTCGTGGTTTACAGGGGTTTAGAAGGGGTTTAGAAGAGTAAGAGGTGACTTGATTGAAACATATAAGGGAAAGAGTGCCCCCACGCACAGGCCCGCCCGCGGATCGGTGGGCCCCGATCGTGGGCCAGGCCACCGTGGGGGGCCCCCCCGGGGCCAGATCCCCCTGCCCCCCCCCCCCCCCCCCCGAAGACTTTGCAGGCCGCCCGCAGAGCCAGGTCCCGCAGGTAAGGACCTTGTTTGATTTATGCCGACGGGACTGGCCGAAAACGGGCAGTCACACGGCCCATCGCGGAGCAGAAGATCACTGGGGGGGGGGGCCGCTGCCAACGTCCCCCGACCGGCGCGACACGATTCCCGCCCCTGCCGAAAAACTGGCACCGGAGAATCCGGCCACCAGTGTCGGGGCAGCGGGGTGGGATTCACGAACCATACAGGTTCCAATGACCATGGCCCCTCCCCACCTTGCTCCCGTTTACTAAGCCAACATTACGTATAATAGCGTGGTGGCCCTGCCAGAGCCCCGTCCCTCACATTGAAAAAACACACCAACTACAGAGCCCCCCACACCCACCCCCTCCAAACTCACAAAACCATATGCCCAAACAAACCCCAAAAGCCAAAGGACCATAAATCCCAACCATCCTCCCCAAACCACCCCAGCCCAAACATCTATTACTCAAAACAGTTAACCATAACATCCATAATGGGAAAGAACAACATGAAGAAAAAACCCAGTCAAAAACCGTCAAAGTCCAAACTCAGTTCAGTCCCAGGCCTTCTGCCTTCACAAACGTCTCCGCTGCTGTCTCAAAGTAGTAGTTCATGTCGTTATGCGTGACCCTTAACTTCGCTGGGTAGACCACACCAAACTTCACGTTGCATTTATACAATGCTGCCTTAGCCCAAGTGAAGGCTGCCCGTCTCCTCGCCAGCTTCGTTGTCAGGTCCTGGTATATGCATCATGCCGTTACCGTCCCACTCCACCTCCCGCTTCTGCTTCGCCCACCTCTGCAGCTCCTCCTCCACTTGAAAATTGTGAAAGCAGATGATCACAGCTCTCAGTGGTTCATTTGTTCTCGGGTTTGGCAGGAGAGATTGGTGGGCCCTGTCTAATTCATTCTGGGAAGAATCCTCCCCTTCCCTCATCAACTTCGCCCGAATCTCAGTGAAGTATTCTGTGGGCCTCCAGCCCTCCACCACCTCAGGCACACCTACGGTCCTCAGACTTTGTCTTTGTGACCTGAAAATGAAATGAAATGAAATGAAATGAAAATCGCTTATTGTCACGAGTAGGCTTCAATGAAGTTACTGTGAAAAGCCCCTAGTCGCCACATTCCAGCGCCTGTCCGGGGAGGCTGGTACGGGAATCGAACCGTGCTGCTGGCCTGCTTGGTCTGCTTTAAAAGCCAGCGATTTAGCCTGGTGAGCTAAACCAGCCCCTTTTCTCCAGTTCTCCAGGTCTTGTACTTTGGCTCTCAGCCCTCTGTTACTCTGCCACCTTCCGCAGCTCCTCACCCATCCAGGTGAACTGGTCACTGTGCTTTGCCAATGTCTCCTCCATCCCGCTTCATTTTCTCCGCCTGCTCCAGCACTGCCATCAAAGTCCTCACCAACTCCTGTCTCATTGGGGCAAGGGTCTCACCCACCCACTCCTTTAGCGAGGACATCACCTCTGTCTGATATTGTTCAAAATGTTTTGAGCACAGCCGCTCAAGCTCTCCGGCCATCACTTCAGCCATCTTTTCCACCGTGATGGGCGCGGCCCCACCAGATGAGCTCTCTCCTGCCATCTTTTCTCCCGCTGAACTCCTTGCGACGTTTGACGGTGGACTTTTGCTCACCCCCTGTCTCCCTGGGTTCTTTTTTCCAGTTTTTGACATTCTTGAAATGCCTCAGACCTTCCCACAACTTCTCACATAAGAATCTTCCCCAAAACAGGGTATTAAGAGTCTAAAAAAGACAACTTTGGCAGGAGCCACCAAACAAGTGACCTCCACCTACATGCCAGAACCGGAGGTCTCGGAGAGAAAGCAAAGTTACTGTTTTGAGTCCCTTTGGCTCTTCATCAAAACTAAACAGAGGCACAAATGTGCTAGATATTAAACTGTAGCTGGGATAGATTGCAACAAAATTTGCCACTTTAAGAACAAAAGACCTGGTGTGGTGTGGGAGGAGCAGGGTAATGGTTTGCATTCAGGCAATACACGTATGGGATATTTTTAAAAAGGGGTATAAGTTGGAGAAGAAAGTTCACAGTCTAAAGTTGTTGACTCAACGTTGAAATGTTTATATTGCTTTGACCATGTTTATATTGCTTGAGTCCTCCCTGGTTGGAAGAGGGTCCAATGCACTTGTGAATATGACATGGACACATGTCATAGAATGATATGCTTCAGAAAGAAGCCATTAGACTCATCAAGCCAGAGCCAATTTTCTTCCAACAGTCAAAAGTATAAATGTTTTGGTCTCCAAAATACTTACATAAAGGTCAGGCAAGTGTAAGGACCTTCCACCATCTTCCCATGCATTCAGGGTTATTAAATCTTCATGAATGAGTAATAGGCACTAGTTACACCACACTCAGAATACCGTGGACAGCTTTGGTCTCCTTATCTAAGGAAAGACCTACTGGCAATGGAGGCAGCTCGGAGAAGATTCACTAGATTGACCCCGGGTATGGAGGGCTTTTTCTTATGAGGAGAGGTTGAGTAGATTGGACCTGTACTCATTGGAGTTTAGAAGAATGAAAAGTGACCTTATTGAGACATACAGGATTCTCAGGGGGTTTGACAGGGTAGATGCTGAGAGGATGTTTCCCCTTGTGGGAGAGTCAAAGACTAGAAGCATAATCTAAGAGTATGGGGTTGCCCTTTTAAGACAGAGATGAGGAGGAATTTCTTCTCTCAGAGGGTAATGAATCTGTGGATTCTTTACCGCAGTGGACTGCAGATGCTGGCTCATTAAGTTTGTTCAATGCTGAGATAGACAGATTTTTAATCAGTCAAGGAATCAAGGGCAATGGGAGTAAGGCGGGAAAGTGGAATTGAGGATTATACCAGATCAGCCAATATCACATTGAATGGCTGAGCAGACTCGATGGGTCAAATGGCCTACTTCTGCTCCTTTGTCTTATGTTTAAGCTCGGTACTGTAGGGCAGTGATTTTCAAAGTGGGGGTCGTGACCAACAGTTGGTGTAAAATGGGTCTCCAAATGGTCCCCAAAAGTGCTCCGCAAAGATGGCCTGACCGTTTTCTCTCTGGGTCGATTTTCACTGCAGTACTGTATATGACCACATGAGGCTGATGTAGAAGCTGGTGCCATGGCCTTCCTTGGCTTTCTGGGCCACAGTGTAGTTAGGGGAGTTTTCAGAGACCTGTAAAATTCTCTTCGGGCGGCTGAACATCACTTACCTTAAATGTGATGTGGAGATGCCGGCGTTGGACTGGGGTGAGCACAGTAAGAAGTCTTACAACACCAGGTTAAAGTCCAACAGGTTTGTTTCAAACACGAGCTTTCGGAGCACGGCTCCTTCTTCAGGTGAATCATTCACCTGAAGAAGGAGCCGTGCTCCGAAAGCTCGTGTTTGAAACAAACCTGTTGGACTTTAACCTGGTGTTGTAAGACTTCTTACTGTACCTTAAATGTGACAGAGGAGCCCGCTTGGTCCTCACGATCTCACTCCAATCAGGTTCACAGGAGGAGAGGGAAATACACATATCAGGTGCAGACATAGCCTGTTCCAATGTGTTCTCTTTTTCTTTGTGAGAACGGAAAATCCAACTTCTCACATGTAGGTCGTCATGAAGGGCAATAGCAACAAAATGCTTGTATTACTCAGCACTGGATACACCTGGGAGATGCTATTCCAGAATATGGATAGCCTCATGGACTTTTAAAGTGGTATCATAGGTCAGGTACAGCAGCATAGTCTTTTCTTTTGGAGTCAGCTGTAAGTTAATAACTGACTCTGGGGTCTCAACCTCAAAAATAATTTTTCATCCACTACTTCTCTTCCAAAATCTGAAACTTGTCCACTCATTTGCCAGTACTTCCCTGCATATAACACACATGGGCTTTGCATCCTTATTTGTATTGGCACAATTGACAAAACCATACTTCAAGAAATCACCATTATACTGCTTTATTCCCAAGGTAAGATTTTTCTTTGTAGGCTGTTTGCTAGAGGACCTGGACCTTTGTACAGAGCTGACACTAGCACTCTCTATCCCGCCGTGCATTCTGCTGAGCAGCTCTCTCCAGCAGATTCAGATGTGAGATCCTGACCAGTACGTAATCTGTTTGTTTGTGTTTCTGGTTGTCTCTTTCTTGTAACAAAATGATCCATCTTCACAATTCTCCTGCCTTGCTTGCAAGGAGCTAGAAAATGGAAGAGGTTCTCATCCATGATTTGGCATCAAAAGTACATATACAGGGCGCTTGATGCCAAGTATATTTAACACCATTTAAGGAATACCCTACACATCCGTTCTGCCTACCAAAGTGGATCATTTCACATTTTTCCCACATGATTCCTTCTGCCATGTTCTTGCTCACTCACTAAGACTGTCCAAATCCCTTTGAAACTGCTTTACAACTCACAGTCCCAACTAGCCTTGCGTCATCTGCGAACATGGAAATATTACATTTGGTCCCCACATCCAAATCATTGATATATATTGTGAATAGCTGGACCCAAGTGTTGATCCTTGCAGTACCCCATTAGTCACAGCCTGCCAATGTGATAATGATCTGCTTATTCCTACTTTTTTTCTGCCTGTTAGCCAATCAATCTTTAATCCATATCAGTATATGGGGGGGGGTGCGATTCACGCAACGCCACCCCAACGTGATGCCGGTCGGGGGCCACGGCCCCACCCTGCCGATTCTCTGCGCGCGATGGGCCGAGTGGCCGCTGAGATCGGCCGAGTCCCACCGACGTTGCTCTCGTGTGGTCCTACCTGGCGGGACCTCACCGTTCATGTTGCAAGGGGAGCAGCCTGGTGGGGGGGAAGGGGGAAATCCGACCCCGGGGGGGGGGGGGGGGGGGGGGGCTCCACGGTGGCCTGGCCGATGATCAGGGCCTACCGATCAACGGGCGGGCTATCCTGGTGGGGGCCCAAGTTCCTCCGCGCCGGGCCCTTGTAGCTCTCCACCATGTTGCATCTGGGCCAGAGTGGACAAGGCAATCCATGTACATGTACGAACTTGCGGCGGCCATAGCGGGCATGCGTGAACTCCGCGGTGCCTGTTCTGCTGCCAGCTGGAGCAGCGCGAGGCTCTCCAGTGCTATGCTGGCACCCTGTGTGGTGCATCGCTGCTCCTAAAGGCCTGTTGACGCCGGTGTAAAACGCTCTGGCGTTTACGACGGCATCAACACTTAGCCCCAGGATCAGATAATCCCGCCCACTATGTCCACTGACACCTTTTGTATGTTGTTAGTAACATCCTCAAAACATTTAGCCAAATATGATTTCCCATTCATAAATCTATGTTGATTCTGCCCAATTAGATAATTATTATCAAAGTATCAATTTATTACGTCCTTTATAATAGATTCTAGCATTTTCCCTTCTGCTGATGTGTAGATTGACTGTCATATTTCTGTGTATACCATGGGACTATGTACTGGCTGTGAAACATCCTGCTGTCATCAAAACTATTAGGTAAATGCAAGATCATTCTTTTAAGCATCGGGAATGAGTCTCAAATGTCAAGTCTCTTCTTCAAGCCTTTGGATGGATTCAGAACGATGACACTGCTCCAATGAAGATCAGGCTCAAATCTCCAATTGTGATACTGCCCCTTTAAAAGATCCATATTAAGTTCCAATCAGGATGCTATTCGTTTAAGGATTTGGACAAACTTGTGACACTGCTCAGTTTGGTGCAATTGTGATCCTGCTGCTTTGATGATTTGGATCGAGTCTGAGTCATAAAACTGCTCGCTAAGGAGCTGAACGCGTGTGAATTGTGGTGCTCCTCCCAGACCTTTAGCTGAATATCTTACAACCTTCTATTTACAGCACTACTGCGGAGGTCTTTAATTGATGTTATGACAAAGTTGGGATCCCAGAATCAATACCTAGAGGACTCTGGTCACAGCTGCTAATTAGACTATAACAGTTGGTAATCACTCCATTTTTCAGAAAGTAGTTAATTAATGTTCCTGTTTATGTCACCATGCATACAATTTTTGCTGACACTCAATGTTTGGTAGAAAGTGTAATATATGGCAAAGTGGTGTCATTGATATATATTGACACCTCTGACCACCTTTCTTATCTATTCATAAAATGAGTGCTCCAAACTGAAGACATGTCATTCATATAAAAAATAGAATTTTATTATTCTAAAGTGCAAATATTTACTTTCCCAACTTTACAGTAACAGCTACTATAAAAAGAGGGCTACAACAAAAACAATGTGTGATAACATAAATTATAGTATAAAACTGTACACTTATATTTACACTAATCATAATTTTGACAATCTTAGTCATATTTTTTTTCCCTGCACACTGACATTTTGGAATTCACAAGAGACAGTATTGATCGGATGTCAGAGCTGGGTTACAATTCAAAAGGGTTAAAACTGAAACAGATTCAATTAAAAGCTCTCAGCAATAACTCCAACTGGTTCATTAATGCAGCACGCTACACAGCAAAACCCATCCATAACGATCACAAACTAATGTCAATGATCTTCCATTTTATGAATGTGTGCTAGCAAGGGGAAATGGGATTGCAAGCCTCATGTGTGTTGGCTGCATATACTAGACAATCATGGAGAACACCATGATTTTCCATCATGTAATGAGGAAATTGGCCCATAGCTTTGTAAAGCTAGCCCCCTGGTTTCACAATGAACTGTTCGTGCAGTTTTAGGACTGGTGTCAATTGAAACTATGCACTGTGCGGAATTAGTGCACAAATACTTTATCCAATGACTATAGTAGTTTAGGTCAGGAAATGTACGTGAACATTTCCCTTTAGTCTTACAATTCAAATTCAGATGCTGTCGGATAATTCTCAAGTATAGCTTCAATATTAGACTACAATTTTATATTCCTGAATTCCAAAAATGCCGAAATTTTCTTTTAACAAGACTGTTTTCAAACACTTAATATTGACACAAGGGCAACAATCATAACAATGTATTATGGATATAAGAGCTGATATATATTTACCTTTCCTTTAAAACTGACAAAAGTATTCTAGTCGCTGCAGATATCACTTGAATCTACAAAGATGCTTACAGTTAGTCAATAATTAGAAAGCACTGCTTTATGCAGCATAGTCGCCAATCATTCTCCTGTAATACATGGACAAAAAAATGTCATTGTCAGAGGGACAATCATGGTGACAGGAACAGGTTTTGATGAACATCATTTTCCTCTTGATGTGATCACCCTCTGGACATTTGAATTCCACATGCTGCGTGATGGTGGTGTAAGGGGTGCAGCACCTCCCATCGGTGCAGACTCCGCAGAACTTGGGCCGATATGATCTCATGCTGGTACAACCAGAAAACTCAAATTTCATTGACTTGGGCGGCCTTGACGTGCGGACACACTTTTTGCCTTTCTGCAAAATGAAGGAGAAAAGTTAGAAATATCTGCAGAGCACGTTCCGGATATCATGTCTAACATAATTTGCAGGTGAAACTTCAACCCTTATATCAGCTTTCTTTGAAAGTAACAATTATTATACCCATTTCATTAAAGATACATCATTCCCCTTTCTTTGTTGAAAGTACTGTTGGGGAATGAGTTCAACATCTTTTTTTTAAAATTCATTCATGTGATGTGGGTCTCACTGGCTAGGTCAGCATTCATTGTCCATCCTGAATTGCTCTCAAGAAGGTGGTGGTGAGCTGCCTTCTTGAAGCGCTGCAGTCCATGTTGTGTAGGTACACCCAGAGCGGTCAGGGAGGGAGGCCCACGAATTTGACCCAACGACAGTGAAGGAGAATGATTAACACAGCATGGCCTGGGAATCATGTCTGGTTCGCTGCCACAGCAGATGGTGCATTCTACTGAGTTACAAGGGGATTAGAATTCTGGAGGGGACAGTATTTGATTTTAAAGCACTCTGCACAAGCTAAAAATTGTAGCATTAACACTGCCAACAACCAAAGGTTGGAATGGCAATCCGCCGGTGATTTCACCCAGTGTGTTAACAGGTTAGAGGGGCTAAATCAGGTTGGTCCAACCTTTTGACTTGAAGGTCCACATTTCACATTTTTATTCACTTGGAGGGTCAAGGCACAATTTTTTTTTTGGGGGGGGGGGGGGGGTGGGTAAGGGAAATAGACTCAGAGGAATTTAAATTAATTTCACTATTATGCCAGACAACACATCTGCATCTCTGTAGACAAGATGCAGATGTGAAGATTAATTTATTGCCTTCCCTACACCATCAATTAAGAGGGATACACCTTCCCTTGTTTTTACCTACTACAAGAAGTCAATGCACTTGACGTAGCATGGTCGCATATTCCAAATCTAATGCCCGTCTGCCAGCCTGTGAAGTGCCCCCCCCCCCCCCCCCCCTCCAAACATGCTATATCAGGGCCCTACCCAAGGCCTGACTCCCTTTCCTCTCTGCTGCTGCTCTGACCCCTGCACAATGTTGTGAGTCATGCTGGCAGAGACGGAGATTCAAAACCTATATGGCAACTGCACTGCGTACCGCTTGTTCGGTCACAGGCTGGTTCCCCACGTATTGGCTGCTGGTGAACTCACCAGTGAGCCTATTGGATACCAGTGCAGTGAGGAGATAGTCTGTCATTGGTTGACAGGCTCACAGCATTTTTCAAATTGATGTCAATTGGAATCATCTGCGTCCAATCCAAAAGTGTAGCTGGATGGATCAAAACACTTGTGGGCCATATCTGGCCCTTGGGCAAGCCTGGCCTAAATAATCTACTCCTGTTTCTGTATTCACAGGACAGGAATGGACTTGGGACCTTCTAGGTCTGCATGACTAAGCGTTATATTAGGCATTAACTTTGAGAATGAGGGAAAAATCAAAATAAGTTTTAAATTCATTTGCAGGATGTGGGCACCACTGGCTAGGCCAGTATTTATTGACCATCCCTCATTGCCCTTGAGAAGGTGATGGTGACCCACCTTCTTGAACCAATAGTGCTGTTAGGAAGGGAATTACAGGATTTTGACCCAGCAACAGTGAAGTCTCAGGATGGTGAGTGACTTGGTGGGGGAGAACCTCCAGTTGGTGGTGTCCCCAGGTATCTGCTGCCCTTGTCCTTCTAGATGATAGTGGCTTGGGTTTGGAAGCTGCCTAAGGATAAGGTGATAACCTTCTTGTGAAATTGCATTATTATTTAGATATATCAATAGTTTCTATGGAATCTGTAAATAATTGAAATCTCTGGCAAAAGCAGAGGATATTGCTCCTTTAAGACAAGCTAAGATAGGCTGTTAAAAAATGGAATTATTTGCTTTTGAGATGTTGAATACCTTGATACGTTTCTCGAGATGAGTGTCACAGGGACGGATTGTGCACAGTCTGCTCTGCTTCTCTAGGCGACACTTCCTGTTGTCATTCGTCACCCTGGTGGAAAGTCCCATTCCACAGGACTTTGAGCAGGCACTCCAGTCTGTGGTTTGGACAATACAGTTGTCTCGGACCTGACTGGAATCAGGCCCAAACATAGCTTCTTGTCTGTAAACTGAAATTTAAAAAAAAGCATTAATGAAAACAGGCTGGACTGATATCGTATTAAACAATCAATATGTTAACAGATAGACTTAAAGATTTTTCCAGTAGGAAAATGTCTCAATTCAAGATCTACAAATTAATCTATTTCAATGCTTTAGTCACTGTTTATTAGCTAGTTGCCCGATTATCTATACTAAATCAGTAAAGTACAGTTTAGTGAATGGTTTGCTGATCAATGCTGTTCCAGTCTTTTTCCATTTCTGGTGAGGGTGTTTAAGAGGAACTACATTTCCAAGACAATGGTGGTCAAGCAAAGGCGCTCAGTTGATTAATGATAGTTTGTGCTTTTGTTCAGAGTCCAGCAAAGGATTAACCCTTACCGGCCATGGCAGCATTGAAGACAGAGTGATCTCGAGGCTGGTCACAAACCCACTCCTCACAGCATTTTCCAGGGATTTTAACTCGTCTGGGTGTGGGGCAATCTGGGCTTGGCAGACGCACATCATCTCTGCAGAAAGGGACACAGCCGATTGCTCCATCCATGCAGGTGCACTGATATTTGCAGCTGGGCTGAAATGACTCCCCGCTCCTGTAGATCATTCCTCCCAGGTCACAGGTAGCTCCTTCCCTGGCTAGGAGACAGCAAAGCCAGCAATTAAAAAGATAAACTTCAAAATACAACATTTCTGAGGAAAAAGAGAAATCAAACTGAAACATTAACTTTCTCTCCTTGATGCTGCTCGACTTGGTATTTTCAGTCTTTATTCGATTCAAGTCTAGCTAATCAGAATCCCAACTCAATATCTGCCAAGCCTTTTGCACCTTGGTGATGAACGATTGAAAGATTTGAAATGTTAACCCTCTTGCAACAGAATCTGTCCAAAGCTGTGTTTGTTGGTGTGTTTTCTTTTGGTATCATGACGCTGCCAACAGCCTCAGCTCAGTCCAAAGCACCCTCACCCTCCAGTCAGGATGGACATAACTCAAGCTAACAGCTCAGTGCAACACTGAGGAGGAGCTGTGCTCTCAAGAAGCAGTCTTTCAGGTGACAGGTTAAATTGAAGCCCTCTCAAGTGGGCAAGAAAGATCCCACGGCACCATCTTGAAGAAGGGGCAGGTAGGTTGTCCCCAGTGCCCTAGCCAAGATTGATTTTTCAATCAGCAATTAATCTGGTTACCAAAGCAAGATACAGTGAATGCTAGAAACCAGAGGTAAAAACAGAAAATGCTGGAAACACTCAGCAGGTCAGGCAGCATCTGTGGAGAAATAAAATTAATGTTTCGGGTCTGTGATTTTCCATCAAATCAGAAATGGTAACTCCAGCTAGGATTTTCTGGCCCTGCCTGCCAGGGTCTTCCAATCCCACCAAAGTCAATGGATTTTTAGCTGGTTCACTGCTTCTGCCACAGGAGGAGCCACCCTGGAGGGATGAAAAATGTTGCCCTCTGAATTTCTCTCTGCCAGACCTGCTGATTATTTCCAGCATTTTTCTGGTACAATTAATTAGGTTATCTGGACATTCACAGAAGAATTTGGCCCATTGGGTCTGCACTGGCTCACTGAAAGAGCATTCTACCCAGTCTCACTCCCCCTGCCGTAACCCCATAAACTTGCACATTCTATAATAATAATAAATTATTATCACAAGTAGGGTTCAATGAAGTTATTGTGAAAACCCCTAGTTGCCACATTCCGGCGCCTGTTTGGGGAGGCTGGTAAGGGAATTGAACCCACGCTGCTGGCATTGTTCTGCATTACAAGCCAGCTGTTTAGCCAGCTGTGCTAAACCAGCCCCTCTTTTCAGCTATACCTCCTCTCGGCCTTCTTTTCTCCTAGGGAAACACACCCAACCTCTTCAATCTATCCTCATAGCTACAGTTGTTTACGCATTGCTGTCTGTGGGAGCTTGCTATGTGCAAATTGGCTGCTGTTCCTACATTACAAACAATAGCTACGCCTGAGGAAGTAACTCAGGGACTGAGAGCTTAAAAGGTGCTCTATGAATACAAACCACTTCTTCCTCATGTGAGGAGAGGAGGCAATATATCATTCTAATAAATGCAAAATACTGCAGATATTAGAAATCTGAAAATGCTGGATAAAATCAGCAGGTCTGACAGCATTTTTGAAGAGAGAAACAGAGTTAATATTTTAGGTCTAAATGATCCTTCATTGTTATATGCGGTTGGTTTAGCTCACTTGGCTAGACAGCTGGTTAGTGATGCAAGGCCAGCAGCACGGGTTCAATTCCTGCACTGGCTGAGGTTACTCATTCCTTCTCAACCTTGCCCCTTGCCCGAGGTGTGGTAATCATCACCAGTCGGCTCTCAGCACAGTCATCAGCCTATTGCAATTTTACCTTCAGCAGTGGTTAACACTGCTACCTCACAACACCAGGCACCTGGGTTCAAATCCAACCTTGGGTGACTGTGTGGCGTTTGCATATTCTCCCTGTGTCTGTGTGGGTTTCCTCTGGGTGCTTCGGTTTCCTCCCACAGTCCAAAGATGTGCAGGTTAGGTGGATTAAAATTGCCCCAGAGTGTCCAAAAGATTAGGTTGGGTTACGGGGATAGGGTGGAGGCAAGGGCCTAAGTAGGGTGCTCTTTCAATGGGTCAGTGCAGACTCGATGGGCCAAATGGCCTCCTTCTGCATTGTTGGGATTCTATGAAATCATACTACTCCTTTAGGCATGCTATTGAGTTCAGGAGTGGCTTACCCAAGCAGATGCCAGCTTGCTTGTTGGTGTGGGTGGCCAGGTTGCAGTACAGCCCCTTGTGTTGGTCACAGGGCTCTTTGACGTTACACACATCACCCAGTTGCTTGGCGCAGACCTTACAGCAGCCGCAGGCATCAGTTAACAGGCTCACCCCAGGAGGACAGCGTGGGGTCCCAGGGGAACAACGGCAAGGAAACACACACTCCTCGGCGCCAACTGCAGCCTGAATAAAAACAAAAATCACTAACACAGTTAAAAATAGGATGGTGCAAGCTGGGGGATGAAACGCAGAGCGTTTTAATATCGATTAAAATGGACAGGAATTTGCAACACAATTCTAGGAGAGGGAATATTAAACGGAACTAGACTCATGAACATTCCTGCCCGTCTGTGCACTGAATAATGCCGTGCGTTCCCAGCTACACAAATATATTCGCATTAATTTGGAAAAATGTATCGATGTCAAAAGATTTGCTCTTACAATTAGGGAAACCCTCGGTTTTTTAACACAGAAAAACTGCACAATCCACAGAATTGGTCTTTTTTTTTTGACAATATGTAAACTATCCCCCAAACTAACTCAGTGATAACGAACAATGGTTTAAAAAATCAATTTAATCCCATTTTAATGCATCGTAAAATCCACTTTCAAACACATTTAGTGATATAAAAAGGACCTGTGCGGCCAGGGAAATAATCTCCAATATCACCTCCCCCTCTTTACATAACGTCCAAATTAATAAAGTGCTTCCTCCCATGGCCGATCAGCCGGTACCTCCACCCCCCCCCCCCATGGCCGATCAGCCGGTACCTCCTCCCATGGCCGATCAGCCGGTACCTCCTCTAATGGCCGATCAGCCGGTACCTCCTCCCATGGCCGATCAACCGGGACCTCCTCCCTCCCCCCCCCCCCCATCCCATGGCCGATCAGCCGGTACCTCCTCCCATGGCCGATCAGCCGGTACCTCCTCCCATGGCCGATCAGCCGGTACCTCCCCCCGCCCTCCCCCCCCATGGCCGATCAGCCGGTACCTCCTCCCATGGCCGATCAGCCGGGACCTCCTCCCATGGCCGATCAGCCGGTACCTCCTCCCATGGCCGATCAGCCGGGACCGCCTCCCATGGCCGATCAGCCGGGACCGCCTCCCATGGCCGATCAGCCGGGACCGCCTCCCATGGCCGATCAGCCGGGACCGCCTCCCATGGCCGATCAGCCGGGACCTCCTCCCCCCCCCCCCCCCCCATGGCCGATCAGCCGGTACCTCCTCCCCCCCCCCCCCATATCCATGGTCGAACAGCCGGTACTCCCTCCCCCCATATGGTCGAACAGCCTGTGCCCATCCCCCCACGGCCGATCAGCCGGTGCCCCCTCTCCCCACCATGGCCGCAGCCAGTGCCCATTGCTGCCCCCCACGGCCGATCAGCCGGTGCCCCCTCCCCCCACCATGGCCGCAGCCGGTGCCCATTGCTGCCCCCCACGGCCGATCAGCCGGTGCTCCCCCCGCCGCGGGGTTGCTCAGTATCAAAAGTGGACCTACGCAAAAAAAGAGAAGAACCAGCGCCAAGCAGCGGGCGACCGTCATTCCAACTTCAGCCATTTTCTTTCACTCCAGATAACTTGAACAGCTTTGGTTCCTTCAGCCGAACTGCTGCAAACTCCACTGAAAGTCGGTGGGGGGAGAACCTCCTTAAATAGCCGGAGAGAGGGCGGGTCAGCCGCCTCAATAACATTCCACAGAGGCCAGATGTCCACAAAATTCTTCTTGTCTGCTTCCAATTCCCGATTCCTAAAACTTCACACCGAGCCGCCAACAGGACCGACCTGAGAATGACTGAAACAGTTTAAAACATTTTTAGCTTCATTGAATGAACCCACTTCAAAAGGATATTTTTTTTCCGGGAAAAATCAAACTTCAGTTTCCAAAGTCAATGACATTTTGGGTCAAAGAAAGCTTTGATGAGGTGGAAGCAGAATCCGTAATAGTTTTAAAAAGAAAAACTGATAAATATTTATGAAAGGAAAATTTAAAAGTTATTGCGCTCAGAGGCTAGCTCTGTCAGTGAGATAGTACAGGTAGAGTTGGTTCCTGCATCGGTGCATAATTGTATGAATCTGTGATTCGGTAATCTTTTGCCCAAACTGAACTGAGCCGAATACTTATTAATCAGTCTGAGATTCTCCTATACTTAGATCTTTACAGTTTACAAGTAGACAAACAGTGAACAAAAATAAACATAAAATACCAGGGATGGTGGAAATGTGAAGTAAAAACAGGCAATGCTAGATCTGTGAAGAGAGAAACAGAGTTAAAGTTTTGAATCTGTTTGTCTCTTTGGAGCTCCACAGATGTTGCCAGACCTGCAGAGTTTTTCCAGCATTTTCTGCATTTATTACAAAAAACAATTGTCCTCGAAAAAATGCTGAAACATTTATATCATAATTTAAGGTTACTTATTTAAATGTATGTTGTATGTGTTGTTTTACACTTAAGGAGCTCTGAAATACTCCAATAATGTGCTTTGTTCATAAAATTTTAATTAACAGATGCAAGTAAGTGACAACCATGGCTCAGTTGCTGAGTTTCCAGGTTCATGTCCCACTCCAGGTCTTGAGCACAAAAATCTATGCTAACACTTTATTGCAGTACTGGGGGAGTGCTGCATTGTCAGAGGTGCTGCCTTTTGGATGAGACGTTAAACTGTGGCCCCATTTGCCTTTCAGATTTAATATAAAAGATCCCTACTTTGATGGAGAGCAGGGAAGTTATCCCTGGTGTTCTGGCCAATATTTATCTCTCAGTCGAAATCAGAAAAAAACACAGATCATCTGGTCATTATAACATTGCTGTTTGTAGGAGCTTGCACACAAAATTGGCTGCAGCGTTTCCTACATCACAATTGTGATTATACTTCAAAAATACTCCAGTGACCTTGTAAATGCAATTCTCATCTGTGACATTATACAAATGTCACAGATAAGACATTATGAAGAGTTACTGTTATGTTAAAACTAGCTACCAGGGAGAGCTAAGGGACAGTACTATAAATTGCACTGACTCAGATTTCTGAGAGAGTGAGCTGGACAGGGTAGATAGGGTTTAGAGGCGAGTGGAGTAGAGTGCATTGTAGAGCTTGTAAAATAGAATATAATTGTAGTTAGAATATAGAGACCGCGTTAGTGAGTGTAGTTTAATAATCTATTTGTTTACCATAGGGATAAGTGTCAAACTCTAAATCAAGTAGTGTAAATAACATTAGTTTAGTTCATGAAAAGAACTTCAAGTGTCTTTGTGATCACTACGCTTTCCATCCTGAAGTCAACCTCACAAAGATCACCACATTATCTTTTTACATTTAAGAGCACTCTGGGTTGGTTCATGAAGTGAAGAATTCCTTTACCTTCTCACTAACTGGGGAGGCTTTAGGATCATGCAACACATGGAATTGTGGGGGGCCCTGTTCGGATTGTGGAATATTCCCAGAGCCAGCCAATGAAGGCCCTCAGCTAACCAAGAATCCTCCAAGCCAATCAGGGGCCCTGGATCCAATAATCTCTTTAATGATCTCAGCTTTATTGAAATTGTGCTCCTCTCAAGGTTCCTTATGGTTGATTTCCACTGGGGTTCGACTTAAATATATTAGCCCCAGTGACTTTTAAAATAATTCTGTTTGAAGTTTGCTCTTAAAAATGATAATCACTTCGATCTTATGATTCAATGTTGAGGGGTGGGAGGAGGTTTGTGAGGAGTATAAACACCAGTAGGGATCCTTTGGACTGAATGGCCTATTTCAGTACTGTAATTCTCTATGTAATTTTGTGCATGTTTTAAGCAGCCTTAGCCTGTTCCTGTATGTGCTCTCTAGTCCTATAATCTGCAGTGAGTTTGATTGCTTTAAAGCACATTACATGTTAACTGGTCTCTTTTTACAGCAGCGCTCTCTCCATTTGCCCTCTCCTCAATGGTTGGCTTTTTGACTACATTGGTTGATCAGCCTCCAAGTGGCTCATTAAAATTACAGTTGTTCACGTAGGAGCCTAGACTGTAAATACCAATTGCCTATTTGATTGCATATGGCATCACAGCTGAATTTGGTTCTGCCATCACCAGATGCGCACACATTTGTTTTCTGCAATATAAGCCGCAGGACGATGATTGGAAATAGGAACTTGGACTAATTTCATGTTTGCCAGAACAGATACAAACAGATCAATTATAAATCCCTTATTTTATTTATTATAAAATCCCTCTTCCCTTAAGTTAGTTGAGATCAGCTAACTCGCCTGGTATCTTTCTGCCCTACATAGCTCACCCATTCATTAACCTGCTTGGTTGTCAAGGGAGATTAGGTATATTTATTTGATTTGTTTATCTGTATTACAATTTTATCAACTTGAAAAGCAAGAGAGGAGATAATTACAGGAAGGGTGGGTTTGCTTGTGTTTGTTTATTGACAGATACCAGAGCAGATTAGGAGGTTGTTATATTCTATGGGAACAAAGGAGACAATTATATTTGTTCTACCACACACCGGAGGGTGCAGAAATAACAAAATAATTGCCAGTACACAAGAACTATTGTAAACCAGCACCAGTTAGTCTTCAGACCTCATTTTGTTTTAAGAAAGCACAGATTAAAGCAATAGACAATATTCTGAAGGAAATGACCAGTCGAGTGGTTTAGTGTAGCTCCATTGAATTTAGTGATTAGCATTTGTTCTGATTAATGAAACTATATTTGGAGCACCAGTTTGTTTTTACAGATTTGTTTTGCTTAAATATTAATATCCTTGGGAGAAACCAGAGGCAGTGCTGTTGGAGGAATCTAATTCACTTACCGCATTCAGAACATTCCACATAGTTCTGTGGTTTTGAGCATGTTCCCAATAGTTGCTTCCTCATATGCAGAAGTCAGATCACAGTTCCCTGGGTTCAGTACAGTACATACAACACGGAAATCTCAATAATTTCAAAGCAGATGTTTTTCTTGCAAAGGCTCAATACTATTTACTTGGAGTTTATTCTTTTTAATTTAACAGTACTGGTTCAAATTTCCCTTCTTTGATGCTACTTTAAGAAGTACCGCTAGAGGGCATATGGATATGGATTTGCAACAGGTTAATGCTGCACAGCATAGCAACAGTGTGGGCTCGATTCTCTGCCTCATTACCCTCTCGCTCAAGTGAAAAGAGGCCGGTGAATAGCGGGAGAGGCAGAAAACGAGAACCGCCCCGGGCCAGGATTCTCCAAAATCCCGGCCAAGTGTTGACGCCGGCGTCAAAACTGGCGCGAGCGACGCCGGAATCAACGGGCCTCGAGGCCCAAGCATTCTCCTTGTCTTTGGGGGCTAGAACGTCGGCGGAGTGCTGTGCGTTACTCCAGCGCCAAAAGCCGTCTCTACACGGCAGGTGCGGGTCCACGCATGCGCTCCACGGCCATCTCCGTGCCGGCCCCCGGGCAACATGGCAGAGCCCTACAGGGGCCCGGGTGCGGAGGAACATAGCCCTCCCTCCGGAATGAGCGCGCCTGCCAATCGGTTGCCCCCGATCGTGGGCCTGGCCACCCGTGGAGGCCCACCCTTGTGTTGGCTCCCCCTGCCCCTTCACCAGGACGGCCCCCACAGCCAGAAGGCCGCAGCCTCGCCAGGTGGGACTATATGTAAGCCACGTCGGCGGGGTTCGGTGGGCACTCGGTCCATTGAGCGCGGAGAATCGTTGCGGGCCGCTGTCAACGGCCCCCGACTGGTCGCCGAAGAATCGGCGGCCCGATGTCACAGCGGCGTGGTGGGATTCTTGCGGCCCCCCAGCGATTCTCCGACCCAGCGCATGCTCAGAGAATCCTGGCCCAGGTGCCAAACAGTTTACGGTGCAAACGGTCCGCTCCGGTAGGTGAAATCGGGATCTCGCTGTAGCATGGCGAGAAACCAATTATCACCACTTAAGCCGTATTTCCATACAATGAATGGGAGCCACCCCTTATCCTATGACCTCCCATCATTCATTCGCCTCCCAAGCAAGTGGTCACACTAGCGCCAATTAATACTCCTTTTGAAAAATTTGAACCTGGCGGAAGGGCTGCTATGGGGAGCTGAGGAGGTGTGTAGCTGTCTTTGCCCACAGGCAAAGAGCACGGGGACACTAGGCTTCCCATCCCAGTGCACAGTGGGGGTTGGGGGACTCTCTGCTGAGAGTGGGGGATCCTTCACAGGGATGGGCCGCCATGGGAAGGGGGGAGGCACTGGGGGGGCAACCAGGGGGCAACCGCTCACGGCACCACCATGCCAACCCTGGATTGTGTTTACCCATTCCGGCGGCAACCATTATCCCTACCTGTCTGCGCCACTGACCACCTATAACCCCCATCAACTACCGAGGCCTCTACAGTGTGGCTGAAGGCTACTGCTAATAGGGAATTGGCAATCGTCATTAAATGAGCACTTCACACAACCCAAGTGGATTTCTGTGTGTAGCCGGGCCATGTAGCATATGGGAGTCATTGCCTAGCATCCCAATCACACCTTGATGAATGGACACTGTGCCTGAACACTGCGGGAGGCAACACCACACACGCAATAGCCAACATCCGAACACCCAGCAGATGGGACACAGCTCCAGGGACATGTCCACAGCTGGAGGGTGGGTGAGTGCCAAGGGGAGGGAACCAGCACTTGGTCCAGGTGACGTTATGAGTGGGTGTCCGGGGTACAGGGTCTGAGGTCCGGTGAGGGGGCCTTGCTGTGGCTGGGAGTGCATGGGTAGAGCGTTCCTGGATGGGAGCCACTGTTGTTTGTCAGTCTAATACCCTCTCCCAATTCCTTACGGATAATGGATGCAATGAAATGAAATGAAATGAAAATTGCTTATTGTCACATGTAGGCTTCAAATGAATTTACTGTGAAAAGCCCCTAGTCGCCACATTCTTGCACCTGTCCGGGGAGGCTGGTATGGCAATTGAACCGCGCTACTGGCCTGCCTTGGTCTGCTTTAAAAGATAGCTATTTAGCCCACTGTGCTAAACCAGCCCCCCAATGGCCGGGATATTGGATGCAGAACTTGCCTTTGTGGTGCTGCTGGTAGGCCAGGTGGCCAGATGCCGGAGACAGTGGTAGCAGCAGCATCTGCAGATGCTCGAGGCTGCGGCCTATGTGCCAGACCCGTCCCACACCCTGAGGACCCGGCCGCCCATCAGGCCAGGGATTGACCCAGATGTCATCCTTAAATATCAGTGCTACACTATCTCCCTTACCTTCCTGTCTGTCCTTCCGAATAGTTTGATACCACTGGATATTTAAGTCCCAATTGTGACCATCCTGCAGCCATGTCTCGGTAGTCACCATTAAATCATACTCATTTATGATGATTTGTATCATCAACTCATTTATCTTGTTTCGAATGCCATGAACATTTAAGTAAAGTGCCTTTATGCTAGTTTTAATAGCTTCCTTTTGAATCCTAACAACTCCATTAATAACATCTCCTGAGTTCTTCCCTTTATCTTTTTTCGTAACTTTCGGTATAGTTGAACCCATCTTTCCACGTACTAAGCTGCTGCTTTGCTTCCCATTAACCATTTAGTTCCTGTAGTGCAACCCTTCCATCCCTCCCTCAACATACAGCTCGTGTGCGACCACCAGATGAAGATAATGCACATGTGCACTTTTCCCGGGGAGTGTCCATGACAGCTACATTCTGGGCAGTCGGTCACCCTCGGCCTGTTCGAGGAGCACCCCAGGATGGGTGGCTGGCTCATGGGGTCCGCTGCGGACCTGGCTAATGATGCCAGTATGGAGGCCGGGGACCGCAGCAGAGACCCAATACGAGGCCCATTCAGCCACCCAGGCTGTCATTGAGCAGTGCATCAGACTCCTCAAAATGCAGTCCGATGCCTCGACCACTTCGGTGGTGCCCTGCAGTACAGCCCCCGGAGGGCCGCCCACTTGAAATGAAATGAAATGAAATGAAAATCACTTATTGTCACAAGTAGGCTTCAAATGAAGTTACTGTGAAAAGCCCCTAGTCGCCACATTCCGGCGCCTGTTCGGGGAGGCTGGTACGGGAATTGAACCGTGCTGCTGGCCTGCCTTCGTCTGCTTTAAAAGCCAGCTATTTAGCCCAGTGAGCTAAATCAGCTCCTCCATTCTGTGGGGCGACGTGCTGGAGGTTGGTGATGAGGGACATGTGGCCACATCCGAGGAAAGGAGGAGGAGGATGATGAGGTGGCACCCGACCAGCAGGGGCTGGAGGACGAGGCCGAGGAGGAACCCAAGGACCAGATGGAGGCTGCAGGAATGGCGAAAGCAGTGAGGGTGCGGCAAACCCGGAGGGACAGAGAGGCCCTCGTACTCGGCCGATTCACTTAGAATGTGGCCGGTCCATCACCCCCCACTCTCATCTCCCACCCTCCCAGAGTATGTGTCACATCACTCCAGGGTGTGTCAGCATCATCAGCTGTCGAGGGCAATGATAACCCGTAGAGAGCTGAGTGCCTGTGCTCCTCAGGACTCACATCAGAGGTGGAGGCAGCCAGCTCCTTACCTCGTCCCGTGGCCTTTGATGCCCCTGGCGGGCATCCTGTGGGAGCTCTGGGGCCGGAAGACCCGGGCTCACTTGTCGATGGCACATGCACTGCCGTGCCGCCCTGTCCTGTGTGCTGACCCTGAGACGTGGCCTCATCAGACAGGTGGATCCCTCGGGAGCTGATGGCCACCGTCACCACACCATAGGACTGGTTTGGGTTGCCACCCAGTGCTTCCCTCCTCCCACGCGGTGCCCATAGGACCCTGTGGTTCAGCTTGGGGCGGAGGGGCAGCTGGTTCGAGCCCAGGCTGCTCCTGCATCATCTGGCTCTGCCAGCCCTGACGGTACCCCGTGGTCTGCACCATCCTTGGCGACACTCCTCAGTAACTGGGACATGCTCTGCCGCGCTGGGTGTTGCATGCAGATTTGGAGGGCGGACGGATACTCCCATGGAGATGGAAAGGTTTTGAGGGAGGGTGGAGTGGGGGACCATTGGTGAGCTACTCACCCGTGCTGTCCTGTCTAGGTCATTGACCTTCTTCCTGCATTAGAGGCCAGTCCTGCTGGTCACACACCCTAAGCTCACAGCTGCCGCCACCTGATCCCAGGCAGCACTGGCTGCCCGATGGCTGAACCTCCTGGACCCTGGGGGGAACAGGACACCCCTCCACAGCATCTAGCAGCCTCCTCAGGTCAGCGTCCCTGAAACATGGTGCTGGGCTCCTCAGCGCCATTGTTGCGAGCTCGCTGTGGTTGGCTGAGCAAGTGCAGCTTAAGTGGTATTCGACCTTGTTAGCCTGGGGCTGGCGAGCGCGGTGCTGTCAAATTAGCTGCCGAGCATTCAATTAAGGCAAGAGCACAGTGGTTAGCACTGTTGCTTCACATCGCCAGTGTCCCGGGTCCCATTCCCGCTTAGGTCACATCTGTGCGGAGTCTGCACTTTCTCCCCGTGTCTGAGTGGGTTTCCTCCGGGTGCTCCGGTTTCCTCCCACAGTCCAAAGACGAACTGTTCGGTGAATTGGACATTCTGAATTCTCCCTGTGTGTACCCAAACAGGCGCCGGAATGTGGCGACTAGGAGATTTTCACAGTAACTTCATTGCGGTGTTAATGTAAGCCCGTAGGGCCTCTCAGTAAGTGGACCAATTAACGTTGAATAGCATTGCCGGCCTCACTGGGCCGAATGCCAGGAAGCTCGTGGCAGGTAGCACAGTGGTTAGCACCGTTGTTTCACGGCTGCATGGTCTCAGGTATGATTCCTGCCTTGGGTCACTGTGTGAAGTCTGCACATTCTCCCTGTGTCTGCGCGGGCTTCCTCCGGGTGCTCCGGTTTCTTCCCACAGTCCAAAGATGTGTAGGGTAGGTGGATTGGCCATGATAAATTGCCCTTAGTGTCTGAAAAGGTTGGGTGGGGTTACTGGGATAAGGTGGATGTGTGGGCTCAAGTGAGGTGCTCTTTCCAAGGGCCGGTGCAGACTTGATGGGCCGAATGGCCTCCTTCTGCACTGTAAATTATATAATTCTATAATTCCCTCTCGCTACATCACTTAGAAATCTTTCCAGTGAATTGTGCCCTTTGTCTCAATAAGACAGTTCAATCATTGTCATACATTTTAATAAACTATTAAGACTATATAACATTCTTATGTGCATCCATGTTTTTAAAAATTGACTTCTAGGGCCCAAATTGACCTCATTCAAAACCCACCCATTTACAGTTAAAACTGGCCCCATAACCTCAGTATCAGGAGCTGAAATCCAGCCAAGTTTCCTGCACCTGTCCAGTGATTCTTCATGGAGAATGCACATATACGCATGTTTCATGGGGAAAGGAGTGGGCTCAGTTGTGATCTCCCACCATGGATAATAGCTTGCAGTTACTATCTAACTTCAGTTTGTCCAAAATTCTGTTGCCCTATCCTAATTCACACACTAAGTTCCATTCCCATATCACCCGATCTCACTCACCTACATTGGCTCTCTATTAGGCGAACTACACCTCCATAGCTCTGTAACATCCTCCAACTCTACAACACTCTGAGACCGACCTCATCCTCCAATTCTGGTCACACACATCCCTGATTATCTTTGCTCCATCGTTGGTGATTGGGGTTCAGCAGCTTGTGCCCTGAAATTCCCTCCCTAAATCTCTCCCTCTAACTGCCTCTCTCTATTTGTGCGATTTAATAGACAGGTAACTGTCCCGTTTTGGCAAATTTAGCGGAGTGTTTCCTGGCATTTTCAGTGGCAAGAACAATCCCGCTATTAAATGGGACTCTGCTTATGGAACGTTCATTTCAAATTTAGCCACAACCTGGGCACCATTACACCAGCTCCTAAAGATGCATCAGTGGTGGCAATGGAGGAACCCCCAAGAAGAAGACTTTAGAGTTGTGAAGCAAGCCTTGCAGAGCTCGAGCCTCTTGGTGTATTTTGACCCGGGGAAACCAATCATGCTCACACGTGATGTGTCCCATAGAACATACAGTGCCGAAGGAGGCTATTTGGCCCAACGAGTCTGCACCGACCCACTTAAGCCCTCATTTCCACCCTATCCCCGTAACCCAATAACCCCTTCTAACCTTTTCTTTTTGGTCACTAAGGGCAATTTATCATGGCCAACCCACCTAACCTGCACATCTTTGGACTGTGGGAGGAAACTGGAGCACCCGGAGGAAACCCATGCAGACGCAGGGAGAACGCGCAGACTCCGCACAGACAGTGACCCAACGGGGAATTGAACCTGGGATCCTGGTGCTGTGAAGCCACAGTGCTATCCAGTTGTTCCTCCATGCTGCCCACGGAATGTCCCCTTACGGAATGTATTATCCCACAAAATAGGAGATGGTTCTGAGCACCCGATCATTTTAGCCTCGAGGATCCTTTCAGAAGTAGAATGGAACTGTGCCCTGATCGAGAAGGAGGGCTTAGCAGTTATATACAGTGTGAAGAAATTCACCAATATGTGTATAGACACTGGTTTGACATAGTTATTGACCTCAAGCCATTACTGGTTCTTTCAAGGGAAGACAAGCCAGAGTCTTGGCGAGGGTGCACGTTGGATCTTGTTGTCGGCGGCCGACAATTATGTTTTCCAGCTCCAGCCTGCCATGCAATTTGCCAGTACGGATGCATTAAGTCGAATGCCCTGCCAAAGAGCATTCCACCGCCATCTGTACCTGAGGAGATCATACTGGCTTTGAACGTCCGCGACACTCTGCTATTGCCTGCCAGACACATTCGTAACTGGATCCATAGAGACTCCATAATATTAAAGGTGGCAATACGAGAAATCTGAGCAACTAAGGCCCTACTTCGCCAGTCAGGACAAATTTACCTGTGAGGATGGCAGGATTCTGTGGGGATCACAAGGGGCCCCTCCTACAAATAAGACTCTATCAATTAAAGTGCTTCACACTAAATTCTTAACGCTAATTGCAATACTCTATCATAGTCTAAACTATAAACTCAACATAGAACATAGGATTATTTCCTACAGCGCAGAAGGAGGCTATTCAGTCCATCGAGTCTGCACTGACCCTCTGAGACAGCACCCTACCTAGGCCCACTCCTCCAACCTATCCCTGTAACCCCACCTAACCTGCACACCTTTGGACACTAAGGGGCAATTTAGCATGGCCAATACACCTAACCTGCACATCCTTGGGATTTTGTTGGGGAAGTTGGAAATGGGAGCAACGTGGAGAAAATCCTGGTGGAAATGTCTGTCTATTCTGTCTATTCCTCATACGTACGGAGAATATTCCACCCTGAGTGAAGAAAGTGTTACCTAAGGTCACATACAGCTGGACTGACATTAAAAAAAACACAGGAACAAGTAAATTTCAGTCATTTAAACCACTAAAGGGTTGTGATTCAGCTCAGGTCATCAGGGCAAATGTGAAAGGTTCTATAGCGCTGAGAGGGTTTTTCTGTGGTGCTCAGACGTGGTGTGCACTAGAAGAGTAAACGCTTCTGTCTGACATTTGTCCTCTGTGAGGGAGCGAAACACTAGTCCCACAAACAGTACATTTTATGACCAGTAATACTGTCATGGATTAGTCTGATCAGCTGGAAAATATTACAGCCGTCAAGCCTTTTATTACAAGAAGAGCAATTCAAAGTCATGAATGAAATCACATTCATATCTGAGACGTGAATAGTTCCCAGTGTTTTACTCTCTACAGAATCATAGAATCATAGAATCCCTACAGAGCAGAAAGAGACCATTCAGCCCTGTGACCCCCATCTAACCTTTGGGCACTGGGGGGAAATTTAACAGGGCCAATCCACCTAACCTACACATCTAGAGTCCCTACAGAGCAGAAGGAGGCCATTCAGCCCATTGAGTTTGCATCGACACTCTCGAAGAGCATTCCACCCAATTCCACTCTCCCTTATCCCATAGCCCCATAACCTAAGCTACACATATTTGGACACTAAGAAATAAATTATGATGGTCAATCCACCTAATCTGCACCTCTTTGGACTGTGAGAGGAAACCAGAGCACCCGGAGGAAACCCAAGCATGACATGGGGAGAAAGTATAAATTCCACACCCAAGGCCAGAATTGAACCCAGGTCCCTGGTGCTGTGATGCAGCAGTGGAACCATTGTGCCGCCCCATATATGGTGCCCACCCAGGGCAGGCAAAGATTAAAATGCTGGCATGCAACTATGTCTGGTGGCTAGGCATACATAAAGCCAATGAAGAATTGGTGCATCAGTGCCAACCTTTCCAAATATAGCAGTCCTTGCCTCCGTCGGCCACTCTCCAACCTTGGGAATGGCCAGATTGACCGCTTGAGGAGTCAGAGGCAACGATTCCCAGTTTGGAGTCAACAAGTCCCAGCAGTATTGTGAACACAACTGTAACTCCGTCCGTCTGAAGGGAACCAGGGGCTCCTAAATCAACACAACCAGCTGCACCTGTGGAAGACTGTGAGGTCAGTTTGCCTGTCATTTAGGCAGTGCCTCCTGAGTTGACACCAACTGTTGACAATTTGATTATCCAGACGAAGTAGGGCTGTGGAGGTCCGGGAGAACCCAGAGGCCTCCGGACTGATGACCATTTGATGGACTCTTTTTCCCGTGGTCTCTTATAATGTTTATAAACTCTATATATAGTTTTTTTGTAGGTGGTTGTAATAAGGGAGTTAAGGAGGGAGGGATGTGGGAGCGCAGCCCCTATTAAGGGGTGGGCTTGATAGACCACGTGCCAGGCTCAGGGCCAATGGCGGGTTTCTTGTTATGCTCTAGGTGTAGCAGAAGCGGCTTCCTTGTGGTGCACTTAACAAAGGAAGGTTCAGACGTGGAGATAACTTCAACACGTTTATGAAACTATATACACTTATATAACTTGGGTTCGACACTACTATTAATCCTACTATAGCTACCCAGACTGACTAACCAGACTGCTACAATCCACATGGTGGGAGTGATATCAAATCAACCCTGAGTCTGTACTCACTGACTGTCTCCACTGGAAAGAGACAGATCATGTGTGTGGCGTCCTTCATATATGGGTTGGTGTAATGCCCTCCTGTGGTCGTGTCACCTCTGTGTGTATCATGAATGCCCATTGGTCGTGTCCTATCTAACTGATCTATTGGTTGAGTGTGTGTGTGTGATGCCTCTGGTGCTCCTTCTAGTGTCTAGCTAGTCTACATGTATTTACATTAACCCCTTGTGTATTTATAGTGATGCACATCACCACATCCCCTTTTTTATGTGTTACATATTTTCTGTACACTTTAAGAAAATTGAACACAAAACAGGTCGATAAGTTACATACAAGTCATGGGAACAGTGATGAAACAATAAGTCCAAATCATTCTTGTGAGTCCGAAAACCATCAAACATCATGGTCAAATGTCTCTCTTGGTGGGTTGGTGAATTTGATGGTGGCAGGTCCTCATGAACACCATCAATATCCCTGTGCCACGGGAACCAAGAAGTGGTCAAATCGCTTCACTGTCTGTTTTGAAGTCCCTTCTTTTTGCGATGTTTGTGATGGTGATGTTGGATGGCATCTTGTAGCTGATAAGGTGTTGGCGTGAAACTAGAGCCTTGCATCTGATAGGAATATGCCGTTTGGCCAGGCTGGGGTGCAGCAAATCCTGGGCTGTAACTAAGGCATTCAGTCTGTGGTGCAGATTGCGCCTGTGGTAGTCCTCCTTCGGTCTTGATTCCACTCGTGGGCGATACGTGATGCTGGCCTGATTGAGAAGATGCTGCATAGACTGCTGGCTGTTGCATTCCTGAATGCTGGGTTTGTCCAGCAAAAGTTGTCTTTGGCTGTGGGGAATATTGGTGAATTCCTCTGGGACTGTCGTCACTGCTTGTTATTACTGACCCAGTGTAAGTGTCAAGTGATCATCTCCTGTCGTTGTGGCATCTGCTGTCACCCTGAGCGTGCCGTCACTGAGGTTGCGGCACTCCCTGTCTGGAGTAAAGTCCGGCTTACGTGAATCAGAGTTGGCGTTTGGTTGCTCCCCATCTGGAGTCTCGTTTGTGTCACCTGCGTCAGGTGTGGTTTGTCGGTGCTGCTCGTCCGGAGTTTTAGCAGGTTCACTGGAGTCCGCTGAGATTTCTTGAAGCTGCACAATTCCCGGCTGGGTCACTGTCTGTGCGGAGTCTGCACGTCCTCCCCGTGTGTGCGTGGGTTTCCTCCGGGTGCTCCGGTTTCCTCCCACAGTCCAAAGATGTGCGGGTTAGGTGGATTGGCCATGCTAAATTGCCCGTAGTGTCCTAAAAAAAAAAGTAAGGTTAAGGGGGGGGTTGTTGGGTTACGGGTATAGGGTGGATACGTGGGTTTGAGTAGGGTGATCATTGCTCGGCACAACATCGAGGGCCGAAGGGCCTGTTCTGTGCTGTACTGTTCTGTGTTCTGTGTGCACGTCTGGAGTTGGAGCATGCAGGAATGCATTGACTTGTAGAGAGGTTCGAGCGAATGAGGTTGGGAGTATCGTGGTGTCACCGGAGTCACCAGTGGTGTCACAGTGATCGTCGAGTGCCTCTGTACACACTAGCTGAGGTCTGTCACATTGCACATCTGGCATGGGAAGTGGGATGCTGTCGTCACTCGTCTCACATACTGTGGGTAGAGTCTCAGTAGCTCCTAGCTGTTCACTTAGGTTGGGTAAATTGTCAGAGTCTTCATCTGATGGCGAAAACAATGTGGTGGACTGTCATTGTCTTGCTGTTGCTCGTCACTTGGGCTTGGACTGTCACCGTCACTTTGTTCTGCACTGGAGCATGATAGACCGTCATGGTCGTCCTGCTGTGCGTTAGAGCGTGGTGGACTGTCATGGTCTTCTTGATATTTACTGGAGCATGGCAGATTTGCATCGTCTGTTGCTAGTTGGTCTGAGGAGGTTGCTAGACCCTCATGGCCTTGTTCCTGTAAGGACAGCACTTGGGAGTCTTGTATTGCTTCTATCATGGAGGCTGTCCA
This sequence comes from Scyliorhinus canicula, assembly GCF_902713615.1. NCBI lineage: Eukaryota > Metazoa > Chordata > Chondrichthyes > Carcharhiniformes > Scyliorhinidae > Scyliorhinus > Scyliorhinus canicula. The sequence continues at coordinate 98,765,191 of NC_052146.1, read as the reverse complement.
CGAGCTCGCCGCGGAGGCTCGTGACACTGGAGTCACGTCTTGTGTGAGCAAGTACTGCGCTCTGGAGTCTTGCGTTTCTTCTGTCGTGGAGTCTGTCCACGAGCTAACTGTGGAGGCTTGTGACACTGGAGTCACTTCTTGTTCAGGCGAGGACTGCGGTATGGAGTCTTGCGTGTCTTCTTTCGTAGAGTCGGGAGCCCTTAGCGGTGCGTGGGCCACACTCAGTGTGGCAGCAGGCTGCTCTCTGTGGGCTTGTACTGCTGTCTGTCTCTTGGTTTCAGGCCGCAACATAATCCTGCACTCACGAGTCGGGATGTCGTAGATGCTGGGCTGAAGATCCTCAAATGGGAAGAATGAATCCGTGTCTGCGTCGGATGCTGTACGGGGGTAGCCTCCCAAGGTGAAAGGTTCATCATGGTCTTCTAGGACCATATCATCACTGTCTGCGTCGGAGCTGCCATTGGGTTCGCAAGGTCCAGAGAAAATATAAAGGTCGGTATCGAAGTATTCCAGGTTGGAATCATCGGTTTGAGCGTACGTAACTGCTTGTTGCAGGGTTCTTTGGAGGTAAGTTTCATGTTCTGGTTCAAATTGAGATATTGTGCAGTAATTCCAGGTGAAAGAGGGTTGTTTTACGCCTTTAAGAGATTTCTTCTTTAATTTGGGACCTTTCCCCTTTAAATGGGCGTGGTCCGGGACCTTTGACGTCATGACGCATGTGACATCAGACGTAGGAAGTGTTTGCGCATGTGCAAATCGCGGTCCCGGCACGGGGCCGTTTACACCAGTGCGCATGCGCGTAGCCGCGCATGTGCAAACGGACGTTCCCGTTCGGCGCACTTCTCGCGTAACTGCACATGTGCAGTTCATTTACAAAGATGGCCGCCGTTCAAAATCGTTCTCTGCTCCGGGATCTCGGCCTCGTGGTGAGTACTAACGTTTTTCTTACCTTTTCTTGCTGGTTGGATTGTGTTTTCTTCACAGTATTTGCCGAATTTGTCCAGGACTGCCTGGAAGTTGCTCCTGTTTTGCCTTTTGGAGAACTTTAATTTTTTTAAGATTTCTTCTGCTCCGGCACCGGCAATGGTGAGCAGAAGCTCTGTCTTTTCAGCATCGGCCACATCTTGTAGGTCGGCTGCTACCAGGAAGAGTTCAAACCTTTGCCGGAATGCCCGCCAGTTTTCGCGGAGATCGCCGTGGCACTGGAGCTGCTGCGGAACCGGGAACTCGAACATCTTGCCTGGGTATCGTTGCTGGTTGTCGCTGTATCCTGAGGTATGGCTATATGGATTTAAACAGTTCACTCCTAGTATCATGTCTTGTTATGCTCTAGGTGCAGCATAAGCGGCTTCCTTGTGGTGCACTTGACAAAGGATCAGACGTGGAGATAATTTCAACATGTTTATTAAACTATAAACATTTCCATAACTTGGGTTCAACACTACTGTTAATCCTACTATAGCTACTCAGACTGACTAACCAGACTGCTACAATCCACGTGGTAGGAGTTATATCAAATCAACCCTGAGTCTGTACTTCCTGACTGTCTCCACTGGAAAGAGGCAGATCATGTGTGTGGTGTCCTTTATATATGGGTTGGTGTAATGCCCTCCTGTGGTCGTGTCACCTGTGTATATTGTGAATGCCCATTGGTCGTGTCCTATCTAACTGATCTATTGGTTGAGTGTGTGTGTGTGATGTCTCTGGTGCTCCCTCTAGTGTCTAGCTAGTCTACATATATTTACATTAACCCCTTGTGTATTTACAGTGATGCACATCACCACATCCCCCTTTTTTGTGTTACATATTTTCTGTACACTTTAAGAAAATTGAACACAAAACAAGTCGATAAGTTACATACAAGTCATGGGAACAGTGATGAAACAATAAGTCCAAATCATTCGTATGAGTCCGAAAACCATCAAACATCATGGTCAAATGTCTCTCTTGGTGGGTTGGTGAATTTGATGGTGGCAGGTCCTTATGAACACCATCAACGTCCCTGTGCCACGGTAACCAAGAAGTGGTCAAATCACTTCACTGTCTGTTTTGAAGTCCCTTCTTTTTGCGATGTTTGTGATGCTGATGTTGGATGGCATCGTGAGTGCCCATTGGTCGTGTCCTATCTAACTGATCTATTGGTTGAGTGTGTGTGTGTGATGTCTCTGGTACTCCCTCTAGTGTCTAGCTAGTCTACATGTATTTATATTAACCCCTTGTGTATTTACAGTGATGCACATCACCACAGCGTGTGAGCGTGTGAACCCCGGCAAATAGGGAATTTGTGGGACCCCGGGCAGTTTGGACCCTGGAGCCAAAGTGTTTAAAGCTGTCATAATGTGTTCTGTGCCTGTTACTTAACTGCCTTTCATCAATAACCCCTTTGTTAATTACTGGAAGTCTCCCATGTATGTCTCGAGCCACCACATTATCAAAGTCCCTTCATAATTTTGAATGTCTATTAACTCTCAACCTTCTCTGCTCCAAGCAGAACAGCCTCAGCTTGTCTAGTCTCTGCGTCCAATAATAAATGTCACAATACACCCTCGAAACAGTCACATTGTCTGACTCCAAGTTAGAGCAAGGGGAGGTGGGTCCGGCTAAGTTTAGAGAATGTCAACAGAAGTGTTCAAAACAAATTAGCTTCAGATGACACTAGGGCACATTTAGTTTGGTGGCGGGAGCATTTAATTGGGCAGGAAGGTGGCAGGCAGGTGCACTGGTGCCTTCCCACCTCAGCCTCCATTAAGTGCAAGGTGGGAAAGCTTGTGGACAGCCTTTCCATCTCGTTGACCATTGAGGCTATTCAGTGGTAATTTAAGGCCCACTCCTACTGATATTCACCTGGGGGCTTGCCATGTGGGAAACCCGAATAGCAAACTGTGTCAGGATTGCATGTTGTCTTCTGCGAGGTGGGGGGGGAGAGACCCTCATTGTCAGGTCCTCAGTGCCTGATCGAGCGACCCAGCATTGAGAAGAAGGGGCTTGTTGAGAAGCATCCCCCTCAGGTCAGAGACGAGAGATCCTGCGGTGAGTAACTCACTTCCTGATTGAGCAAAGCTTGTCCACCATCTACAAGGTGCAAGTCAGGAATGTAATAGAATATTCTCCACTTGAGTGGATGAGTGCAGCTCCAACAACACTCAAGAAGCTCGACACCATCCAGGACAAAGCAGCCCGCTTGATCGGCACACCTTCCACAAGCAGTCACTCACTCCACCACCAACAAACAATGGAGTGTACCATCTACATCTGGAGTATTTTGTGCAGTTCTGGTCTCCTTATCTGAGTAAGGATATACTATAGAGGGAATGCAGCGAAGTTTCACCAGACTGATTCCTGGGAAGCCAGGATTGCCATATGAAGAGAGGTTGGATCGACTGGGTCTGTATTCATTGGAAATTAGAAGAAAGAGAGGGAATCTCGTTGAAATGTATAAAATTCTGACCGGGCTGGACAGACTGGATGCATGGATGTTGTTTCCTCTGGCTGGGGGTCTAGAACAGGGGTCACAGTCTCAGGTTATGAAGTAGACCATTTAGGGCTGAGATGAGGAGAAACATCTTCACCCAGAGGGTGGCGAATGTTATATTTTAAATAATGACTTATCTAAAATATATATATTACTCTTGAATCCACCAGGATTATAAAATGACCAATAGTCTTCTTGTTGAAAGATTAACTATTTAATTAGTAATAAAAAATAAACTGAGTCCTTTTACTCAATACTAAACTAATCATAAAGAAATAAAGTACAATACAGATAACTATATAACGATACACTATCATAACAAACTAGTTCTAAATTCTCTCATTCTAGCTATTCTATGTCTTGCGTGTTCACTGTTCTGAATCACATCATCATCATCATCTGACTTAGAAAAGGCGGGAATCCAGTTCTTATAGTATCTGACTGTGAGGCATCTAGGGCGCGAACCCCCGCTATTCTCCGGCCCGGATGGGCTGAAGTCCCGTGGGGTCACGCCGTCGCCGTCCACACCTGCTTTTTAAAGTCGTCAGCCAGTCCTGCTGACTGACGAGGAGTGAGGAGGTGAGTGGACCGTCCCGGATTCTCGGCAAGCTGCGGAAGGCATCCCCGAGAACGCAGCGGCCAGTGGGGGGGGGGGGGGGGGGGGGGAGGGGGGGGGGGGGGGGGGAGCGAGTAGTGTGGGAGGGGGGGGAGAGAGCGAGTAGTGGGGGGGGGGAGAGAGCGAGTAGTGGGAGGGGGTGGAGAGAGTGAGTAGTGGGAGGGGGGAAGAGAGTGAGTAGCGTGGGAGGGGCGGGAGAGAGCGAGTAGTGGGGAGGGGGAGAGAGCGAGTAGTGGGATGGGGGAATAGAGCGAGTAGTGGGAGGAGGGGGAGAGGGAGTGAGTGGAGTGGGTTGCCTACCCCCAGATGCAACATCTCAGCCGACCTGCCATGGCAGGACGGTGACGAGGACACGGCCGCTGGTTGCCCTGTGGCTGATGGGCACAGCCCACTGATGCACCGGTGAGGAGGATGTTCTTAACTGACTGTTGGACGCAGAAAGTGACCAGGGGTTAGGCTGGCCGCTTGTCAGCAGCGCGACCAGGCCACCGGGACACATAGGTATCCTGTGGCAGGCGGCTGCCGAGGTGTCGACTAACCTCCATCTAACATGTTGTTTCTCTGCCCCCCACCACCCTTCTGTAGGTGACCATAATGTATTCGAACAGAACGGCTATGTTCAGCGCAGTGGTTGGGGCCGCTGCACTGCAGTTGGACATCCAGCAGCGTCGACAGCGACATCCCACAGTGGATGCAGGGGCAGCTGCAGCAGCAGAGGGAATAGCCGTGGAGTGGCCCGTCGTCGCTGTACAGGCCGCAGGCGCTCATGGCCGGCATGTCCAGGGGGATGCCGAGGGGAACATTGACCCCCAAACGCTGAGGACGGCACAGGTTGCAGGCACTGATGTCGAGCAGCTTCGGGGGGGGGGGGGGAGAGGAGAAGGAGGAGGAGACATGGTGGCGCCAGGGCGCCAGAGGCGACGATCGAGGCCTAGGGTACACTGTGCCCGGATCTCTTTCGAGACACTGCCGGACATCACCTGCAGGAGGAGACTCCGGTTCAGCAGAGAGACGGTCGCACATATCTGCCAACTCGTGTCGCACCTCGCCCCACGTGGAACGGGAGGAGGACACGCGATACCGGTTGCCGTCAAAGTGACGGTGGCGCTTAACTTTTATGCTACCGGCTCCTTCCAGTCTCCGAGTGGGGACCTATCCGGGATATCGCAGGCATCGGTCCACAGGTGCATCCGGGATGTGACCGATGCCCTGTTTGCCATCGCCGACCGCTACATCACCTTTCCCGAGGACTGAGCAAATCAAGAAGCACGAGCCTGTGCATTTGCCAACATGGCCGGGATACCGATGGTCCAGGGAGTGATTGATTGTGTTCACGTCCCCATGCGCCCACCTGCAGGCAACAGGGAAGTGTTCACTAACAGAAGGGGGACATATTCCATGAACATCCAGGTGGTATGAAATGAAATGAAAATCGCTTATTGTCACGAGTAGGCTTCAATGAAGTTACTGTGAAAAGCCCCTAGTCGCCACATTCCGGCGCCTGTCCGGGGGAGGCTGGTACGGGAATCGAACCGTGCTGCTGGCCTGCTTGGTCTGCTTTAAAAGCCAGCGATTTAGCCTTGTGAGCTAAACCAGCCCCCACATGAAGATCATGCACGTGTGCGCAAGGTTCCTTGGGAGTGTGCATGATGCGTACATTCTTGCACACCCGGCACCGAAGTTTCACCGCTCGTCAACCCCAGCGACACTCGGTCACCATCACGATCCCCGTGGCAACGGAAAAATCACACAGTCTTACAAGTTAGGTGCAACAGTGAGTTTAATGATGAATATTATGTACAGATACCCTAGCCCCCCACAATTAAACTGTGCCCTGCACCCGTGCCAACTTACTATGTGTCCCTCTTCATTGCCTTACAGGCCATACCACTACGTCTAAGTGAATCCCCAGATGGTACAGCAGGAGTGGAGGCGGACTGCTGAGAATCACGCCCCGCGACATGTCTCCCCGTCAGCACTCGTTTCCGGGGGCGACCCGGCCTTGATGGGCCCGGCTGCTCCGCGGGAGTTTCGGATGATGTGGTGCCACCCTGCTCTGCCCGCTGCCCATCCGATGCACCAGGGATGGGACGGGGGGAGGCCGAGCGTTCAGGGACGTCCCGTGATGGAGTCAATGGGACGGGCCCCAGAACCTCCTCCTCCCTCGGGGAGCCCGGTGGCCCCCGGGCCTCACTTTGGGATGGAGATGTGAGCGGGGAGGTGCCTCGTCGCTCCACCGACACCTGGCGCTGCCAGACCTGGAGGCCTGCAACGGTATCAACCAGGGTCCGAAGGTTTGCAGAGACGGAGTCCAGGGAGTGAGACATTCCCGCCAGGGACTGTGCGACTTCAACCTGTGAGTGCGCGACGCCATCCAGCACGTGCGTCAGGTGGTCGATGCTCTCTGCGACTGACTGCTGGGACTGTGCCATGGCCTGCTGGGACTGTGCCATGGCGTGCTGGGACTGTGCCATGGCGTGCTGGGACTGGGCCATGACCTGGTGAGACTCGGCCATGACCTGGTGAGACTCGGCCAGGGCCCGTAGCGCGCCGGCAATGCGCGTTGGCTCTGGCACATTGCTGCCTGTGAGAGGGCAGCCCTCTCCAGGGCCGTGGATGACGCATGCACATGAAGCCCAACGCCTTGCAGAACCTGGCCCATAGCCAAAACCGTTTCACCCATTGCCTCGACCGCGGACGCCACCTGTGCGGTGTCGGCCTGGGTGGCTGCCATGAGCTGCACCACTCCCTGCTCCTGGACGCGGTTTGACTCCTCTAACTGCGTCTGCAGCTGCTGGAAGACGGCCCTCATCCCGTCATTGTGTCCCTGGGTTTCAAAATGCATCGGCTGTCCAGGTGGGTTGAGTAAATCCAGGAACCCGGGAAACATCTGGGCGGCAGCTGGATGCTGGGCCTGGGCTGCCCTCCGACCGTCCAGCCCCTCGGCTGCTCCTACCTCCACCTACTGTACTGGCTCAGCTGTGTGGTGCACACCAGACCGTGACCCAGGAGCCTCATCACTTAATTGCCCAACTGAGGTGAATGTCTCTGGGATGGAGGATGGTGTGGGAGACAACAGTGCCGCAAGCTCTAGGTCCTCGTCCGTCAGAAAATCAGGAGTGTCCTGGTCCCAGTCATGTCCCAGCGCAGGGCTCACGCGGCCTATGTACGGTTCAGCGTCAGGTGAGTCCGTTGACCGCGTCGCCGTCCTCTGTGCGTCTGGGTCCACTGGCCCTGTCCTTCCTGTCTCACGGCCCAACCTTCGGGCAACGGACAGCCATGAAAGTCGTCACTGTCCGTCCTCTGTACGTCCCGCTCGAGAGTCCCGGATTTGGAGGATGGCACTCCTGGCTGACCTCCTGCCACCCTCTGGCGTGCGGCCCTGGGTGCGGTGGTTGTCGTGGATGGTCACCTGTGTGTGGCAGCAGACAGCCCTGGACGTTCGTCAGCACGTCCTAGGGAACAGGATAATATGGGGTTATTTAATCACGCTCGGCCGGGCGTAGGATGGTCCAGTGGGCAGAGTGTGAGGGGACAGAGGATGGGGGGTCTAGTGGGTAGAGTGTGAGGGGACAGAGGATGGGGGTCCAGTGGGTAGAGTGTGAGGGGACAGAGGATGGGCTGGGGGGGGGGGGGGTGGTGGTTGTCATGCAGGGTTGTCTCACTTGGTGCTGCACATCCAACCTCGCATTGCGCGACCTCCCGGGTGGCAGATCCCCCAGCGAGGTCCAGTGCCCTCTGCTCAAACACTGCCAGGGGGTGCATGATGGGTGAACCCCCTCCGGTCCTGTTCTGCTCCCGGCTGTTGTGAGCAGTCTTGTCCTGTTGGGGGGGGGAGGGGGGGTCATAGATAGATCATCACAATTCGGCAGGTATCATCAGGGCATTCAGATATTGGCACAGGTTGGGGGGAAAGTTGCAGCTACACTATGGCATCTCTCCAGGGGGTCGCAGCGCTCATGTGGGTCTGTGACAACTTTGTTAACCACCGTCCACTCACTCTCGCCTCCCCCAACCCCCTCCCCTTCGTGCCCGGGTGGGAGGTGGGTGATGAGGGACATGTTGGGGGCGGGGGGGGGGGGGGGGGGGGGGGGGGAAGGGGGTGGTTGTGACCCGGGGGCAACCTCGTGGCACTTACCCTGGCAGCCCTGGTGAGGTTGTGGAGCTTCTTGCGGCACTACTCCCCAGACCGAGGGGTCTGCCCCACAGCACCCACTGCCCTGCCCACCTCACACCAGGCCCATCGCACAACGCTGAAAGGGTGGCGATGCCCTCATCTTGGGCAGATGATGCCCCTGCGCTGCTCCACCTCATCGAGGAGGGTCTTTAGGTCTGTATCACGGAACCTCGGGGCGGCCCTCCGTGGCTCCGACATTTCCCCCCCCCCCTCCTTTCTGTGCGTGGATCGCGCCCCTTTACGACGCGGAGCGGCGTCATTTGGGCATTGCACGCTTCCGAAGTCACGCCCCCCCCCCCCCCAGTGATTTGCGTGGCCCTGATGCTAGCTCATTCCCGGGGCCAGAATAGGTCTCGATCGGGGCCGTTTTGCGCCGCCGTTGAACTCGACCGCGTTCACGACGACTTTCCCGATGCGGCATCGGAGAATCGCGCCCCTAGTTTTGAAATTACTGTACTACATTTACATACATCGATCATGTATATTGATATCTGAATATCACTACAGTGAATCTCTGCAATTTTTTACCACAGAAGACTGTGGAGGCCAAGCCACTGAATATATTTAAGAAGGAACTAGATTTTTGGAATCTAAAGGGATATGGGTAGAACATGGGAGTATGGTGTTGAGATGGAGAATCTGTCTTGATCATATTGAATGGTGGTGCATGGTTGAAGGGTTGAATGGCCTACCCCTGCTCCTATTTTCTTTGCTTCTATATTTCTACGTAAGATGCATGGCAGGAACTCACCAAAACTCCTGAGGCAGGACCTTCCAAATCCACAAGCACTGCCATCTATAAGGACAAGGGAATTTGTAAACACCACCATGGTTCGAAAATGCTGCTCACTAGCACCTTCTCAAGAACAATGAAGTATGGGGCATAAATGCTGGCATTGTCAGTTCCCTTTCATTGTTCCCTTTGAAATTTGCTGTTAGATGAAAAGCTTTAACAACATGTCCCTCTTTTCAGCAATATTCTGTATTACTAAGCAACGATTATTGGAGTTTAGGAGAATGATGAGAAGGAAATGCAGTGCAGCCCTGTCCCACTATTAACGTTGTGGGGTTTTATATTGAATTGATTGTGTGGGTTTATTGAATATACACTTCCATGTTTCTTTGTCATTTTAGTGATCTGAACTTGAGTATACAAAGTATAATTTCAAAGTTTGCAGATGATAAGATACTCAGGAAGTGGAAAGCAATAAGGAGGATAGTAATAGACTCCAGTAGGACAGAGACAAACAGATAAAATGGGCAGACACGTGAAAATGAATTGTAATGCAGAGAAGTGGGTAGTGAGACATTTGGTCGGAAGAATGAGGGGAGACAACATGGACTAAATGGTGCAGTAGTAAAGTGAGATGCAGAAAGAGAAAGTCCTGGGGGTATGGGTATCACATACGCAGATTCTTGAAGGCAGGAGGAAAATTGAAAACTCAGCTAACAAAAACATATGAGATAATTGGCTTTAATAATGGGATCTCCTCTCCTTTAGTAAACAGAACAATGCACATTTTATCAAGTTATGGTTCCATTTACAGAGTATTCAATGTTACACAAATAAATGAACATTACACAGTGTTTTATACTCTTGTTGGCTCAGTGGAATATGTCACTAATCTCTTCCGATAACTAAGATGCTGCTCCTTATGATAACCCCTACCTTAAAACCTGAACCTTGAAATGTGGTTGCTTTATTTCTTATATTGTTCATGACTGCAGAGCCCTGCACCTCATAATGGCCTTAGCCCAACACCAGATTCAATTTAAGACCAACCAAGGCACAACTTCAAATTCTTTCGAAGCTACGCCAGAAAGAAGGACATTGTGCCTATATTTCCCATAGCTTCTTAATGTCATCAGATATTCCCAGGATTCCAAACGGCATTTGTCCACACATTTATAGCTGCCAAACAAGCAGATATGGCAAACAAACCTTTTTGCTTACAATATCCATTTATTTGGTAGCTATACTTGTGCAGGCAAACACCACGTGTGTGATTTACTGCAGCAATGCCTTGACATCATCTCCCTAACCTGCGACCTCTAACACCTGGAAGGACAGGACAGCAGACACAAGGGAGCACCACTACCTGCAAGTTCTCCTGCAAATCAAGCACCATCCTGACTTGGAACTATATCGCTGTTCCTTCATTGTCGCTGGAGCATAACCTTGGACCTCCCTCCCTAGTAGCACTGTGGGAGCACCTTCACCACAGGCAGTGCAGCGGTTCAAGAAGGCAACTCAACACCAATACATCCCAAGGGCAATAAATGCCCTTGTCAGCGCCAAAGACTGCGGCGTACACCTAGCCCCCGAGACAGGTGAGAATTTTTCACCTTGGGGGCCCGTTGACGCCGGAGACGTTGCCGCCGGTTTAACCGCCCGCATGGGGACTTAGTCCCTGGAAAGGAGAATCCCGGCCAGGAAATTTGAAGGGTGAGCTTAAAAACTGAATGCAAAATCTTGATGTAAGCAGTGGAGGGAAAGCATAATTTAAAAGAAAAATTGAAAGTGTCTTTTTGAAAATTGAATTTTTAACCACTTGTGTGGTTAAAAGACAAGGGGCGGTATTCTCCGAGCCCCCGCCGTGGCTGGAATTCTCCGCCACCCAGGAATCGGCGGGGGCGGGAATCACGCCGCGCTGGTCGGCGGGCCCCCTGCGGCGATTCTCTGGCCCACGATGGGCCGAAGTCCCGCCGCTGTCAGGCCAATCCTGCTGGCGGGAATCAGAGCACCTCTGGTGCCCGTGGGAGCAGACGGCGCGAGCGGGCCCCGGGATCCTTGTGGGTGCGCGGGGCAATCTGACCCCGGGGGGTGCCCCCACGGTGGCCTGGCCCGCGATCGGGGCCCACCGATCGGCGGGCGGGCCTGTGCCATGGGGGCACTCTTTTTCTTCCGCCACCACCACGGCCTCCACCATGGCGGAGGTGGAAGAGCCCCCCTCCACCGCACATGCCCTGGGGTGACGTCAGCGGCCGCTGACGCTCCAGCGCATGCGCGGACCCACGCCAGCTGGCGAATGCCTTTCGGCCAGCTGTGGCGCCGGTTGGCGGGTGCCAAAGGCCGTTCACGCCAGCTGGCGGGGCGCCAAAGGCCGTTCACACCAGCTGGCGGGGCGCCAAAGGCCATTCGCGCCAGTCGGCGGGGCGCCAACCACTCTGGCGCGGGCCTAGCCCCTAAAGGTGCAGAGAATTCCGCTCCTTTGGGGAGGCCTGACGCCGGAGTGGTTCTCGCCACTCCGGTACGCCGGGACCCCCTGCCCTGCCGGGTAGGGGAGAATCCCGGCTGATGGAACCATTAATTCACCAGACACGTGCTTTCCGATATGACCAGCAAGCCTGTTACCCGTTGATGAACTCTCGGTGAACTGCAGGCTGACTCTGGACAAGGGTATTTATACAGCAGCACAAGGGGGAGGAGTTGTAGGCGGAGCCAAGGGTGGAGCCCCGTACAAACTCCTGAGCATTCCCAGAGCTACTCCCCCTAGTGGTTGGATAGTGCTACTGCGCTTACAAAGATACAGTGTGAATTACCAAGTTACATTCACCACACCGGCCAAGGTGACTCATGGCATGAGAATGACCTGGGAGGATTTTGAGCAGAAATCCACAGACATTCATTTGGGTTCAGAGAGGAGTGTGTCTTACTACAATTATCTCGTATGCTTAAAAGGGACTTTGTGTGTTAATGAGACCATTGTAGTTTAAGATGTATTTTGTAATTCGTGTTAATCTTAAAATAATAATAATCTTTATTATTGTCACAAGGTGGCTTACATTAACATTGCAATGAAGTTAGTTAAAATCCCCTAGTCGCCACACTCCAGTGCCTGTTCCGCCGGACGCAGAGGGAGAATTCAGAATGTACAATCCATCGGACAGCACGTCTTTCGGGACTTGTGGGAGGAAACTGGAGTGCCTGGAGGAAACCCAGGCAGATACAGGGAGAACGTGCAGACTCCGCACAGACAGTGACCCAAGAGGGAATTGAACCCGGGACCCTGGTGCTGTGAAGCAACTGTGTTTGTTAAACTAAGTGGTGAGTGAAGACGTATTGTATTATAATCTACTTTTTCCATTTTAGTAAATGTTTTTTTCTTGTTGTTAAAACTAATTAGCCTGGTGGCACGGTGGTGCAGTGGTTAGCACTGTTGCCTATGGCGCTGAGGATATGGGTTCGATTCCAATCCCGGGTCGCTGCCTTTGTGGAGTTCACACATTCTCCCCATATCTGCGTGGATTTCACCCCCACAACCCAAAAATGTGCAGGGTAGGTAGATTGGCCACAATAAATTGCCCCATTCATTGGAAAAAAATAATTGGGTACTCTAAATTTATTTAAAAAATAAAGCTAATTAGCAGTCCTGTGACTCTTCCTCCACGTTCTCGGAAAAAATAGTAAGCGTTACAGGGCAGGATTCTCCGGTCCGCTAGCCACGTTTTCCTGGGTGGCGTACCCGTGCCAGCAACAGAATTCTCCGTCCCCGCCACCTGCCAGTGGGATTTCCCATTGTGTGCCAAGAAACCCATGGGCATGGATGTGCTGCCGGTGTAACTGAGAATCCCGCCAGTGAAGAATCCAGCCCACGGTCTTTTGAACCAGGGTCCAGTTTACGATCTTATCATCTAGTTATACATCAATTGACAGAAAAATATCATGACATCCATTCTAAACATTGCTTTTCAAACAGGCATAAATAGGTCGCAGTGAGCAGTTAGGCACACGCACAATGACATATCACTTCAGAAAGTGAAGCCACTTACTCAGTAACAGAATATCCTTTCCATTGACTTGTTGACATAGTAACCACAAATACCTTTTACAAAATGCCACAGTTTGGCATTGTGCACTTTTCAGTAGCTAGATGGAACAAATCCTTTACTGAATAGACTAGTGTTTATTTAAATGAAACATAAGTGTTTCAAACAAGATAAAAAGCTGCAATGAAACGCCAAACCAGATTATAAGCATAGCCACAGTATAACTATGTAAAATATTACAATCCACAATGAAAAATAACAGCGTGTGTTTGAGAAAAAATGTCACTATGATTACTTTAAATTAAACTGGATTCAACAAAAGATATTTTATTTACCACTCAGAGAACAAACACTTCCCACATATCTGGGTGAGACATACAATTAGTAAGGTTACATGTCGTAGGTGAGGATTTGTCATCAGTATGTAATTCCAACATCAGAACCAGAACTGAGCAGCACTTCGGCTTGGGGGCATGGTCAAGGGAAATGCCGATTCGGGGAAACCATAAATTTGAGCCAGGGAAGTGGGATGGAAATTTTTGGAGATGGGAGGAGAAAGGAATTAGGACAATACCCTCAAATCCCTCAAATGCTGCCTGGGTTTCTTCGCTTACTACGCCCAATGGGTTCCCAATTACGCCGACAAGGCCCGTCCCCTCATTCAGTTCACGACCTTCCCGCCGTCGACAGAGGCCTGCCAGGCCTTTAGCCGCATCAAAGTGGACATCGCAAAGGCCAAGATGCGCGCCATCGTTGAGTCCCTCCCCTTCCAGGTCAAGAGCGACGCATCAGAAGTAGCTCTGGCGGCCACCCTGAACCAAGCGGGCAGACCCGTGGCCTTCTTCTCCAGAACCCTCCAGGCTTCCGAACTCCGCCACTCCTCAGTGGAAAAGGAAGCCCAGGCCATAGTCGAAGCTGTGCGACATTGGAGGCACTATTTGGCCGGCAGGAAGTTTACCCTCCTCACAGACCAACGGTCAGTAGCCTTCATGTTCGATAATGCACAGAGGGGCAAGATTAAGAACCACAAGATCTTGCGGTGGCGGATCGAGTTGTCCACGTACAACTACGATATCTTGTATCGTCCTGGGAAGCTCAATGAGCCTCCTGATGCCCTGTCCCACGGTACCTGTGCCAGCGCGCAGATAGACCGTCTCCGCTCCCTCCACACGGACCTCTGCCATCCAGGGGTGACCCGTTTCTATCATTTCATAAAGACCCGCAACCTGCCCTACTCCATCGAGGAAGTCAGGACAGTAACCCGTGACTGCCACATCTGCGCAGAGTGCAAACCGCACTTCTTCCGCCCTGAGCGCGCGCATCTGATCAAAGCATCCCGCCCCTGCGAACGTCTCAGCATAGACTTCAAGGGGCCCCTTCCCTCTAGCAACCGCAACATTTACTTCCTGACGGTGATCGATGAATACTCCCGCTTCCCCTTCGCCATTCCTTGCCCCGACATGACCACATTGACCGTCATTATAAGAACATAAGAACATAAGAACTAGGAGCAGGAGTAGGCCATCTGGCCCCTCGAGCCTGCTCCGCCATTCAATGAGATCATGGCTGATCTTTTGTGGACTCAGCTCCACTTTCCGGCCCGAACACCATAACCCTTAATCCCTTTATTCTTCAAAAAACTATCTATCTTTACCTTAAAAACATGTAATGAAGGAGCCTCAACTGCTTCACTGGGCAAGGAATTCCATAGATTCACAACCCTTTGGGTGAAGAAGTTCCTCCTAAACTCAGTCCTAAATCTACTTCCCCTTATTTTGAGGATATGTCCCCTAGTTCTGCTGTCACCCGCCAGTGGAAACAACCTGCCCGCATCTATCCTATCTATTCCCTTCATAATTTTAAATGTTTCTATAAGATCCCCCCTCATCCTTCTAAATTCCAACGAGTAGAGTCCCAGTCTACTCAACCTCTCCTCATAATCCAACCCCTTCAGCTCTGGGATTAACCTAGTGAATCTCCTCTGCACACCCTCCAGCGCCAGTACGTCCTTTCTCAAGTAAGGAGACCAAAACTGAACACAATACTCCAGGTGTGGCCGCACTAACACCTTATACAATTGCAACATAACCTCCCTAGTCTTAAACTCTATCCCTCTAGCAATGAAGGACAAAATTCCATTTGCCTTCTTAATCACCTGTTGCACTTGTAAACCAACCTTCTGTGACTCATGCACTAGCACACCCAAGTCTCTCTGAACAGCGGCATGCTTTAATATTTTATTGTTTAAATAATAATCCCGTTTGCTGTTATTCCTACCAAAATGGATAACCTCACATTTGTCAACATTGTATTCCATCTGCCAGACCCTAGCCCATTCACTTAACCTATCCAAATCCCTCTGCAGACTTCCAGTATCCTCTGCACTTTTCGCTTTACCACTCATCTTAGTAATTAAGGTCCTCCTCTCCATCTTCTCCTTGTTCGGCTTCCCCGCGTATAGCGATCGGGGGTCCTCCTTTATGAGCGACGAGCTGCGTCAATTCCTGCTCAGCAGGGGCATTGCCTCTAGCAGGACGACCAGCTATAACCTCCGGGGTAACGGACAGGTCAAGCGGGAGAATGGTACCATCTGGAAGACCATCCTACTGGCCCTCCGGTCCAGAGATCTTCCTATTTCCCGATGGCAAGAGGTTATCCCCGATGCCCTACATTCCATCCACTCCCTCCTCTGTACCACAACTAATCAGACACCTCATGAACGTCTTCTTGTTTTCCCCAGAAAGTCGTCCTCCGGATCCCCTCTCCCGACGTGGCTGGCCGCCCCCGGACCCATCTTGCTTCGGAAGCATGTGCGGGTGCACAAGTCCGACTCGTTGGTGGAACAAGTCCAGTTACTCCACGCTAACCCGCAGTATGCGTACGTGGAGTACCCCGATGGTCGGTAGGACACGGTCTCCCTCTGGGACCTGGCACCCGCCGGCGTGCGGCCTTCCCCCCCTTCACCACAGACCTCCCCCTGCCCCTTTTCCCCCAGCACTCCACCCAGGCCACCCCTTCCCCATCCATGGCGTCTCCACCACCAGCCCGGGGTACGGAGACAGTTCAAGGACCACCGCTCCCGGAGTCCAGGACATCAGCTGAACCACCACCATCGGCTGAACCAACATCACCAACTCCCCTGCGGCGGTCTGCCAGGACGTCACGGGCAACGAAAAGGCTGATCGAGTCCATTTAACTTCAACACCACCATGGACCTTGTATGGACACTATGTACTGTTGCTAAATGTCGGGGCCAGTGGGAAGCCAAGGATACATTTTTTTTCTCCTTACTACTCATACCACCAGTTCTCTCCCCCCCCCCCCCCCCCCCCCCCCCCCCCCCCCCCCCCCCCCCCCACCCCCCCCCCCCCCCCCCCAGCTCTCGTTGACACCCCCCCCGGCTTCTTTCTCCGCAAGGGGTGAATGTGGTGGTATGATTAGCATAGCTGCCTGCCATTGGTGCAGAACACCGGCTTACCATTGGCCCTGGTCGGTCATGTGCCTCTCGACCGGTTGGTTGAGACCAGTCATGTGACGGCTCCCCGATTGGTCGAGAGGCTGAGTTAACCCCGCCTCCAGGGCGGGGTATAAATACCCAGTACTCCCAGTGGTCGTCCTTCTACTGTAATCGACCGCAGGGCTTAACATCTAGTATATTAAAGCCATACTTTTGTTCAGCAACTCGTCTCGCATTCAATTAATGGTACATCAATGTGTATCACTGTCAGGAATCCTCACTGTGTATCACTGTCAGGAATCCTCACTGTGTATCACTGTCAGGAATCCACACTGTGTATCTCTGTCAGGACATTTCACTGTGTATCTCTGTCAGGACACCTCACTGTGTATCACTGTCAGGACATTTCACTATGTATCACTGTCAGGAATCCTCACTGTGTATCACTGTCAGGACATTTCACTGTGTATCTCTGTCAGGACATTTCACTGTGTATCTCTGTCAGGACACCTCACTGTGTATCACTGTCAGGACATTTCACTATGTATCACTGTCAGGAATCCTCACTGTGTATCACTGTCAGGAATCCTCACTGTGTATCACTGTCAGGACATTTCACTATGTATCACTGTCAGGAATCCTCACTGTGTATCACTGTCAGGACATTTCACTATGTATCACTGTCAGGAATCCTCACTGTGTATCACTGTCAGGAATCCTCACTGTGTATCACTGTCAGGACATTTCACTATGTATCACTGTCAGGAATCCTCACTGTGTATCACTGTCAGGAATCCTCACTGTGTATCTCTGTCAGGACATTTCACTATGTATCTCTGTCAGGAATCCTCACTGTGTATCTCTGTCAGGAATCCTCACTGTGTATAGAACATAGAACATAGAACATTACAGCACAGAACAGGCCCTTCGGCCCTCGATGTTGTGCCGAGCAATGATCACCCCACTCAAACCCACGTATCCACCCTATACCCGTAACCGAACAACCCCCCCCCCCAACCTTACTTTTTAGGACACTACGGGCAATTTAGCATGGCCAATCCACCTAACCCGCACATCTTTGGACTGTGGGAGGAAACCGGAGCACCCGGAGGAAACCCACGCACACACGGGGAGGACGTGCAGACTCCGCACAGACAGTGACCCAGCCGGGAATCGAACCTAGGACCCTGGAGCTGTGAAGCATTTATGCTAACCACTATGCTACCGTATCTCTGTCAGGAATCCTCACTGTGTATCTCTCTCAGGAATCCTCACTGTGTATCACTGTCAGGACATTTCACTGTGTATCACTGTCAGGATTCTTCACTGTGTATCTCTGTCAGAACATTTCACTGTGTATCACTGTCAGGAATCCTCACTGTGTATCTGATGTGCCATCAATGAACACAAACCGAGTAGTGAACGTAACTGAGGCTTTAATAAACTAAACAGAAAGCCTCCTGGCCTCTGATTCCAAACTCGGTCAGAGGCGGAGACCAGCCACGTCATACTGGGCCCGTGGGGAGTCGGAGCCATCGGGCAGTGGTTTACCACATTACATATAATACAGTAGCCATTTACCACAATACACATATTATACACTACAGTGGTTTACCACATTCACCCCTGTTTAAAAAAAGAGTCCAGCGGGGGTGAAGTGGACTTAAAGATCAAGTCTGTCGGGGGTCTTGACCTTTCGCCCTGATTGCCTCAGTTCCGGCTGTGGTGTGAGTGCCGGTGTCGAGACCTGTGCGCCTGGGAGCGTTTTGTCCTCTTCTTTACCCAGTACTTGAGTCGGTGGGGGGGGGGGGGGGCTGTGTATGGGCGGGGGTGGTGGTGATGGTTGCCAGTGGGCCAGCGGGTGCCAGTTCTTGAAGTAGCTGGGTAGTGGTGGAGGGGAGACGGTATAGGGTCGGGGGTGGTGGTGATGGTTGCTGGGGAACCTGCAGGTGCCAAGTCCCAGTGGGAGACTGTATCCTGTCGCCAGTCATGATGTGCCACGTAGGCATATTGTGGATTGGCATGGAAGAGCATGACCTTCTCGACGAGGGTATCTGATTAACGGCTCCCAGCATGCTTCCGGAGGAGGACGGGCCTTGGGACTATTTAGCACACTGGGCTAAATCGCTGGCTTTGAAAGCAGGCCAGCAGCACGGTTCAATTCCCATATAGCCTCCCCGAACAGGCGGCGGAATGTGGCGACTAGGGGCTTTTCACAGTAACTTCATTTGAAGCCTACTTGTGATAATAAGCGATTTTCATTTTCATTTTTCATTTTCAGCCAGGACGGGAGCGAGACCCCGTGGACTTCCTGGGGAAGGCAAACATACGTTTGTGAGGGGTCTCATTGGTGGCAGTGCACAGGAGCCACCTAATGGAGTGGAGTGCA
The DNA here is from genome assembly GCF_902713615.1 of Scyliorhinus canicula. Lineage (NCBI taxonomy): Eukaryota > Metazoa > Chordata > Chondrichthyes > Carcharhiniformes > Scyliorhinidae > Scyliorhinus > Scyliorhinus canicula. The sequence continues at coordinate 98,746,310 of NC_052146.1, read as the reverse complement.
TCGGAGAGCACCTCCTGCCAGCGGGAGACTGGGAGACCTCTAGACCGTAGGGCCTGGAGGACAGCCTTCCAGACCGTCGCGTTCTCCCTCTCCACCTGTCCGTTGCCCCGGGGGTTGTAGCTGGTCGTCCTGCTGGAGGCGATGCCCTTGCTGAGCAGGAACTGACACAACTCGTCGCTCATGGGGCTGGTTTAGCTCACCAAGCTAAATCGCTGGCTTTTAAAGCAGACCAAGAAGGCCAGCAGCACGGTTAGATTCCCGTACCAGCCTCCCCGGACAGGCGCCGGAATGTGGCGACTAGGGGCTTTTCACAGTAACTTCATTGAAGCCTACTCGTGACAATAAGCGATTTTCATTTTTCATTTCATTTTCATGAAGGAGGAATCCCGATCGCTATGGATGTAGGTGGGGAACCCGAACAAGGTGAAAAGACTGTGCAGGGCCTTGATGACGGTGGCAGAGGTCATGCCAGGGCATGGGATGGCAAAGGGGAATCTTGAGTATTTGTCAACAATGTTGAGAAGTACACGTTACGGTCAATGGAGGGGAGGGGCCCTTTGAAATCGATGCTGAGGCGCTCAAAGGGGCGAGAGGCCTTTACCAGGTGCGCTCTGTCTGGCCGGTAGAAGTGTGGTTTGCACTCCGCGCAGACCTGGCAGTCCCTGGTCACGGTCCTGACCTCCTCGATGGAGTAAGGCAGGTTGCGAGCCTTGATAAAGTGAAAAAAAACGGGTGACCCCCGGGTGACAGAGGTCACTTTGGAGGGCCTGGAGTCAGTCTACTTGTGCGCTGGCACATGTACCGCGGGATAGGGCATCTGGGGGCTCATTGTGCTTCCCAGGTCGATACAAGATATCGTAGTTGTAGGTGGAGAGCTCTATCCTCCACCTCAGAATCTTGGCATTCTTAATTTTGCCCCGCTGTATATTATTAAACATGAAGGCAACTGACCATTGGTCAGTGAGGAGAGTGAATCGCCTGCCGGCCAGGTAATGCCTCCAATGTCGCACAGCTTCCACAATGGCTTGGGCTTCCTTTTCGACGGAGGAGTGTCGAATTTCGGAGGCATGTAGGGTACGGGAGAAGAAAGCCACGGGCCTGCCCCCCTGGTTGAGGGTAGCGGCCAGAGCAAAGTCCGACGCATCGCCCTCCACCTGGAACGGAATGGACTCGTCCACAGCGTGCATTGTGTCTTTGGCAATATCTGCCTTGATGCGGTTGAAGGCCAGGCGGGCCTCAGCCTTCAGGGGAAAAATGGTGGATTTAATAAGTGGACGGGCCTTGTTTGCATAATTGGGGACCCACTGGGCATAGTAAGAGAAGAACCCCAGGCATGTCTTCAGGGCCTTGGGGTAGTGGGGGAGGGGGGGTTTCAGGAGGGTGCGCATGCAGTCGGGGTCGGGCCCTCGTGTGGTGATATTCATCACTGTAAATACACAAGGGGTTAATATAAATACAAGTAGCCTAGCTAGACACTAGAGGGAGCACCAGAGACATGACACACAGACATTCAACCAATAGGCCAGTAAGATAGGACACGACCAATGTGCATTCACGACACACACAGAGGTGACATTACCACAGGAGGGCATTACACCAACTCATATAAAAGGTCACAGCACACATGCTCAGCCTTTTTCCAGTGGAGACAGTCAGTGAGTACACAGGGTTGATTTGGAACACATCACACCCACCACGTGGATTGTAGCAGACTGGTTCGTCAGCCTGAGTAGCTATAGCAGGGTTAACAGGAGAGTCAAATCCAAGTAGGAGAATTGTTAACAGTTTAATAAATGTGTTAAAGCTATCTCCAAGTCTGAACCTTCCTTTGTCAGAGTGCACATCAAGGAAGTAGCTTATGCTACGTCAAGAGCTGCACTATCTATGGGAGGCCGAGTGTACCCGCTTCTAGCAATTGCTGGCGGATGTAGTTCGATTTCATAACTGCGACATAGGAGTCCCTGATCAACAGCTCCACGTGTTGGGTAGCCGATACAACCTGGCCATCACAGTTCCGGCAGAGTACCAGCAAAGCACGCAGGAATTCTGCAAGTCATTCCCCAAGGCGTTGTCATCTTGTGGCAAGACGGTGCCGAGCATACACCTCGTTTACAGACTTTACATATTGTCCCTTTAGCAGCATTATCACCTCTGTATACGAAGGGCCGTCCCTGATGAGAAGGAAAACTTGCGGGCTCACCCATGCATTGAGGATCTGCTACTTTTGGAGTTGGTGACGTTGTCGGTGGAGGATCCGAGGTACGATTCAAAGCAGCTTAGCCAGTGCTCGAATGTTACAGTGACATCGGCTGCTTGTGGGACCAGGCGATCAGGCTTCAGCGATGAATTCATCTGAGAAGTTTAGTTTCTTAAATTGATGTGCCATCAATGAACACAAAACAAGTAGTGAACTAACTGAGGCTTTAATAAACTAAACCGAAAGCCCCCTGGCTTCTGATCCCGAACTGGGTCAGAGGGGGAGACCAGCTACCTTTATACTAGGCCCGCTGGGAGGCGGAGCAGTGGTTTACCACATTACATATAATACAGTAGTCGTTTACCACAATACATATACACTACAGTAGTTTACCACAGTATCACTGTCAGGATTCTTCACTGTGTATCTCTGTCAGGACATTTCACTGTGTACCTCTGTCAGGACATTTCACTGTGTATCACTGTCAGGAATCCTCACTGTGTATCACTGTCAGGAATCCTCACTGTGTATCACTGTCAGGACATTTCACTGCGTATCTCTGTCAGGAATCCTCACTGTGTATCTCTGTCAGGACATTTCACTGTGTATCACTGTCAGGAATCCTCACTGTGTATCTCTGTCAGGACATTTCACTGTGTATCTCTGTCAGGACACTTCACTGTGTATCTCTGTCAGGACACTTCACTGTGTATCTCTGTCAGAACACTTCACTGTGTACCTCTGTCAGGATTCTTCACTGTGCATCACTGTCAGGACACTTCACTGTGTATCACTGTCAGGAATCCTCACTGTGTATCTCTGTCAGGAATCCTCACTGTGTATCTCTGTCAGGACATTTCACTGTGTATCACTGTCAGGACATTTCACTGTGTATCACTGTCAGGATTCTTCACTGTGTATCTCTATCAGGAATCCTCACTGTGTATCTCTGTCAGGACATTTCACTGTGTATCACTGTCAGGATTCTTCACTGTGTATCTCTGCCAGGAATCCTCACTGTGTATCTCTGTCAGGACATTTCACTGTGTATCACTGTCAGGAATCCTCACTGTGTATCTCTGTCAGGATTCTTCACTGTGTATCTCTGCCAGGAATCCTCACTGTGTATCTCTGTCAGGACATTTCACTGTGTATCACTGTCAGGAATCCTCACTGTGTATCACTGTCAGGAATCCTCACTGTGTATCACTGTCAGGATTCTTCACTGTGTATCTCTATCAGGAATCCTTACTGTGTATCTCTCTCAGACATTTCACTGTGTATCACTGTCAGGATTCTTCACTGTGTATCTCTGTCAGGAATCCTCACTGTGTATCTCTGTTAGGACATTACACTGTGTATCACAGTCAGGACATTTCACTGTGTTTCACTGTCAGGATTCTTCACTGTGTATCTCTGTCAGGACAGGTCACTGTGTATCACTGTCAGAACATTTTACTGTGTATCTCTGTCAGGACATTTCACTGTGTATCACTGTCAGGAATCCTCACTGTGTATCACTGTCAGGAATCCTCACTGTGTATCTCTGTCAGGATATTTCACTGTGTATCTCGGTCAGGAATCCTCACTGTGTATCTCTGTCAGGACATTTCACTGTGTATCTCTGTCAGGACACTTCATTGTGTATCACTGTCAGGACATTTCACTGTGTTTCACTGTCAGGAATCCTCACTGTGTACCTCTGTCAGGACATTTCACTGTGTATCACTGTCAGGAATCCTCACTGTGTATCACTGTCAGGAATCCTCACTGTGTATCACTATCAGGACATTTCACTGCGTATCTCTGTCAGGAATCCTCACTGTGTATCTCTGTCAGGACATTTCACTGTGTATCTCTGTCAGGACACTTCACTGTGTATCTCTGTCAGGACACTTCACTGTGTATCTCTGTCAGGATTCTTCACTGTGCATCACTGTCAGGACACTTCACTGTGTATCACTGTCAGGAATCCTCACTGCGTATCTCTGTCAGGAATCCTCACTGTGTATCTCTATCAGGACATTTCACTGTGTATCACTGTCAGGATTCTTCACTGTGTATCTCTATCAGGAATCCTCACTGTGTATCTCTGTCAGGACATTTCACTGTGTATCACTGTCAGGATTCTTCACTGTGTATCTCTGTCAGGAATCCTCACTGTGTATCTCTGGCAGGACATTTCACTGTGTATCACTGTCAGGAATCCTCACTGTGTATCTCTGTCAGGATTCTTCACTGTGTATCTCTGTCAGGGTGCTTCACTGTGTATCTCTGTCAGGAACCCTCACTGTGTATCTCTGTCAGGACATTTCACTGTGTATCACTGTCAGGAATCCTCACTGTGTATCACTGTCAGGATTCTTCACTGTGTATCTCTATCAGGAATCCTTACTGTGTATCTCTGTCAGGACATTTCACTGTGTATCACTGTCAGGATTCTTCACTGTGTATCTCTGTCAGGAATCCTCACTGTGTATCTCTGTCAGCACAATACACTGTGTATCACAGTCAGGAATCCTCACTGTGTATCACTGTCAGGACATTTCACTGTGTTTCACTGTCAGGATTCTTCCTGTGTATCTCTGTCAGGACAGGTCACTGTGTATCACTGTCAGAACATTTTACTGTGTATCTCTGTCAGGACATTTCACTGTGTATCACTGTCAGGAATCCTCACTGTGTATCACTGTCAGGAATCCTCACTGTGTATCTCTGTCAGGACATTTCACTGTGTATCACTGTCAGGATTCTTCACTGTGTATCCCTGTCAGGAATCCTCACTGTGTATCCCTGTCAGGAATCCTCCCTGTGTATCTCTGTCAGGAATCCTCACTGTGTATCTCTGTCTGGATATTTCACTGTGTATCGCTGTCAGGAATCCTCACTGTGTATCACTGTCAGGAATCCTCACTGTGTATCACTGTCAGGATTCTTCACTGTGTATCACTGTCAGGACATTTCACTGTGTATCACTGTCAGGAATCCTCACTGTGTATCACTGTCAGGACATTTCACTGTGTTTCACTGTCAGGATTCTTCACTGTGTATCTCTGTCAGGACAGGTCACTGTGTATCACAGTCAGAACATTTTACTGTGTATCTCTGTCAGGACATTTCACTGTGTATCACTGTCAGGAATCCTCACTGTGTATCACTGTCAGGAATCCTCACTGTGTATCACTGTCAGGATTCTTCACTGTGCATCACTGTCAGGAGATTTCACTGTGCATCACTGTCAGGAGATTTCACTGTGTATCACTGTCAGGATTCTTCACTGTGTTTCTCTGTCAGGACATTTCACTGTGTATCACTGTAAGGAATCCTCACTGTGTATCACTGTCAGGATTCTTCACTGTGCATCACTGTCAGGAGATTTCACTGTGCATCACTGTCAGGAATCCTCACTGTGTATCACTGTCAGGAATCCTCACTGTGTATCTCTGTCAGGATATTTCACTGTGTATCTCGGTCAGGTATCCTCACTGTGTATCTCTGTCAGGACATTTCACTGTGTATCTCTGTCAGGACACTTCATTGTGTATCACTGTCAGGACATTTCACTGTGTTTCACTGTCAGGAATCCTCACTGTGTACCTCTGTCAGGACATTTCACTGTGTATCACTGTCAGGAATCCTCACTGTGTATCACTGTCAGGAATCCTCACTGTGTATCACTATCAGGACATTTCACTGCGTATCTCTGTCAGGAATCCTCACTGTGTATCTCTGTCAGGACATTTCACTGTGTATCTCTGTCAGGACACTTCACTGTGTATCTCTGTCAGGACACTTCACTGTGTATCTCTGTCAGGATTCTTCACTGTGCATCACTGTCAGGACACTTCACTGTGTATCACTGTCAGGAATCCTCACTGCGTATCTCTGTCAGGAATCCTCACTGTGTATCTCTATCAGGACATTTCACTGTGTATCACTGTCAGGATTCTTCACTGTGTATCTCTATCAGGAATCCTCACTGTGTATCTCTGTCAGGACATTTCACTGTGTATCACTGTCAGGATTCTTCACTGTGTATCTCTGTCAGGAATCCTCACTGTGTATCTCTGGCAGGACATTTCACTGTGTATCACTGTCAGGAATCCTCACTGTGTATCTCTGTCAGGATTCTTCACTGTGTATCTCTGTCAGGGTGCTTCACTGTGTATCTCTGTCAGGAACCCTCACTGTGTATCTCTGTCAGGACATTTCACTGTGTATCACTGTCAGGAATCCTCACTGTGTATCACTGTCAGGATTCTTCACTGTGTATCTCTATCAGGAATCCTTACTGTGTATCTCTGTCAGGACATTTCACTGTGTATCACTGTCAGGATTCTTCACTGTGTATCTCTGTCAGGAATCCTCACTGTGTATCTCTGTCAGCACAATACACTGTGTATCACAGTCAGGAATCCTCACTGTGTATCACTGTCAGGACATTTCACTGTGTTTCACTGTCAGGATTCTTCCTGTGTATCTCTGTCAGGACAGGTCACTGTGTATCACTGTCAGAACATTTTACTGTGTATCTCTGTCAGGACATTTCACTGTGTATCACTGTCAGGAATCCTCACTGTGTATCACTGTCAGGAATCCTCACTGTGTATCTCTGTCAGGACATTTCACTGTGTATCACTGTCAGGATTCTTCACTGTGTATCCCTGTCAGGAATCCTCACTGTGTATCCCTGTCAGGAATCCTCCCTGTGTATCTCTGTCAGGAATCCTCACTGTGTATCTCTGTCTGGATATTTCACTGTGTATCGCTGTCAGGAATCCTCACTGTGTATCACTGTCAGGAATCCTCACTGTGTATCACTGTCAGGATTCTTCACTGTGTATCACTGTCAGGACATTTCACTGTGTATCACTGTCAGGAATCCTCACTGTGTATCACTGTCAGGACATTTCACTGTGTTTCACTGTCAGGATTCTTCACTGTGTATCTCTGTCAGGACAGGTCACTGTGTATCACAGTCAGAACATTTTACTGTGTATCTCTGTCAGGACATTTCACTGTGTATCACTGTCAGGAATCCTCACTGTGTATCACTGTCAGGAATCCTCACTGTGTATCACTGTCAGGATTCTTCACTGTGCATCACTGTCAGGAGATTTCACTGTGCATCACTGTCAGGAGATTTCACTGTGTATCACTGTCAGGATTCTTCACTGTGTTTCTCTGTCAGGACATTTCACTGTGTATCACTGTAAGGAATCCTCACTGTGTATCACTGTCAAGATTCTTCACTGTGCATCACTGTCAGGAGATTTCACTGTGCATCACTGTCAGGAGATTTCACTGTGTATCACTGTCAGGAGATTTCACTGTGTATCACTGTTACGAGATTTCACTGTGTATCACTGTCAGGACACTTCACTATATATCTCTGTCTGGATTCTTCACTGTGTATCACTGTCAGGACACTTCACTATATCTCTGTCTGGATTCTTCACTGTGTATCACTGTCAGGACACTTCACTGTGTATCACTGTCAGGATTCTTCACTGTGTATCTCTATCAGGAATCCTCACTGTGTATCTCTGTCAGGACATTTCACTGTGTATCACGGTCAGGATTCTTCACTGTGTATCTCTGTCAGGACATTTCACTGTGTATCACTGTTAGGAATCCTCACTGTGTATCTCTGTCAGGATTCTTCACTGTGTATCTCTGTCAGGAATCCTCACTGTGTATCTCTGTCAGGACATTTCACTGTGTATCACTGTCAGGAATCCTCACTGTGTATCACTGTCAGGAATCCTCACTGTGTATCACTGTCAGGAATCCTCACTGTGTATCACTGTCAGGATTCTTCACTGTGTATCTCTATCAGGAATCCTTACTGTGTATCTCTGTCAGGACATTTCACTGTGTATCACTGTCAGGATTCTTCACTGTGTATCTCTGTCAGGAATCCTCACTGTGTATCTCTGTCAGGACATTACACTGTGTATCACAGTCAGGAATCCTCACTGTGTATCACTGTCAGGACATTTCACTGTGTTTCACTGTCAGAATTCTTCACTGTGTATCTCTGTCAGGACAGGTCACTGTGTATCACTGTCAGAACATTTTACTGTGTATCTCTGTCAGGACATTTCACTGTGTATCACTGTCAGGAATCCTCACTGTGTACCTCTGTCAGGACATTTCACTGTGTATCACTGTCAGGAATCCTCACTGTGTATCACTGTCAGGAATCCTCACTGTGTATCACTGTCAGGACATTTCACTGTGTATCTCTGTCAGGACACTTCACTGTGTATCTCTGTCAGGACACTTCCCTGTGTATCTCTGTCAGGATTCTTCACTGTGCATCACTGTCAGGACACTTCACTGTGTATCACTGTCAGGAATCCTCACTGCGTATCTCTGTCAGGAATCCTCACTTTGTATCTCTGTCAGGACATTTCACTGTGTATCACTGTCAGGACATTTCACTGTGTATCACTGCCAGGACATTTCACTGTGTATCACTGTCAGGTTTCTTCACTGTGTATCTCTATCAGGAATCCTCACTGTGTATCTCTGTCAGGACATTTCACTGTGTATCACTGTCAGGATTCTTCACTGTGTATCTCTGTCAGGAATCCTCACTGTGTATCTCTGTCAGGACATTTCACTGTGTATCACTGTCAGGAATCCTCACTGTGTATCACTGTCAGCATTCTTCACTGTGTATCTCTATCAGGAATCCTTACTGTGTATCTCTGTCAGGACTTTTCACTGTGTATCACTGTCAGGATTCTTCACTGTGTATCTCTGTCAGGAATCCTCACTGTGTATCTCTGTCAGGACATTTCACTGTGTATCACTGTCAGGATTCTTCACTGTGTATCCCTGTCAGGAATCCTCACTGTGTATCCCTGTCAGGAATCCTCCCTGTGTATCTCTGTCAGGAATCCTCACTGTGTATCACTGTCAGGAATCCTCACTGTGTATCACTGTCAGGAATCCTCACTGTGTATCACTGTCAGGAATCCTCACTGTGTATCACTGTCAGGACATTTCACTGTGTATCACTGTCAGGACATTTCACTGTGTTTCACTGTCAGGATTCTTCACTGTGTATCTCTGTCAGGACAGGTCACTGTGTATCACAGTCAGAATATTTTACTGTGTATCTCTGTCAGGACATTTCACTGTGTATCACTGTCAGGAATCCTCACTGTGTATCACTGTCAGGAATCCTCACTGTGTATCACTGTCAGGATTCTTCACTGTGCATCACTGTCAGGAGATTTCACTGTGCATCACTGTCAGGAGATTTCACTGTGTATCACTGTCAGGATTCTTCACTGTGTTTCTCTGTCAGGACATTTCACTGTGTATCACTGTAAGGAATCCTCACTGTGTATCACTGTCAGGATTCTTCACTGTGCATCACTGTCAGGAGATTTCACTGTGCATCACTGTCAGGAGATTTCACTGTGTATCACTGTCAGGAGATTTCACTGTGTATCACTGTTACGAGATTTCACTGTGTATCACTGTCAGGACACTTCACTATATATCTCTGTCTGGATTCTTCACTGTGTATCACTGTCAGGACACTTCACTATATCTCTGTCTGGATTCTTCACTGTGTATCACTGTCAGGACACTTCACTGTGTATTACTGTCAGGATTCTTCACTGTGTATCTCTATCAGGAATCCTCACTGTGTATCTCTGTCAGGACATTTCACTGTGTATCACGGGCAGGATTCTTCACTGTGTATCTCTGTCAGGTATCCTCACTGTGTATCTCTGTCAGGACATTTCACTGTGTATCACTGTTAGGAATCCTCACTGTGTATCTCTGTCAGGATTCTTCACTGTGTATCTCTGTCAGGAATCCTCACTGTGTATCTCTGTCAGGACATTTCACTGTGTATCACTGTCGGGAATCCTCACTGTGTATCACTGTCAGGATTCTTCACTGTGTATCTCTATCAGGAATCCTTACTGTGTATCTCTGTCAGGACATTTCACTGTGTATCACTGTCAGGATTCTTCACTGTGTATCTCTGTCAGGACAGGTCACTGTGTATCACTGTCAGAACATTTTACTGTGTATCTCTGTCAGGACATTTCACTGTGTATCACTGTCAGGAATCCTCACTGTGTACCTCTGTCCGGACATTTCACTGTGTATCACTGTCAGGAATCCTCACTGTGTATCACTGTCAGGAATCCTCACTGTGTATCACTGTCAGGACATTTAACTGCGTATCTCTGTCAGGAATCCTCACTGTGTATCTCTGTCAGGACATTTCACTGTGTATCTCTGTCAGGACACTTCACTGTGTATCTCTGTCAGGACACTTCCCTGTGTATCTCTGTCAGGATTCTTCACTGTGCATCACTGTCAGGACACTTCACTGTGTATCACTGTCAGGAATCCTCACTGCGTATCTCTGTCAGGAATCCTCACTTTGTATCTCTGTCAGGACATTTCACTGTGTATCACTGTCAGGACATTTCACTGTGTATCACTGCCAGGACATTTCACTGTGTATCACTGTCAGGTTTCTTCACTGTGTATCTCTATCAGGAATCCTCACTGTGTATCTCTGTCAGGACATTTCACTGTGTATCACTGTCAGGATTCTTCACTGTGTATCTCTGTCAGGAATCCTCACTGTGTATCTCTGTCAGGACATTTCACTGTGTATCACTGTCAGGAATCCTCACTGTGTATCTCTGTCAGGATTCTTCACTGTGTATCACTGTCAGGAATCCTCACTGTGTATCTCTATCAGGACATTTCACTGTGTATCACTGTCAGGAATCCTCACTGTGTATCACTGTCAGCATTCTTCACTGTGTATCTCTATCAGGAATCCTTACTGTGTATCTCTGTCAGGACTTTTCACTGTGTATCACTGTCAGGATTCTTCACTGTGTATCTCTGTCAGGAATCCTCACTGTGTATCTCTGTCAGGACATTTCACTGTGTATCACTGTCAGGAATCCTCACTGTGTATCACTGTCAGGAATCCTCACTGTGTATCTCTGTCAGGACATTTCACTGTGTATCACTGTCAGGATTCTTCACTGTGTATCCCTGTCAGGAATCCTCACTGTGTATCCCTGTCAGGAATCCTCCCTGTGTATCTCTGTCAGGAATCCTCACTGTGTATCACTGTCAGGAATCCTCACTGTGTATCACTGTCAGGAATCCTCACTGTGTATCACTGTCAGGACATTTCACTGTGTATCACTGTCAGGAATCCTCACTGCGTATCACTGTCAGGACATTTCACTGTGTTTCACTGTCAGGATTCTTCACTGTGTATCTCTGTCAGGACAGGTCACTGTGTATCACAGTCAGAACATTTTACTGTGTATCTCTGTCAGGACATTTCACTGTGTATCACTGTCAGGAATCCTCACTGTGTATCACTGCCAGGAATCCTCACTGTGTATCACTGTCAGGATTCTTCACTGTGCATCACTGTCAGGAGATTTCACTGTGCATCACTGTCAGGAGATTTCACTGTGTATCACTGTCAGGATTCTTCACTGTGTATCTCTGTCATGACATTTGACTGTGTATCACTGTAAGGAATCCTCACTGTGTATCACTGTCAGGATTCTTCACTGTGCATCACTGTCAGGAGATTTCACTGTGCATCACTGTCAGGAGATTTCACTGTGTATCACTGTCAGGAGATTTCACTGTGTATCACTGTTACGAGATTTCACTGTGTATCACTGTCAGGACACTTCACAGTATATCTCTGTCTGGATTCTTCACTGTGTATCACTGTCAGGACACTTCACTGTATATCTCTGTCTGGATTCTTCACTGTGTATCACTGTCAGGACACTTCACTGTATATCTCTGTCTGGATTCTTCACTGTGTATCACTGTCAGGACACTTCACTGTATATCTCTGTCTGGATTCTTCACTGCGTATCACTGTCAGGACACTTCTCTGTATAGCTCTGTCTGGATTCTTCACTGTGTAAATGCACGGAGGAAATGTTTTATTTGTAAATATCTCATTTCCTGTCCTGACGGCGATTCCGATTCCTCCGTCAGTTCGTTTAGCATTGCTGGTCTGTGCTCTAACTAGCAGTCCATAACTGTTTACAGTCCCTTGTCCTGTCTCCATTTTTTAAACGTTGCGTCTAGCATGGCTAGCGGAAATCTATGGTTACTGCAGATGGAGTCATTGGGGAACATCCCGGTCAGCCCAAAGTGCTGTCTTAGCTGGCCCCATGTTTTCAGTGTGGCCATTAACACTGGGCTTGATGTGTATTTTGGCGAGGGGGATGGGAGTGCTGCCGTGGCCAGGGCCCAGAGGATCATTCCCTTCCAGGAGGCCTCCTCCACCCAAAGAAGGCCTTGGGGATGAAGATCGGTATCGACCTCAACAGGAAGAGGAACCTCGGAGCACGTTCATTTTGATTATCTGCACTCTCCTGACCAGGGAGACTGGGAGTGTGCCCCACCTCTGTAGATCCTTTTTGCCTTCCTCCACCAGGCTGGTCAGGTTCCACTTGTGGATCTGTGTCCAGTCTTCGGCTATTTGGATGCATCCCTCCCCCGTTTGGGTTCACTGGGAATACCTCACTTTTGCCCAGGTTGAGTTTGTAACCTGAGAAAGTTCAAAACTCTTTTAAGATCCACATGATTTATTTCAGTCCTTCCTGTGGCTTTGAGATGTACAGGAGCAGGTCATCCCCATAGAGTGAGACTCTGTGCTCTCTGTCACCTCTTTGGACGCCCTTCCAGTTTTTCACACCCCGTAGGGCTGTCGCCAGGGATTCGATTGCCAGTGCAAACAGGAGCGGGGACAGTGGGCATCCCTGCCTTGTGCCTCTTTGCAGATGGAAGTATACAGAGCTGGTGGTGTTAGTTCGAACAGTCACCTTGGGAGCGTTGTACAGGAGTCTCCCCCTGGCGGTGAATCCTGCTCCTAGCCGAAACTGTTCCAGAACCTCAAGGAGGTAGTCCCATTTGACTCTGTCAAAGGCGTTTTCTGTGTCCAGGGAGACGATCACTTCTGGTATTCTCTCCCTGGGGAGGGCGTCATTATTACATTCATCAGCTGCCTGATGTTCGCAGTGAGTTGTCTATCCTCTTCAAAGTCCATCTGGTCTTCAGCGACTACCACTCGTACGCTGTTCTCCAGCCTTTAGGCCAGAACCGTTGCGAGTGTTTCCGCATCCACATTCAGCAGCGAAATGGGTCCATTTGATCCACATTCTGTCGGATCTTTGTCTTTTTTGGGTATCAGTGAGATTTTGGCCTGTGCTAGTGTAGGAGGCAAAGTGCCCCTTCTCAGCGAGTCTGCAAACATGTCCCTTAGATGTGGGGCCTAGGCTGGTGCAAATTCTTTGAAGAACTTCAGGTCCCGTCGCCTTCCCTGCCTGCATGGAGCTGATGCTCTCCATGATTTCTCCCAGATCTGGTGTATTGGGTAAGCTGGGTCTACGTGGACTGCGTTTGATGCAGTGTAGAGAGAGACAGGCTTCCAACACTTAATGCAACACGATTTTATTGAACATCTAACTATAATACATCCTTAACTGTGGGTTGACACTATGCTGACTTGACTGGAGACCTGAGGCTAACCTGACCAGACTAACTGACTACCACATGGTGTGTGTTCTAGCTGCTGCTTACGAGCTCTGTCTGTCTTAGAGGCCGGATCCCGCGAGAACGGGACAACTAGTGCCCTCTGGCTTTATAGTGGTCACATCCTGTCTGGTGATTGGCTGCTGTGTTCTGTGTGCTCACTGGTCATCCTGTGTGTCAATCACTGCCTGTCTGTGCACCATCATATACCTGGATGTATATTATAACATCTCCCCCCCTTTAAAAAAAAATATGTGTTCAGGTTAATAAATAATGAATATGTCATCAGGAACCTGACTATATGCTAACTTATATACATGGGAAGGTGTCTGGTGCAGATAGAGGGCAGATAATACATGAGAAAAATGATATGTACAGATGTCAAAACGATGAGAGAACAAGGTAATGCAACAGTCAGTCTATAAATTCAGTCTCTGTGGCGGGCAACGGGCATTTGGCTCTGTTGAGTCAGAGGCCATGCTCGTAGATCCTGTGGAACACCCATTTGAGGTGATCGATCTGCTCGTGAGGTGTTGTGGAGCAGATTATGACGTCGTCAACGTACACTCGCACCCCCTCGATGGCCTCCACCATTTGTTCTATTATGCGGTGGAACACCTCTGAGGCGGAGATGATGCCAAAGGGCATTCGGTTGTAACAGTAGCGACCGAACGGGGTGTAAACCATGGAGCTAACCCAGTCCGTGGGTTCCGTGATCTTTGAAATGACACCCTGGTCCTGGAGGTCTTGCAGCTGCTGCTTGAGGCGGTCCTTGAGGGGTGCCGGCACCCGACGCGGTGCGTGAACCACAGGGGTGGCATTTGGTTTCAATAGGATTTTGTATCGGTAAGTGAATGGGCCCATACCTTCGAACATGCTATGGTATTGCGCAATTATGTCATCGAGTTGAGCCTGGAAGTTATCATCTGGCGAGGCTGTTGCCTGTGCGGACGACATGGTGTGAACCCGCTGCACTCAGTTTAGGAGTTTGCAGGCCCGAGCACCGAGCAGGGAAGCTCTGTTGGTTCCTACAATTTCAAATCGCAGCGTTGCTTTTAATGACCTATTGGACACCGCAAGCTGGCATGAGCCACTGGCAGAAATGGCATTGCCGTTGTAGTCGAGGAGCTGGCAGGCCGGTGGAAGAATGCTTGGTTTGACGCAGATGGTGTCGAGGTCAGATTTTGAAATGAGATTTGCTGAAGCACCGGTGTCCAGCTTGAAGTGTATGCGAGCCTTGTTAACCGTAAGGGTGGCACACCATTCATCGTCCAGATCAATGCTCAGGATTGGGAGGTGTTTCACCATCGTTGAGAAAGGCAGCGCATGCTTAGTTATGATGCCCACCCGGAATGGGGATTTGAGACCTTCAGCGTCGGGATCTGGCAGACTGTCGGTGTCAGAGTCTGTCACGGGCCATTGTACTGATCGGATGCTCCTGCGCCATGGCTGGGATCGCTGTGTGCTGGGCAGTAGAGCAGATCTGCAAAGGGCTGCGTAGTGGCCAAGCTTGCCACACTGGAGACAGCGTCGAGATTTTGCCGCACATTGCCATTTTAAATGGGCGGCGCCACAATTGGAACACATCATGACGCTGACGTCAGAACGTTCCGTGCGCCACCGCGCATGAGCAGTGCGGTCGAACGAAGTGCGCACTTGAGCGGGCTGGTCGTCGGTCTTGCCGTCCCCTCGGTCATGGCGCGCATGCACTGGAGACTGGGAAAAGCGCGCGAAATGGCCACTCACATCCAGACTCAGGCCCTGCATTTGTTTGATGGCCTGTACCCGTTCTGCCTTGTAGGGGTTGAGCCTTGCTGTGGGAGTACCGGTTGTTAGCATGCTCATGGAGGACGCAGGTTTCGATAGCGATGGTGAGGGTGAACTGCTTGACTTTTAGGAGCTGCTGGCGAAGGGAATCGGAGTGGACCCCAAAAACGATCTGATCCCGGACCATGGCATCAGTTGTCGAGTCATAGTTACATGACTGTGCGAGGATGCGGAGATGGGTTAAAAAGGACTGAAAAGGTTCATCCTTACCCTGAAGCCTCTGCTGGAAAACATACCGTTCAAAGCACTCATTGACCTCGATGTAACAGTGGCTGTCGAACTTCAGCAGGACTGTTTTAAATTTCATCTTGTCTTCGCCTTCAGCAAAGGTGAGGGAGTTGTAGATGTGGATAGCGTGGTCTCCAGCTGTAGAAAGGAAGAGCGCGATCTTCCTGGCATCCGATGCGGCCTCGAGATTGGTGGCTTCAAGATATAGCTGGAACTTCTGCTTGAAAATCTTTCAGTTTGCACCGAGGTTGCCGGTGATGTGGAGCTGCGGAGGAGGGCGGACGCTGTCCATGTTACCGGATGGCTGATCGCTGGTCAAAGGCAGATTATCTCAGGGTAGATCCGTCAAACTTCAGCATTACTCACTGGTACCATGATGTGTTGGGTAAGCTGGGTCTATGTGGACTGCGTTTGATGCAGTGTAGAGAGAGACAGGCTTCCAACACTTGAAGAGATGCAACACGATTTTATTAAACAACTAACTATAATACATGCTTAACTGTGGGCTGACACTATGCTGACTTGACTGGAGACCTGAGGCTAACCTGACCAGACTAACTGCCTACCACATGGTGTGTGTTCTAGCTGCTGTTCATGAGCTCTGACCGTCTCAGAGGCTGGACCCCGAGAGAGCGGGAAAACTGGTGCCCTCTGGTTTTATAGTGGCCGTGTCCTGTCTGGTGATTGGCTGCTGTGTTCTGTGTGTTCACTGGTCATCCTGTGTGTTAATCACTGCCTGTCTGCACTCCATCATATACCTGGATGTATATTATGACAAGATCTATTGGTGCTTCCAGCTCCCCCAGTCTGTCCTCCCCACAACCGGCATTTCCAGTCCATAGAGGAACCGTTTCATCCCTGCTGTTTCATCCCCTGTTCATAACCACAGAAACCCGAAACCCATATGGACAGTAGCTTGTTCCTGGAGTCGGCCTGTCCTCTGACCGTCTGCCCCCTCGGGATTTCTACCTCCACTTGATATACCGGAGCTGCTGTGTGGTGCACACTAGATAGTGTCCCAGGAGCCTCTTCATTAAAGTGCCCAACCAAGGTGAGGGTCTCTGGGATGGTGGAGGGTGTTGGAGACAGCTGAGATGGGAAATCACTGTCATCCACCAACCGGGGCTCCAGGATGCTCTGAGTCTCAGGCGGAGGGCTGGTGTACCAACTGCCCTCGCCGTCACTGTTCGGCTCACGGGGGGACTCCGGCTGTGTACTGGCTGGGGTGGGGGACGCCAGGTGGACCCATCCCATCTCCAGCAAGTCTTGCAAGACACAAGACAAGACGCATGATTAGACCGCAGGCCGGGGTGGTGGGGGTGAGCATGCGAATGGGGGGTGGTGGGGGTGAGCATGCGAATGGGGGGGTGGTGGGGGTGAGCATGCGAATGGGGGGTGGTGGGGGTGAGCATGCGAATGGGGGGTGGTGGGGGTGAGCATGCGAATGGGGGGGTGGTGGGGGTGAGCATGCGAATGGGGGGTGGTGGGGGTGAGCATGCGAATGGTGGGTGGTGGGGGTGAGCATGCGAATGGGGGGTGGTGGGGGTGAGCATGCGAATGGGGGGTGGTGGTGTAGGGTGAGGGGGTGGGGTGGGAATACATAAAGCTACAGTTTTAGGTAATCCGACGCATGCAGCCCAGGGGTTGGGTAGGTGATTGCCTCAGTGGCCAGGACACCCGGCCATAGCGGCCGGTATGTGTACCCACATGTAGAGCAGGGTGGGGGTTTGGCCGCCCTCCTGGGGGGGGGTTGAGTTACGGCTGTGTGGGACGGGGTTAGTGGCAGGGGCACACACTGCTGCCTACTCACCCTGGCCGCCCTGAGGAGGTCCTGCAGTTTTTTCAGGCATTCCTGGCCCGTTCGGGTGGTGTTGACCAAGGCGCTCACGGCGTCTGTCACCAGCGCCCAGGCACAGTGAACGATGATGGCTGGCAGCCTCCTTCCTGGGCCGAGGTACAGGGTCATCCGCCGCACCTTCACCGCGCCCAAAAGGGTCTCCAGCTCGGTGTCTATGAACCTTGGGACTGCTCTCCTCACTGCCATCTTGTGGGCTGGGATGGTGTATGTGGGGGGAGAATTGTTTTTATGCGGCTGCAGCTTGTCATCCTTTGGGTGATAGTCGCGAAACTGGCGATTCCGGCACCGTTTCTCATTGGAATTAATTGTGTTCCATGTGACGCCGATGCTAGCCCCTTAGCAGTAGCGGAATCGGTGCAGGTGCAGCTCCGGTTTTTCTATTGTGATAAATCCTCAGATTCTGCATTGGTATCAACACTTAATCTCAGAAACAGAGAATCTCGCTCAATATGTTTGCCCGTCTAGATGTCTTGCTATAAGTTGACGACTGGCCCATAAGACCTGTGCTGAAATTCAAAGCCAAACCATTGTTGCTAATGACATAAAATAACTTGCAACGATAGATAATTTCAACCTTCCCACCCTTACCCTCTTACGCCAATATTTCCAGTAGCGACTTAAAAATAATCAATGCTGCCAGGATTTTTAAACACGCTGATTATTCCCTTTCTCAGCAGAAGGAACAAAACTCCTGATTTATCTTTGTTTTCAGCATTATGCCAACCTCACAAAAGCCCCCCTAATCCATGTGAGAGACGTGAAACAAGACAATTTCTGCCACGGAATGTCTGCAACTAAACGAAGGCAAATCGGTCTGAAAGAGATTTGTACCCATTTTCACACTTGTGAAGCCTTTAACTGCCTGTGACTATTGTGTTACTCGCATTCCTCTTTACAGACGGTACTTTGTTCATTGTGGATGCTCCAATACTGATGGGAATCATGAAATGCTTTACAGGAATAACCCTAGCCCGTTGAAAATAACACTGTTCTCCTTTTCACTGAAAAGAAATTAGATTTGTTTGGAACCTTTTGTTCCAATTCTTTGTTCTTATTCCATTTGTTAGTTTTGACCCAGTTTCTGAATGGTGATATTGTCCCATTTGCACCATCTTAAAATCATATGAAGAGACTGATCGCGACAGATTTGCTGATAGTAAGGAGTGTAAACTGACGTGTCACAATTGGAGGAGGATTGGGGGGAGGGAATGGCGGTAGCTTATTTTTGGAGAGTGAATATTTTGTTAAGGGTGCAAAGATTTACAGTACGGGTTTTGTTTTGGGTCAATGGTGTTTATTCAACCTGTGACTTTCAATAAAGTAAAAACACCCAAGTACAAAAAGAAAGCCCTGAAATGATCAATAACAGAAAATAGACAAAAACTCTGTAAGTGATTTCAGTGCAAAGATGCCAATACGGCGGCATCATCCAGCAATTTCCCCCCAGTCAGTAATTATGTTGTTAATTTGATCCAAATAGGTTCTCTAGTGAAGTTATTGCCAGCAATGTAATAAGTGAATTTGCACATTTCTATTTGTTTCACATATAAACCCTCATTCAGTAACAACGGAGAAGATGAACTACTAAGCTATTGGGGATAGTAGTTAATTGAATAGTCAGTTGTAGAACTCAGTTAAGTGATTAGTTTAGCTAGGCGTGCTACAGGGAGGCTGAGTTTAGGGATTTCTGGGAGGGGTGTGGTGCTATATGGGGATTGGGACAGTTTAAATAATAAAAATCGTTGAACTCGGCCAACATGAAGGCTCTGGTATTTTCTTCCACAATGCATGCCGAGCACCAATCCCGGCCCAATCTTCCCACGCACGGAGGTCCTGGATGCCTCCCCTCCCCGCCACCCCTGCATGCCCAACCTGGCACGCCCTGCCAATGCATCCATGGCCGCAGTGGGGGTCTGTGCTCACCACCTCAGACACTGTACCCCAGGCACCCGCATGTAACCTTACCTGGACCGGGCTTTGGGCCCCTTCCCGGTGCACACACCCACTCAATGGTCACGGTAATGTTCCCGGCAGGCCATCGTTGAGAGCTTTGGTACCATTGCCCAGGTGCTGGCCAGCGTTGCACAGACTCAGACAGGGGTGGCCAACTCCCTGAGCTCTATGGCTGAAAACTTGCACATCCTGGTCGATACCAAAGCGGGCCTTCAGGACTGGCAGCGCCAAGTGATGGGCGTGCCTTGAGTGTTGGATCCGCTCTCAACCCCGTCCCATGGAGAAGCCCGGGGGCCATCGGGCACCCCGAGGGAGGAGGAGGTGCTGCGGCTCGTTCCAGGTCCGCCTGTAGGGGAGGCCCTGGAACACCGCGGCATCTCGGACTTCCCCCCCTACCGCCCCTGTGCATCTGGGGACGCCATCCTGGTCACCCAAGGCGCAACCTGGCCCATCCAGGCCGGCTGCCCCAGGAAACGACCGCCAAAGGGGACCCTAGTCACAGGGCAGGAGTCACAGCAGTCCGCCTCCAGTACTGCTGTCTCATCTGGGGAACACCTGGGCGTAGTCATAGGGCCCATAAGGCCAGAAAGGTAGACACTGAGTAAGTTGGCACGGGTGCAGGGCACAGATTAGTTATAGGGGCTGGGGCACATGTACAGAACATCCGTTATTAAACACACTGTTACATCTATGAACGCTGCCTCTGTGCTGTGTCTGGTGTGTGTGGTGAAGAGGCGAGAACTGAGTATTACTGTGGGTGAGAGGTGATGGAAGTTGAGTTCTGGTGAGTGTGATGCGCGGCCTGGACCCCCCCCCCCCCCCCCCCCCCCCCCCCCCCGGGTCGTCCATGCCATCCTCCCCTCAGCCAGACAACAGGGCCATGCGATGCAGTGTCCAGGCCACATACAGGGACCACCCAGGTGGAGGGTGGTACTGTAGTCATGATTCAGACATATTATTTAACGGTGTAGAGCAGCTCATCACAGAGCGAGCTGTCATCATCCTCCATCCCATGAACCAGACCCGCTTTCATCAGCCACCGTGTGAGCCCAGCTCCCAGCTCGTTGTGCCGCAGGTGGATGTGTAATGGAGAGATGGTGTGCATGCGGGTAATGCGGTGGTGGGGGTGATTGGTGGTGGGGGAGGTGAGGGTGGTCGGTGGTGAAGTTGTGACGTACTCTGCTGTCTGTGCCCATGCACAGGAATCCCCCCACCCTAGTCGGTGAAACATGCGGCTATCAACTCCTCCCGTGCTCGCTGGCCCAGCCAAGGTCGTTGGATAGCCGCCGGTCCCTGTCCAGCCCCCGTGTCCTGATCCTTTTCCTCCCCCTCCTCCTGCAGCACATTTCCCCTCTGTTGGGCTATATTGTGCAGGCACAGTAGACCACAACGCTGGGGCCGACCCTACCTGACGGGTACTGGAGGGCCCCTCCAGAGTGATCCAGGTACCTGAAGCGCATCTTCAGCAGCCCAAAGCACCTCTCAACCACACCCCTGGTGGCACAATGGGCATCGTTGTAGCGGTTCTCCACGTCAGTCTCTGACCTCCATATAGGCGTCATCAGCCCCTTTTGCCCAGCAACCAGCCCGGGGGGGGGGGGGGTTGTCCCTCGAACATGCCGGGGATGAATGATTGTGCTAATATTTTTTTTCTTTTTTTTCTTTTATAAATTTAGAATATCCAATTCATTTTTTCCAATTAAGGGGCAATTTAACGTGGCCAATCCACCTAACATGCACATCCTTGGGTTGTGGGGGTGAAACCCACACAGACACGGGGAGAATGTGCAAACTCCTCACAGACAGTGACCCAGAGCCGGGATTCAAACCCGGGTCCTCAGCGCCGTAGGCAGCAATGCTAACCACTGTGCCACCGTGCCGCCCTGATTGTGCTAATATTAACGCGTCATGTACATTGCCCAGGTACAGGGCGCTGACGTGCAGGATCTTCATCTGCTGGTCACAGACCACCTGTACGTTAATGGAGTAAGACCCCTTCCTATTCATGAACATCGCCCCGTTATCCGATGGTAGCTGCATGACGATGTGCACCCGTCGATCGCCCACTGGATCATGGGTATCCTGGTGACCATGGCGAACCTGCTGCCCGGGCATACTGGTGGGTGTGGTCCACGGGGATCTGGATGTATCGGTCCGTGATGTCACACAGGGTATCAGTCACTGCACGGATGCACCGGTGCGCCGATGCCTGGGGGATGCCGGACAGGTCCTCACTTGGCGACTGGAACAACCTTGACGGCCACTGGGAGGGCTTGTCCCCCTCTAATCCTATGTGGTACCAGGTGTGCCATCAGTTGGCAGATGTGGGCGATGGTTTCCCGGCTCATCCGGAGTCTCCTGAAATGAAAAAATGAAAATCGCTTATTGTCACGAGTAGGCTTCAATGAAGTTACTGTCAAAAACCCCTAGTCGCCACATTCCAGCGCCTGTCCGGGGAGGCTGGTACGGGAATCGAACCGTGCTGCTAGCCTGCTTGGTCTGTTTTAATAGCCAGCAATTTAGCCGAGTGAGCTAAACCAGCCCCTGTCCTGCATGCCCTATCCGTGAGGTCCTGGAAGGACATGTGGCGCCGGTACACACAAAGCCTCATAGGGCGCCTCCGCGGCCGTGGCACTGTCTCGTTCTACCCCCTCAGCTCCTCCTCCTCCTCAGTATCCTCGTCCTGTGGCTTCCCCTTGTTGTGGTCCTCCTCCAGCGCCTGTCAGGCGGGTGGCCCTCCAGCCTGAGCGGCTGTCACCTAACCACTGCGGCACGGTCCTCTGCTGCAGCCTCCGCTGCCTCCTGTCACGCCCCTGCTCCAGCTCCCACAGGGCTTCATGCAGGGCAGCGGCCCCCACCACCGCGGCCAACAACGCTGGACGTTGCCCAAACATTGAGCAGGATTCTCCGTCCCACCGCGCCACATTTCTGCCCTAACCAACCGGCGGGATTCTCCGTTATGCCGGCCGGTCAATAGGGTTTCCCATTGTGGGGCAGCCCCATGCCGTCGGGAAACCCCCGGGCGCCGGCATAATGGAGAATCACGCCGGCGGAGAATCCCACCCATTATGTCTGCAGGGGGTGGAATTAGACAAAGTTTCAGCATTGGGCATAACCCCCTCCACAGCCAGGCGCCATGGGCTACATGGTCGGCCCGGTTGGCAGTTCGCACCCCAGCCACGCATGGCCCCACCCCTGCCCGCCCCCTGGGTGCCCTGACACCTGTCGCCCGTCCCTCCGGCCAGGGTCACCGTCTGACGGAACTGCACTTACCGGGGGCTGCCGTCGTTGCGGCCCTGGATTTACCCACTGGTGGGTGCCGCTGGATTGGTGGGTGGGGGGGGGGGGGGGGGTGGGTGTGTGTGGTGGGTCTGGCACACATCCGGAGGGCCGGGACGCCTGGGCTGAGCCAGTGACTGGGGTGGGTGCCCAAATGTGTGGGCACTGTCATGACATCCGTGGCGTTGGCTCTGCCCTGTCATGGCGGGCTGTGCCCGGCCGCCGTGGCTGTCTGCCCATCCTCCCCCAGCACTGGGGGAACTCCACCCACAGCCGTGCTGTCTCGCCGTCTTGGGGTCCCCTCCAAGCCAACCCCTATCTCCTCCAACCGCAGCGTCGGCCAGTAGTATCACTGGGGGCACGGAGAATCGCAGGTCAGGCCATCTCTAGCGATTCTCCGGGCCGCGGTAGGAGTATCGCATCCCGGTATCGGACCGGCTTCGCGGGCCGCCTCAGCGTGAACGCCGATTCTCCGACCCAGCGTGAGCTCGGAGAATCTCAGCCTTAGTCTCCAAAATAGAGAATCCAGCCCACTATTCTTTCTGGTGGGAGAGATCTAAGACAAGCGGATAATAGTTTTAAATGTAGAGCTGGGCTCATTCAAGTTTGAAACCAGGAAGCACTTGTTCACAGGAAAGGTAGTAGGAATTTTGAATTGTCTTTCCTAAAATGCCATGGATTTTGGTAGATAATTGGAGCTTTCAAAACTGAGATTGATTAATTTTTGTTTGATACAATATGAAGGAAGATGCATTAAAGGCAGGAATATTGAATTGATCTTATGAAATGATGGGGTTACTGGGTTATGAGGATAGGGCAAGGGAGTGGGCCTAGGTCGGGTGCTCTTTCGGAGGGTCGGTGCAGTTTCGATGGGCCCAAAGGCCTCATTCTGCACTGTTGGGATTCTGTTCTATTCTATGATTGTTTGGCTGACTTGCCTCCCCCCCCCCCCCCCCTCCCCCCCCCCTCCCCCCCCCCCCCCCCCCCCACAGAGTTGGGACTGAAAAATCCCAGCTGTAGTTTTGAACAAGCAGAGGAAATGGGATTGCAGCAATTAAAGTGATTCACGCTGAATTCTTAACCCTTATTGCAATACCCTATCATAGTCTAAGCTACAAATTTAACAAGGATCCTTGGGATTTTGTTGGGGAAGTTGGAAATGGAGCAACGTGGAGAAAATCCTCGTGGAAATGTTTGCCTATTCCTCATACGGACGGAGAATATTCCACCCTGAGTTAGAAAGTGTTACCTAAGGTCACTTACAGCTGGACTGACATTAAAAAAAACACAGGAACAAGTAAATTTCAGTCATTTAAGCCACTAAAGGGCTGTGATTCAGCTCAGGTCATCAGGGCAAATGTGAAAGGTTCTATAGCGCTGAGAGGGTTTTTCTGTGGTGCTCATGACGTGGTGTGCACTAGAAGTGTAAACGCTTCTGTCTGACATTTGTCCTCTGTGGGGGAACGAAACACTAGTCCCACAAACAGTACATTTTATGACCAGTAATACTGTCATGGATTAGTCTGATCAGCTGGAAAATATTACAGCCGTCAAGCCTTTTATTACAAGAAGAGCAATTCATAGTCATGAATGAAATCACATTCATATCTGAGACGTGAATAGTTCCCAGTGTTTTACTCTCTACAGAATCATAGAATCATAGAATCCCTACAGAGCAGAAAGAGACCATTCAGCCCTGTGACCCCATCTAACCTTTGGGCACTGGGGGGAAATTTAACAGGGCCAATCCACCTAACCTACACATCTTTGGGCACTATGGGGTAATTTATCATGACCAATCCACTTAATCTGCATATTCTTTAGACTGTGGGAGGAAACCAGAGCACTAGGATAAACCTCACTCAGAAACGGGGAGAAGGTACAAACTCCACACCAACAGTCACCCAAGGTCGGAACTGAACTGGGTCCCTGGCACTGTGAGGCAGTAGTGTGAAACAATGGTCTCAACAAATGGGAAATAAATGGATGTAGAGCAACGGGGGAAAAGAAAAAGAGTATGAGGCATATTCCCTTTCAAATTCCATTGCATTGTGTGGTCAGTTTTTTCCATTTGTGGTATTTTTAAATTAATATTTGTGGCCACACATGCATGGGATTTTTTTATTGAAAAGAGAGACATGTTGCAGAAATATATATTCTTCCAATGGTGGCTTATTGAATCACACAGGATGTTTCTTCAGTTTGTGTTCTGCAGAGTATAGACCATACTCAACCAGCACACTTACAAGCCGCAAAACAAAATGTGATTCTGTAATTTGAGCAACCTTGCTGAACAATCCTGAGTGGGACAGTAGCTCCACTGACAACCAGTTTAAGATAATCAGTCAAGCACGTAACATGGCTCATTTATGCTTATTAGGAGAGACATATGAATATGCACGAGCTTATTTTCTGCAAACAAAAAGAAATATATTCAAGCTTAGACATGGCCTGGTCCATCATCACAACCTTACCCACCCACCACTCCCATTTCCCACCATCCCAGGGTATGTGTCACATCACCCCATGGTGCTGGGACTATGTTCACACAGATCAACGGGTCACTGTCAAGGGCAGGCGGGTGGAATTCGGGAAGAGTCCGGGTTGGCGCTCAGAAGCCCCTCCTCCCGGTGGGTGCCCATAGGACCCTGAAGTCCACCTTGGGAAGGAGGGACAGCTGTTTCGAGCCCCGGCTGTCCCTGCATCATCTGGCTCTGCCGGCCATGGCGGTTCCCCAATGTCTACATCATCATGTCAACTCCCTCGGCGATGCTCCTCGGTGACTGGAACACATCCCCCAGTGACCGAGCCAGGCTCTGCAGTACCTCAGCAATGCCCACCTGCGACTGGGACAAGCTCCGCAGTGCCTCGGCCATTCCCATCTGAGTGTGGGACATGTCCCACAGAACCTCACCAAGGTGAGCCTGGAACTGGGTGACATTCCCCAGTGATGATGTGGAGATGCTGGCGTTGGACTGGGGTGAGCACAGTAAGAAGTGTTACAACACCAGGTTAAAGTCCAACATGTTTGTTCCAAACACTAGCTTTCAGAGCACTGCTCCTTCCTCAGGTGAGTGAAGGAGTGCTCCGAAAGCTAGTGTTTGAAACAAACATGTTGGACTTTAACCTGGTGTTGTAAAACTTCTTACTGTGCATTCCCCAGTGAGGCAGGCATTCTGTCGAGACCCTTGGCCATGGCTATCACCGACTAAGCCATGCCTTGGACACCTTCACTCATGGTGCTGACATCGTGCACCAGGCTCTCCACTGCAGTCACCACCCGAGCAGTGTTGGCCTCGCTGCCATTCATTGCCAGCGCCATTTCCTGCGCCTGTAGTCTCTGGGAATCCTCCAATTGGCTATAGATCTGTTGGAGTGTCACTGACATCTCCCTTTGAATGTCCCGGCTGCTCCTTAACGTCTCCATCAGCTCTGGGTAAACCTATTCCAGAAGCTCAGCATCATGCTTCCCACAGCATCCGACTGCTGTCTCGCCTGGGGGTTCCTGTCTCCAACTAATGTACATCAGCAGCAGTGTGGTGCTCACCAGATTGTGCCCCAGGAGCTTGTTCACTATTATGTCCTACATAATATGAGGTGTGTGTATCTGTGCTGGTGGAAGGTGGAGATGACAGCTGTGCCGCGACTGTAACGGTGGCATCTCGGAGCTCTTCTCCGATGTGTTCTCCCCGGAGTCAGGAGAGGGGCTGCCTGGGATGGGCAGGCGCGTCGGCTGGAGGACCTTCTGGAGAATGTGATCAGTGGAATGGATGGATCAGTCAGTAGGGCAATAACAATTCACGTTTAGCAGGTCCTCCGGGTGGAGCCTGGTGGTTCCTCACCTCTGCGGTGTCCGCCAGGCTCTGCGTGGGTGACCACCCTTTTCGGCCACTCCGTTCACCTCCAGGGCCCGCCCCTCGAAGGAAGTGAGGATTCTCAAGTCCGGTGTGGGGCCTCTCCCGGTGATTATGGGAGGGTTTTTCCTGAGGAGTCACAGAGGGGTCATTGTTAGCCACATGCACGGTTCACAGTTGGGGGGGGGGGGGGGGGGGGGGAGTTGTGACAGGAGGGTTGAGGTGGAGGGAGGGTTGAAGGGGTGGGTGGAGGAGGGAGGGTTGAAGTGGAGGGGGTGGAGGGAGGTTTGGTGATCATCTGGGGGTTGGGGGGGTGGATGCTCCCTTGGGAGAGGGGAGGGGTTGGTGTCTACTCACTCGTCCTGCCTGGTGTAGGTTGTTGACCTTCCGGCACTGGAGGTCAATCCTCCTGGACACACTGCCTGAGCTGACTGCTGCGGCCACCTTGTGCTAGGCAGCACTGGCTGTCTTATGGCTTACCCTCTGGGACCCCTGAGGGAACAGGACATCCCTCCAGGCCGCAACCATGTCCAAGATCCTCCCCAGGTCAGCATCCCTGAATCTTGGGGCTGGTCTCCTCGGTACCATTGTTGCGAACTGGCTGGGGTTGGCCGAGCAAGTGCTGCTTGACCTTGTTAGCGGGCGGCAAGCGAGCACTGTGCTGGCGAATCAGCTGGCGAGCCATAGTTTGGGGCAAGAAGCCCGTGAAGCCTTGTTAAATGGATCAATCAATGTTGAATTGCGTTGCCGTGCCTTCCGGAGAATCGCGCCCATTAACTCTGTTTCTCTCCTAATAGATGCTGACTGACTTGCTGTGTTTTTCCATCGTCCCTGTTCTTGAAACTAATATCCCTGTTGGATTGAAAAGTCAGATTTGCCAGTGCACTGTGTGGTAGTATGACTAGGGGTATTACGGTACCTGGGAGTGTGAGCTGCCATTGGTGCAGAGGACTCACTGCCCATTGGCCCAGGTATCGAGAGGAAGGTAGCTCTGCCTATGAGGCGGGCTATAAGAACCCGTGTTCCCAGGTAGCCAGCCATTCTTCTGTACGTCTGCTGCCGGGTCCACTTCTTGTGAATTAAAGCCTTTCGTTCGGACTTCATCTACGTTTCGTGTCCATTGATTGTGCATCAATTTAATTCGCAAGATTTTAAAGGATGGAGCTTCGCATCAAGCAGGAGTGTCTTCGACTCAGCCTGCACGCAGTAAATGCAACAGCAGCATTTAAGCACTGGCTGGCTTGCTTCAATAGTTACCAGAGCACAGCCGAAAACGTCCCGACGAGGGAACAGAAATTGCACATCCTCCACTCGTGTGTCGGCACCGCCGTGTACACGCTCATAGAGGACACGACAGACTACGACGCGGCTATGGACTTACTTAAAGGACATTTCATATGGCCAGCGAACCAAGTCTACGTTCGGCACTACTGGCCACGAGGCAGCAGTTACCTGGTGAGTCTCTGGACGAATTTTACCGTGCCCTCCTTGTGCTGGGGAGGAACTGCGGCTGCCCACAGGTATCTGCTGCTGAGCATACCGAACTCCTAATCCGAGACACCTTTGTTGCAGGTATGCAGTCCTCGCAGATCTGCCAAAGACTGTTGGAGAAAGAGACTTTAAGCCTCATGGAGGCACGGGCCCTTGCCTCCACCCTAGATGTTGCAAATCGGAACGCTCGCGCGTATACCCCCGACCATACGGCGGCCCCCTGGGCAGCGTGGAACGCGACCTCCCTCATCCCCACGGACTCGGACCCAGGCCTGCATCGCAGGGCACCCCGAAAAACCCGCAGGGCCCCGCTGCTATTTCTGCTGCCAGGCAAAGCACACCCGTCAGCGCTGCCCGGCCCGCTCTGCAACCTGCAAGGGCTGCGGCAAGAAGGGCCACTTTGTGGCCGTCTGCCAATCTAAAGCGGTCACTGCGGTCCAGAGCAGCGACCGCAGATCCTCCCGCCTGCTCTCCTCAGGGGCCCCGTGCGGCCCGCGGACTTCCCTGCCCCCACCCTCCACCGCCACGTGCGATTCCCGGGTGCCGCCATTTTGGACCCCCGACTTCACGTGCGGGGAACGGGCGCCGTTATTACGTCCACCCCCCACCATGTGCGGCCGACGGGCGCCGCCATCTTGGATCGGCAGGACCATGACACCAACCTCCGAAAATTCCTCCGAACCGCAAAACTCCTTAACCTGACCTACAGTAAGGACAAATGCGCGTTTAGCACCGACCGTCTAGCCATCCTCGGCTACGTAGTGCGTAACGGAGTGATAGGCCCCGCCCCCTGATGGAGCTCCCCCTTCCCCACTCCCTCAAAGCCCTCAAGCGCAGTTTGGGCGTCTTTTCATATTACGCCCAGTGGGTCCCCAATTACGCCGACAAAGCCCGTCCCATCATCCAATCAGCCACGATCCCCCTGTTAATGGAGGCCCGCCAGGCCTTTAGCCGCATCAAAGCAGACATTGCAAAGGTCATGGTGCGCGCTATCGACGAGTCCCTCCCCTTCCAAGTTGAGAGCGACGCGTCCGATGTAGCTCTTGCAGCCACCCTCAACCATGCGGGCAGACCCGTGGCCTTCTTCCCCCACACCCTCCATGCTTCCGAAATCCATCACTCCTCGGTCGAAAACGAAGCACAGGCCATAGTAGAAGCTGTGCGACATTGGAGCACGATCTGGCCGGCAGGAGGTACACCCTCCTCACAGACCAACGGTCAGTGGCCTTCATGTTCGACAACGCATAGAGGGGCAAGATAAAGAACAACAAGATCTTGCGGTGGAGGATCGAACTGTCCACCTACAACTACGACATCTTGTATCATCCTGGGAAGCTAAACGAGCCTCCCGATGCCCTGTCCCACGGCACCTGTGCCAACGCACAAGTGGACCACCTTCGAACCCTCCACGTGGACCTCTGCCACCCAGGGGCCACCGGCCTTTTCCACTTTATAAAGACCCGCAACCTGCCCTACTCCATTGAGGAGGTCAGGACAGTGACAAGGGAATGCCACATCTGCGCGGAGTGCAAACCGCACTTCTACCGCCCCGAACAAGCGCATCTGATAAAGGCTTCCCGCCCTTTGAACGTCTCAGCATGGACTTCAAAGGTCCCCTCCCCTCCAACAACTGCAACACGTACTTCCTCAACTTGATTGACAAGTACTCCTGCCTCCCGATCGCCATCCCCTGCCCTGATATGACCACAACCACCATCATTAAAGCCCCACACACCATTTTCTCCCTGTTCGGATTCCCCGCTTCCATTCGTAGCGATAGGGGGTCCTCCTTTATGAGTGACGAACTGTATCAATTCCTGCTTAGCAGGGGCATCATCTCCAGCACGATGACCAGTTACAACCCCAGGGGTAACGGACAGGTCGCGAGGGAGAACTGTACGGTCTGGAAGACCATCCTGCTGGCCCTTCGGTCCAGAAATCCCGCAGTCTCTCACTGGTAAGAGGTCCTCCCAGACGCCCTCCATTCTATCCGGTCACTTCTCTGTACATCTACTAACCAAATGCCTCACGAACGCCTTCTTGTTTTTCCCGAGAAGTCTTCCTCAGGCACCCCGCTCCTGACCTGGCTGGCTACCCCCGGGCCTATCCTGCTCCGGAAACACGTGCGGGTGCACAAGTCGGACCCGTTGGTCGAAAGAGTCCAGCTGTTCCACGCGAACCCGCAGTACGCGTATGTGGATTATCCCGACGGCCGACAGGACACGGTATCCCTACGGGACCTGGCACCCGCCGGATCCCGCCGCCCCCACCCCCAGGCACCAGCCCCCTCACCCCCCCCCCCAGCCCCAGCTGCCCCTGGCAGGCGCCCCCCCGACACCTTCACATGAGCTTCCTAGTGGGCAGGACGACCCTCCCCCGGCCTGCCCCCAGCTAGCTCTGACTAGGGGTACGGACGCAACCGCAAGAACAGGATCATCGCTCCTGGAGTCATGAACGACCACCAATCCAACGTCACCAGCACAGCTCTGCAGGTCGCACTGGACAACCAAGGCACCCGATCGGCTGATCGAATCCATGTGAACTGCTGATGGACTCTTGTTTTTGCTTGTTCTCTATTTTTTTCTTTCCCCATTTCCCAAACTGTACATAGTTACTGTGTTCTGTATTTTGTAAATAGTTTCAGGCCAGCGGACAGCCATCAATGAAATGGTACGATCTAACATCTCTAGTCATACTACCAGTCTCTCACATACTCCCGGAACACCCCCCTCCCCTCCATGTCCACATTCCCTGTACGCACCCCCCCCCCCCCCCCCCCCCCCCGGTTCCTTCTCAACAGGGGGTGAATGTGGTAGTATGACTGGGGGTATTACGCCCTCCATTCTATCCGGTCACGTTTCTGTACATCCACTAACCAAACGCCTCATGAACGCCTTCTTGTTTTTCCCAGGACGTCTTCATCAGGGACCCCACTTCCAACCTCGCTGTCTACCCCTGGGCCCATCCTGCTCCGGAAACATGTGCGGGTGCACAAGTCGGACCCGTTGGTCGAAAGAGTCCAGCTACTCCACGCGAACCCGCAGTACGCGTATGTGAAGTATCCCGACGGCCGACAGGACACGGTCTCCCTATGGGACCTGGCACCCGCCGGATCCCGGCCACCCCCCCCCCCCCCCCGGCGCCAGCCCCCCCACCACCCCACCGACATCTTTACATGCCCCCGGTTCCCTTCTCAACAAGGGTGAATGTGGTAGTATGACTAGGGGTATTACGGTACCTGGGAGTGTGAGCTGCCATTGGTGCAGAGGACTCGCTGCCCATTGGCCCAGGTATCATGTGCCTCTCAGCCAATTGGCTGAGAGGAAGGTAGCTCTGCCTACGAGGCGGGGTATAAGAACCCGTGTACCCAGGCAGCCAGTCATTCTTCTGTACGTCTGCTGCCGGGTCCACTTATTGTGAATTAAAGCCTTTCGTTCGGACTTCATCTATGTTTCGTGTCCATTGATTGTGCATCACACTGTACAACTGGGAGAAATTACACAAGGAAGCTTCGAATGCAGTGTAAAACAAAATGGCTAGAACATAGAACATAGAACAGTACAGCACAGAACAGGCCCTTCAGCCCTCGATGTTGTGCCGAGACTGCAGTGTAGTGAACATCGGAGGACACAACTGGACACAATCATGCTGAGATCAGGAGCTATAGATTTTCCATCTCCTCAGCCCTTTAAGCTACTTCCTTTTTATCTTTTTATTCAGCCATTCTGACCTGCACTGGGTCTCCTGGGGAATTGAAGCACTCATTCATTTGCATTGCTGTGAACAGCTGAGTTTATGAATTCTATAAATTCAGGAAACAGTTAGGCATAGAGGGCGCACCCAATTGGACAATGGTGGGCCACACAGTTTCTCTTCTTGAATTCGTTGTTGGCATCTGGTAAAGAAACTTGGTCAAAGAAATTACATCAGTGTCAAAATGACCCGGCTGGAACTCAATTTACAAAGCACAGAACTGATGTTCCAAAAATGTGCCATTGAACACGTTCTCCAAAATAATTCTCAGATTGGCTAGACCTTGTTATAAAATATAGTATTTTGTACTCTTTCTGTTGAAAAATAAGTAGTTTGCTAAAATTAAGCATAACTCATTCCAATTGAGCGTTGAGCTAAATGCAATTGCAGATCCTAATATTCCTTCCAATTTAAACAGATAATATTTCTTTGGGCTTTCCTTGAATTGAATTATTTGCAATTTTCTGTCATGTTTAGGATGGATTTTCTTTTAATGACGAAGTTAAGAACACATTTTTTTATGAACACCAGGCTTCAGTAAGATTTGAAGAAAAACTTGCATTTATATAGCGTCTTTCATGACTTCCGGACGTCCCAAAATGTTTTACAGCCGTGAAGCACTTTTGAAGTATAATGACCATAGTAACATATTAACTAAAGTAGTCACTTTGCACACAGCAAGATTCCACAGACAGCAAAGTGATCATGACCCAGATAATCAACATTTAGTTGTTTGAGAGACAAATATTGACCAAAATGCCAGAGATAACTCCTGTGCAGTTTGTTGAATTGTGCCACGGGATTTTCTAAGTCTACTTGAGAGGGTAGACAGGGCCTCAGTTACGTAACTCATCTGAAAGACGGTGGGCGTGATTCTCCGCTGGCGTGATTCTCTGTTTGGCCGGCGCCCAGGGGCTTCCCAATGGCATGGGGCTGCCCCACAATGGGAAACCCCATTGACCGGCCGGCGTAGCGGAGAATCCTGCCGGGGGGTCTTGGCAGAAAGGTTGCGTGGCGGGGCAGCAAATCCAGCCTCCAACACCCCTCAGAACCATACTGGAGTGAATAGAGCTGGTTTAGCTCAGTGGGCTAGACAGCTGGTTTGTGATGTAGAACAAAGCCAGTAGTGCAGGTTCAATTCCCGGGCCAGCTTATCCAAAACGGAGGTGCCAGAATGTGGCAACAAGGGGCTTTTCACAGTGACTTCATGCTTCTGACAATAAAAGATTATTATTGGGCAGCACAGTGGCGCAGTGGGTTAGCCCTGATGCCTCACAGCTCCGAGGTCCCAGGTTCGATCCTGGCTCTGGGTCACTGTCCGTGTGGAGTTTGCCCATTCCCCCCCATGTTTGCGTGGGTTTCGCTCCCACAACCCAAAAGATGTGCAGGCTAGGTGGATTGGCCACACTAAATTGCCCCTTAATTGAAAAAAAGAATTGGGTATGCTAAATTTATATTAAAAAAAGAACCATACTGGAGCGTTAGCCTAGGTTTTGAGCTCAAGGCTCTAGAGCAAGACATGGACCCACAGCCTCTGACTTGGAGAATGCTACTAACTGATCCATGGCTAGCACAGGGGAAGCCCGAACAACGATAACGTCATGCAACTGACCTTTAATAGCAAAGACAGGTAAATCACTCCCAATCCGTTTACAGAAAAATCGATGGTGTCCAAAAATTGGGCATTTTTATAATGTTCCACGCAATAATTTTAACTGAGTAAAATGAAAATAAATTTGATCTGGGCAATATGTTTAGGTGCTGGACAAGTTAAAGCTTCATTGCCTTGTGGTCACTCTGTCCCGCACTACAAGCAACCTTTAACCCCAATCAGCTTGAACCAAACAACCCACGGTCCCAACTGCCCCAAATCCAGCAATGTACAAAATCTTGCAGCCTTGGTCCAGAGGGTGCTGGGCTTGAGATACTGTATCTGCAATGAATATGATTAGAAATATAAAATTGAATGTATATATGTAGTGCTAAGGAGAAGGGTTGCTTTGATAGCGTATTGAGAGAGTTTCTGTTTATTTCTTTGTCGGAGAGCACTGCAGAGCAGATGTTAACACCGGTGGTGGCCTGGCTGCTTGAACACCAGACACCTGCTGTCAAATTCCCTTGAAAAGACACACAGTTTTCCTTTATCACTCAACCCCAATGAAATAACACTTCCATTTGGGAATGCTAATCTCGATGATCCTTTTTGACCTTACCTATCGCTGGCCTGGCCCAGTACTAAAAATAACCACTCTGGGCTGTGGTGCATTGACCCGTGTCCGTGACATTTCATGGACTTGGTACAAGTGTGAAGCGAAATGTGCGAAAAGAAGGGAAGTGATGAATTTGCTTCCGCTTGAACAGGCACGAGTTCCACATGTGTGTTCCTAAATATAGCTTTTAAAATTTGTTTTTCCTCTTTTTGAAAAGCTCTGATTGTTTGCCGACTTCAGATCTTTTCTCCATTCTGGATGCAGACTGTGAAAGAGACACCAGGAGCCCAAGACCAGATGTGAGATGGTCATGGGTGAAATATCTCTGAGAGTAGCTGAAAGGAATAGACAAACGCAAAGAAAACAGTGGGCAGTTTGGCCCATGGAGCTGCGTAACTCATGCCCCAGAAATACAGTGGGGTTGGGTTAACAACAACAGAGCTTCACTCTGTTGTAAGCTTCCTCTTGGGGTGCCTTCCAACACCAAAGATGGGGACCGGGATTCTCCAAAATCCCGGGCAAGTGTTGACGCTGGTGTCAATGAGCCTCCAGGCCCAGTCATTCTCCCCTTCCTCGGGGGCTAGCAGGGTGTTGGAGTGCTGTGCGCTGCTCTGATGCCGAAAGCCGGCCCTACACAGTCCGGCTGTGCGAGTCCTAGCATGCGCGCCATGGCCGGCGCCGGTCTGCGGACGCGCACCACGACTGTCTCCACGCTGGCCCCTGGGAAACATGGCGGAACCCTACGGGGGCGGCTACAGGCCCCCACCGTCCCCGGAATGAGCGCGCCCGCCGATTGGTTGCCCCCAATCGGTGGCCTAGCCACAGTGCAGGCCCTTCCCGGAGTCGGCTCTCCCCGTCCCCCACCAGGACAGCCCCCGCAGCCAGAACGCCAAGGTCCCACTAGGTAGGACCACATGCGAATCATGCCAGTGGGACTCAGCGGAACTTGGCAGGCACTCGGCCCGTTGAGCATGGAGAATTGTCGCGGAGGCCACTTTCAACAACCCCCGACTGGCACTGCGGCGACTGCGCTGGCGCGATTGCCGCCAATTCTCTGGTCGCTGGAGAACCAGTGGCTCAGCGGCCCAGCGGCCCGGAGTTGGAGCAGCGTGGTGCACCCCGCAATTTTCCAACCGGGTAGGGGCTCGGAGAATCCCGCACGGTGTTTCTTTGGCAGAATATGCAAGGGGGTAATAATGTTGAAAAGTTGGGTAAAAATCGTCCATAGTAGTTTACTATCCCAAAAAGCGATTTGAGCTGAGTTTTGTTTTGGGGGGACAGGTGCCTGCTTTATCACCTTGATCTTGTCTTCCATAGGGTGTAATCCTTGTGTATCGATTCAGTGGTACCTCAGTTACTTGAAAGGTACACTTCACTTTCTCTCCAGCCTCCCAAAATCTCTTTAACACCTCTTCTGAGCTTGCTAGATGTGTTTGATCTCTGTTGATTCAGTTATAAGGACATTGTCAAGGTATATTCCAGCCCACAGTAACCCCTGTAGCAGACTCTCCATTGCCTTTGGAATACTGCATATGCTGAAGACTCACCACAAAGCAGGTGTGTATACTAGAATTGGCCTTTGTGTGTGTTTACTGTCACATACCTCGGAAGTGTTATCTAATTCGAGTTCCTTATACATGTGACCCATATCCAGCTTTCTGTAAGATTGACCTCCTACCAGCTTTGAATACAGGTCTCAAATGATCAGGATTAGATATTTATCCAGCTTGGCGGCCTGATTAACTGTTAGCTCATAATCATTGCAAATGTGGATGTTCTTATCCAGTTTTAATACATGGACCATAGGTGCTACCCATTCCAAGAGCTGACCTGGCTGGATTATGCCTAGTTTTTCCAATTTGTTTAACTGAATATCCACTTTCATTTGTAAGGCATATGGTACCAAACTTGCCCTAAAGAATTGGGGAGTTGCCTCTGGGTCAATGTACATATTAGCGTGCAAGCCTTTGATTTTGCCCAATTTATCATGGAAGACATTGTCATATTTTCTTAATAATTCTGGCAGCAATTCAACTTGATTTCTTTAAGGCAATAGTGGCCAGAAGGCTTGGTCCTTCATCCGTCACTATTACTACAGGGAGCTAAACAGACTGTTGTCATTACTCACGGGTAATATTGTGGTTGCTTTTACTGCTATTGCATCTCCCGTATATGTCTTCAACTTGGCGGAAGTGCTCTTCAAGTTCAATGGTTAGGCACATTCTCTCAGGCACTGAGATTTTGCTCACCCATTGCAGTGACTAATGCCCTTGTATCTGTGGTCAGACCATCAACAGGTTTACGCAGCTGGACGCGTACCCTCTCCCACGTATCTCCGACCTGGTCAACAGGATCACGCAGTACAAGGTCTTCTCTACGGTGGACCTCAAATCCGCCTACCATCAGCTCCCCATCCGCGCGAGTGACCAAATGTACACTGCGTTCAAAGCGGATGGGCGACTCTACCATTTTTTCAGGGTTCCCTTCGGTGTCACAAACGGGGTTTAGGTCTTCCAACGAGAGATGGACCGAATGGTCGACCAATACAGTTTACGGGCAACCTTCCCGTATCTTGATAACGTCACCATCTGCGGCCACAATCAGCACGACCACGACGCCAACCTCTGAAAATTCCTCCGAACCGCGAAACTCCTTAACCTGACGTACAATAAGGACAAATGCGTGTTTAGCACCGACCGTCTAGCCATCCTCGGCTACGTAGTGCGTAACGGAGTGATAGGCCCCGACCCGGAACGCATGCGCCCCCTGGTGGAGCTCCCCCTTCCCCACTCCCTCAAAGCCCTCAAGTGCAGTTTGGGCTTCTTTTCATATTACGCCCAGTGGGTCCCCAATTACACCGACAAAGCCCGTCCCCTCATCCAATCAGCCACGTTCCCCCTGTCGATGGAGGCCCGCCAGGCCTTTAGCCGCATCAAAGCGGATATCGCAAAGGCCACGATGCGCGCTATCGACGAGTCCCTCCCCTTCTAAGTCGAGAGCGACGCGTCCGATGTAGCTCTGGCAGCCACCCTCTATCAAGCGGGCAAACCCGTGGCCTTCTTCTCCCATACCCTCCACGCTTCCGAAATCCGCCACTCTTCGGTCGAGAAGGAAGCACAGGCCATAGTAGAAGCTGTGCGACATTGGAGGCACTATCTAGCCGGCAGGAGGTTCACCCTCCTCACAGACCAACGGTCAGTGGCCTTCATGTTCGACAACGCATAGAGGGGCAAGATAAAGAACAACAAGATCTTGCGGTGGAGGATCGAACTGTCCACCTACAACTACGACATCTTGTATCGTCCAGGGAAGCTAAACAAGCCTCCAAATGCCCTGTCCCACGACGCACAGGTGAACTGCCTTCGGACCCTCCATGCGGACCTCTGCCACCCGGGGGTCACCCGCTTCTTCCACTTTATAAAGACCCGCAACCTGCCCTACTCCATCAAGAAGGTCAGGACAGTAACTAGGGAATGCCACATCTGCGCGGAGTGCAAACCGCACTTCTACCGCCCCAAACAAGCGCGTCTGATAAAGGCTTCCCGCCCTTTGAATGTCTCAGCATGGACTTCAAAGGTCCCTCCCCTCTACCAACCGCAACACGTACTTCCTCAACGTGATTGACGAGTACTCCCGCTTCCCGTTCGCCATCCCCTGCCTCGTCATGACCACAACCACCATCATCAAAGCCCTACACACCATTTTCTCCCTGTTCGGACTCCCCGCTTACATTCGTAGCGATAGGGGGTCCTCCTTTATGAGTGACGAGCTGCGTCAATTCCTGCTCAGCAGGGGCATCGCCTCCAGCAGGACGACCAATTACAACCCCAGGGGTAACGGACAGGTCGAGAGGGAGAACGGTACGGTCTGGAAGACCGTCCTGCTGACCCTTCGGTCCAGAAATCTCCCAGTCTCCCACTAGCAAGAGGTCCTCCCAGACGCCCTCCATTCTATCCGGTCACGTTTCTGTACATCCACTAACCAAACGCCTCATGAACGCCTTCTTGTTTTTCCCAGGACGTCTTCATCAGGGACCCCACTTCCAACCTCGCTGGCTACCCCTGGGCCCATCCTGCTCCGGAAACATGTGCGGGTGCACAAGTCGGACCCGTTGGTCGAAAGAGTCCAGCTACTCCACGCGAACCCGCAGTACGCGTATGTGGAGTATCCCGACGGCCGACAGGACACGGTCTCCCTATGGGACCTGGCACCCGCCGGATCCCGGCCACCCCCCCCCCCCCCCCCGGCGCCAGCCCCCCCACCACCCCACCGACATCTTTACATGCCCCCGGTTCCCTTCTCAACAAGGGTGAATGTGGTAGTATGACTAGGGGTATTACGGTACCTGGGAGTGTGAGCTGCCATTGGTGCAGAGGACTCGCTGCCCATTGGCCTAGGTATCGTGTGCCTCTCAGTCCGATTGGCTAAGAGGAAGGTAGCTCCGCCTACGAGGCGGGGTATAAGAACCCGTGCGCCCCGGCAGCCAGACATTCTTTTGTACGTCTGCTGCCGGGTTCACTTCTTGCTAATTAAAGCTTTTCGTTCGGACTTCATCTACGTTTCATGTCCATTGATTGTGCATCAGTATCCACTTCCATACTTGGAGACTTCCCATTTACACGGAGTGTATTCGGTAAAGGGTCTGGTTTGACTGCTTTAAGATAAAAAAGAGACTAACTGCGGGATTCTCCCTCCGTTCACAGCAGTGGAGTTCTCCGGTCCCGCTGCTGTGAGTGGGATATTTGGCTGAGCACCAAATTTCCCGTCTTCACCAGCAACAGGTTCGGGCGGACTCACAACAGAGAATTCTGGCCTAATATTAGAATCAATGCTGTCTCGCTCGTTCACATTGTGTACTTGTAGCATCTTGACTGATTGGTTACTGGGCACCGGTTAACGTCGCTCTGCACTGTTTTGTCAAATGTGCTCTTTTATGACGATAATGACACTCATGGCTGGATTCTCTGGGCGGGATTCTCCAGTCTCCGACGCCGAGATCACATTCGCCGATCAGCTGGAGAATCCACGTTGGCGCCAAAATCTGGGGCGGCGACGCTTTTGTGATACTCCATTCCCTCGCAAACGGCATACTCTAGAATGGGTCGAGTTCCCGACAGTGGCGGTCGCATGTGGTGTTCATTTTTGGGAACTCGGCGTGGCGGCTGCGGACTAGGTCCAGTGGCGCCACAGTCGGTGTGGGGGTGGGGGGGGGGGGAGCCAGGTGGTAACACCTCTTTGAGCCGACAAGTTAGATGCCACATTTGGAAGGTGGAAGGAGAAGGGGCTGAAGAGTGTGAGTGATTTATTCTTGGAAAGGTGGTTTGCCAGCCTGGAGGAGTTGAAATAGAAAGTTAGGTGAAGTAAACGGCAAAGGGGAGTCCGAAGAGTTAAAAGAACGATGTTTATTCAGCACAACAGCAGTATTTACACAGAGCCCAGTTACAAATCTCAGGGACCCACTCCTTTCTGTCAGCTGCAACAGGAGCTGACTGTGAGATTAATACCTGTTAATGTCTAGTCCAATCAGCACTGGGGAACATTCATCTCCAGCTGGAGGAGTGCCATGCAAGGCTGTAACACCCCACTCCGCCAAAGTCTGAAAGTTCGTTCAAAAACGACCATAGAGGTGAGGACAAAAAGAATTAAGGAGCTTTTCATTAAAAAAAGGCTAAAGGGCCGGATTGTACATTCCCGAGACTATGCATTGGCGCCAACGCAGTTTTCCTGGAGATCCAGGACAGTAAAACTGGCACGGCTCCTTGACCAATTCAGCGACTTGTGAGGGCTAGCATCAGCGCTATGTGGAACACAATCGATTCCAATGAGAAACTGTGCAGGATTCGCCGGTTTGCGATTGACACTCAGGAGGCTGACAAACTGCAACCACATATACACACTGCACTCCCCACACACACCATCCCAGCCAACAAGATGGCAACGAGGAGAGTGGCTCCATGCTTCACCGAACTGGAGACTCTCCTGGATGCAGTGGAGGAGAGGTGGGTGACCCTGTCCCTCAGCCTAGGAAGGAGGCTGCCAGCCGCCGCCATTCACCCTGCCTGGGTGCAGGTGGCAGAGGCGGTCAGCACCACCAACAACACGGGGGTAGGCGTGTGGGGGGGGGTGGTGGTGTTGGCATGAGGGTGGTGTGGGGGTGAGGGTGGTGGAGGGGGTTGGAGGGGGGGGGGTTGACACACCTGCCACGGGAAACCACAACTAACCACAACGTGGTCGAACTCCACTCCAGTGACCTCCCACTGCTCCAGGATACTGACCACGCCCAGGGCCCTCTGCTCTGTCACAGTCAGGGGCTGCAGGTCTGGTGTCCCCCCTGCAGTCTTCTCCCACATGTGTACGGTATGTGGGGCAGGGTGGGGTTCGGCCGTCCTCCTGGTGGGGGGGGGGGTTACGGGTATGTGGGATGGGTGCTGGTGCCAGGGGAACACAGCTGACTACTCACCCTGGTCGCCCTGAGGAGGTTGTGCAGTTTTTGTGGGCACTGCTGGTGCATCTGGATGGTGTTACCCACGGTGCTCGCGGCCATTCTCCGTCTGTATCTGCAGGTAAAGCCGGGCTTTACGTGGCTAAGCTGCTAGCCCTCACGGGGTGGAGTTTCGGTGCGGGGCGGCACAGACTTTATGGTCGTAAGACCAGATGCTTCCTCCAGACACAGGGCTGGATTTTCCGATTCTGGGGCTATGTCCCACGCCAGCATGGGAACGGTGCTGGCTCAAAACGGCTACCGATTCCCCGTTTTGCTGGGGACCAGCACGCCGGTAGCATAGAGCACCTGGCTCCAGCTGACGGTATGCCCCGGAGAATTGCCGGGTCCGTGGCCACATGCATTCGCATGGCGGCGGCCTGCAGCGGTCACGCCGTGCTACATGGCGCCTGCCGCTCGCGGACCCGGCCGGCAAAATAGTCCCCCCCCCCCCCCGTCGACCAACTCATGCGTCCCGGACCGCCACCCCCCCCCCCCCCCACAGTAACCCCAGCTCCAAACAATGGCCCCCCCCTGCCCGCGGGTTGGCCTCCATACGACTGTGGCAACGCTGGACTGAGTTCACAGCCGCCACGCCGAGTTCCCGACGGGTGAGATCACACGTGTCCCATGCCGTCGGGAGCTCGGCTGGTCGGGGGCGGAGCATCGGGTGCGGGCCTCAGGCAATGGCCTGTGGCCGTCAATACGTGGCGCCTTCGGAGGGGGTGGAGCATCGCGAAAGCGGTGCCGTTCTCGATTTGATCGGGAAATCGGATTCTCCGGCCGGTCGCCGAACGCGATTTTGATGCCGGCGACCAGAGAATCCAGCCCATAGCCTCAAAATCGGAGAATTCAGCTCTTAGTCTCAAGAATGGTGAATTCCGTCCCTGATTTCTACCAAGTTAATAGTTGCAATGAACAGGGAAATTGCCAAATTACCTTATTCACCCAATTGGACCTGCATATTCAGTGCACGTTCAAGGTATTTAGATTTAGTTTGAAGTTACATGTAGACTTTTATTTATCTTTGTGTGCAATTACAGGCATCGGTGATCAAATAGTCTGTGGAATACACAAAGTTCAGTCAGAACCTTAGAAATTTTCATCTGACTCAAATACTGAAGGTTGTAACATTAGACTGATGTTCTGAAGGTTTCAGTGAGTTGGGATAGAATTTCAGAAGAGTTTCATCTTCTTTGCATCTCCAGGATCTATATTTCTACTTTATTGAAATGTTTTGAGGTGGTGGAACACAAAAATATTTGTAACCATTCCAGCAGCATATTTACATGATGAAACATTTTCTCATTAAAAGGTTTATGGAAAATTGACTGAATTTAACTGTCAAATACGATGAAATGTGGCCAGCTAAGGGTCTCATCCTGCTCCAGCTGCTATTCTACCAGTGGCAGGGATGGACCAAGGAGACTGCTGGGTAAGTGGGTAAAGTAAAGTCACTATAGTCCCAGGTGACCATAGGCTGCTTTCCCCTTTAAGGAGGAGAGCTGACGTGAAGTAATTTAACCTGAGGGTCACCACACCTCTGGTGAGGCACAAGGTTGAGAAGGCGGGGCCTTCGAGAATAACCTCAGCCAGTACGGGAATTGAACCCGGGCTGTTGGCCTTGCTCTGCATCACAAACCAGCTGTTCAGCCAACTGAGCTAAACCAGCACCCAGGCACCACATCAAGGGTCATCCCCGCTGAAAGAGCAGCATCTGCCCTTCACAATGACAGCCACAAGGGCCTACTGGACTGACCTCAGTGAGCCTTCCCCCCTCACTTTTTTGAATCTTCTTCATCACTGCTCCTTAGCCAACCACAGTTCCAGCTGTGGTCACTATTCCCATTGGTCATCAGCTCTTAGAGGTGGGATCTTCACCATTAAAGGCACAAAAGCCCCAACAGCAGGAAATTAACTACCTGATTGGCAGATATCCCCATCAGGGCTGTCGTGAACAGCTGGATGCTGATTCCTATTGATGGCGCCATTGACACAGGTATTAAATTCAGTCCAACTTCTCAGGTCAATGACATTTCACCTGAACTGATTGAACCGAAGTAAGATCAAAATCAAATATTTGCCTTTAATATTTGCCTTTGACTCAAAGTTAGGACCAAGTGGAATTTTTAGAACAGAAAATGACCATTTGGCCTAATCAAGCCCGTCTCATTTATGGATGAATAATTTAAACGTCCTTTGATATGATTAGAGGATAACACCAAGTTATTTAAAACACATCTTCAAAATGTCAAAATATCCTCAGTTACTAACAAATTCATATGTTGTTCTACAAGGGCAGGAATTAGTCAAGTAAGTGAGTCAGTAAGCCTGGCTTCCCGTCAGAATTGGAAAATAAGTGCATGAGCCCTTTGGGTTGTACCAATGAAATCGACAAGAATAGATAGGATTGTTTCCCCTTTTCCTGGAAATCTTGTGTGATCGTTTTGAGTGTCGGTACAAAGTTGACCAGCATTTATGAACCATGTTGTTTTTGTTCTTCATTGAGTGTAGTTGGTCTCAGAGACACATATGAAAGAAAAACTCATGTGTAGCATCTTTCACAACCTAAATACATTCAAAAGCACTTTAATGCCAATTGAAGCACAGTTTGAAGCGTAGACTCTGTTCTATTGTAAAAAGAAAATGCAGCAGACAGTTCTACAGAACAAACTCCCCAAAACAGCAATGTAATAATGACCGTGATCATCTGTTTCATTCACACTGAGTGAGGGGTTCGAACATCAGGAACAACATCTCTGTTAATGACGTGGCATCTTTTATATCCTCCTGAGAAGGCACAAAGAGCTTCAGTTTTGTGTCTAACCTGAAGAGAGCAACAACTAACAGTGGAACTGTGGTGAATTATAAATACTAATAATCCACACTGTATTGTACAACATGTGTTGAGCCTGTATATTGTATTGGATCACGTGTAGTTGCGCGGCTCTACCCATAGGGGGAGATGAGGAGCTTGTACTGGGCTCCACCCTTGGCTCCGCCCATGGCTCCACCCATGGCTCCTCCCCTAACCGGAAGTATAAAGGTTGATGCTGAGAGCCTGCCTGCCAGTTCATCTGTTGTAAGACGATTAAAACCACTGTTCACTTCTAACCACGTGTCGCGTGAATTGATGGTCTCATCAATTTAATCGTCTTAAGAAACAGTAAGGAACGACTATGGAATCAGCCCTCAAACCTGATCGACTGGAATTCGACCAACAGGATGCAGAGGCGAAAGTAATCTTTTCACACTGGCTCTGATGTTTTAAGGCCTACCTGGCTGAAGCAAGCACCACAGAAACGACGGAGGAGCAGAAACTCAGCCTACTGCTCGCAAGGGTGAGCCATTGTATATCTACTCAGTTAAATTGTACAGAGGCCCTGGCCCTACTCGACAGAATGTATGTGAGGCCCGTCAATGAGGTCTACGCGCACCATATTTTTACTACTCGCCGCCAGCGCCGCACAGAATCGCTAGAAGAATTTCTAAGAGACTTAAAAGCCTTATCCCGGGACTGTAATTACAAGGCAGTAAATGCTGCTGAACATAGGGAAATTGCTGTCCGCGATGTCTTTGTTGCAGGCCTCAGATCCAATTACGTGCGCCAGCGACTGAGAAGGGGGCCCAAAATTTAGAAGACACTGTTGAACTCGCTACTACTATGGAGGTCTCGTTTAGCAGCCTCACCTCGTTTCCTGCGGACTCCGCGACGCCGTCATGGGCCCTCGACCAGCGACTGCCCCAGGCCTGCGCCGCGCGGCCACCCAGCCACTATGCTGCCCCAGCCTGCCACTTTTGTGGCCAGCCCAAGCACCCGCAGCAGCACTGCCCGGCCCGCAACGCGATGTGCAGCAGCTGCGGTCGCAAAGGACACTATGCCAAAGTGTGTCTGACGAAGAAAGCCCCAGCCACTAACCCTCCCGCGGCTCAAAGCATTTGTTCTCTGAATTCGTAGGCCCGCAGGCCCCGTAACGCCTGTACTCCGACTCCG
The DNA here is from genome assembly GCF_902713615.1 of Scyliorhinus canicula. NCBI lineage: Eukaryota > Metazoa > Chordata > Chondrichthyes > Carcharhiniformes > Scyliorhinidae > Scyliorhinus > Scyliorhinus canicula. The sequence continues at coordinate 98,701,608 of NC_052146.1, read as the reverse complement.
CCCCCACCCACCACGTGCGACCCATGGGGGCCGCCATCTTGGCGGACCCCCACCACGCAGCCGACCACGTGCGACTCATGGGGGCCGCCATCTTGGACGCCATCTTCCTCGCCGCCCACCACGTGCGATCCACGGGGCTGGCCATCTTGGGCCCCATCCTCTCCAAATTCAGAAAATCTGATCGAAGACTGCGACCTCAGCGGGCATTCACCACGGGGCCACCCCAACACAGCGGACTGAGCCGCCGACTACCCGCAACTCCCGCAAGTACCCCGCAAGTAGGGGCAGCAGGGTAGCATGGTGGTTAGCATAAATGCTTCACAGCTCCAGGGTCCCAGGTTCGATTCCCGGCTGGGTCACTGTCTGTGTGGAGTCTGCACGTCCTCCCCCTGTGTGCGTGGGTTTCCTCCGGGTGCTCCGGTTTCCTCCCACAGTCCAAAGATGTGCGGGTTAGGTGGATTGGCCATGCTAAATTGCCCGTAGTGTCCTAATAAAAGTAGAGTTAAGGGGGAGGTTGTTGGGTTACGGGTATAGGGTGGATACGTGGGTTTGAGTAGGGTGATCATGGCTCGGCACAACATTGAGGGCCGAAGGGCCTGTTCTGTGCTGTACTGTTCTATGTTCTATGTTCTATAACTCGGCGCAGTCACGTTGGACCAGTCGCGTCCAAAACACCTCCGCAACTCAATGACGACCGTTCAAGTCAACGGGTACAGTACACCGTGTCTCTTCGACTCCGGGAGCACCGAGAGCTTCGTACACCCAGATCTGGTAAGACGCTGTTCGCTCCCTGTTTTTCCTGCATGGCAAACTATCTCCCTCGCTTCGGGCTCACACTCTGTTCACATCCAAGGGCGCACTATCACGACTCTAATGATCCAAGGCGCTAGTTACTCTAATTTTCAACTATACGTCCTGCCCGAACTCTGCGCCCCACTCTTACTGGGACTCGATTTTCAGTGCAACCTCGAGAGTCTCACCCTCAGCTTCGGCGGACCCCTACCCCCTCTCACCATCTGCAGCCTAGCCACGCTGCGAATCTCCCCCCCTCCTCTCTTTGCCAATCTCACTCTGGACTGTAAACCTGTAGCCTCCCGCAGTAGGCGGTACAGCCTACAGGACAGGGTGTTTATGAGAACCGAGGTCCGGAGGCTCCTACGTGAGAGGATCATAGAGGCCAGTAACAGCCCCTGGAGAGCTCAGGTTGTGGTCGTCAAGACCGGGGAAAAATTCCGCATGGTTGTCGACTACAGTCAGACCATAAATAGATTTACGCTCCTCGACGTGTATCCCCTCCCCAGGATTGCAGACATGGTAAACCAGATTGCCCAGTACCGTCTCTTTTCCACGGTGGATCTGAAGTCTGCATACCACCAGCTCCCAATTCGCCCGGAGGACCGCCACTACACGGCTTTCGAGGCCGATGGCTGCCTCTTCCACTTCCTCCACGTTCCCTTTGGCGTCACGAATGAGGTCTCGGTGTTCCAACGAGCAATGGACTGAATGGTGGACCAGTACGGACTGCGGGCCACTTTTCCGTACTTGGATAACGTCGCCATCTGCAGCTATGACCAGCAGGACGACGATGCCAACCTCAATCGATTTCTCCAGACGGCCCTGAAGCTCAATCTCACTTACAACAAGGAGAAATGCGTTTTCCGCACGACCAGACTAGCCATCCTCGGCTATGTCGTGGAAAACGGAGTCCTGGGCCCCGACCCGGATCGTATGCGCCCCCTCTTAGAACTCCCTCTCCCTCATTGTCCCAGGGCCCTCAAACGGTGTCTGGGATTCTTTTCATATTATGCCCAGTTGGTCCCTCAATATGTGGACAAAGCCCGCCCACTCTTTAAGGTCACATTTTTTCCCCTGTCAGCTGAGTCTCGCCAGGCCTTCAACTGCATCAAGGAGGACATCGCGAAGGCGGCCATGCGGGCGGTGGATGAAGCCGTCCCCTTTCAGGTTGAGAGCGATGACTCAGAGGTAGCTCTTGCAGCCACATTAAATCAGGCAGGGAGACCAGTCGCATTTTTCTCCCGAACCCTCTCCGCTTCGGAACTTCGACACTCCTCGGTCGAAAAAGAAGCACAGGCCATTGTGGAGGCTATACGTCACTGGAAGCACTACCTCACAGGTAGGAGGTTCACCCTCATCACCGACCAAAGATCGGTTGCCTTCATGTTTGACAACTCGCAAGTGGCAAAATGAAAAATGGTAAAATTCTGAGGTGGAGGATCGAGCTCTCCACATACAAATACGATATTATGTATCGACCGGGGAAGCTCAACGAGCCCCCAGATGCCCTGTCTCGCGGCACGTGCGCCAGCACGCAGAGCGACCGCTTAAAAGCCATCCACAATGACCTTTGCCACCCGGGGGTCACCCGGCTCGCCCATTACATTAAAGCCCGAAATCTGCCTTTCTCCACTGAGGTAAAAGCCGTCACCAGGGATTGCCCGATCTGCATGGAGTGTAAACTGCAGTTCTACAGACCAGACAGGGCCCACCTGGTCAAGGCTTCTAGGCCCTTTGAACGCCTCGCTATCGATTTCAAAGGGCCACTCCCCTCGACTAACCGGAATGTGTACTTCCTGAATGTCATCGACGAGTTCTCCCGATTCCATTTTGCTATCCCGTGCCCCGATATGACCTCCCACACAGTCATTAGGGCCCTGCATAGTATCTTCACCCTGTTTGGTTTCCCCAGCTACGTACACAGCGACCGGGGTTCATCCTGTATGAGCGACGAGCTGCGTCAGTACCTGCTCGACAAGGGCATCGCCTCGAGCAGGACTACCAGTTATAACCGCAAGGGGAACGGGCAGGTGTAGAGGGAGAATGCGACGGTCTGGAAGACCGTCCTACTGACCCTCCGGTCCAGGAATCTCCTGATCTCCCATTGGCAGGAAGTCCTCCCAGACGCGTTCCACGCTATTAGGTCCCTCTTATGTACCGCCACCAACCAGACCCCTCACGAGCGGCTCTTTATTTTTTCCAGGGGCACTACCACGAGGGCTTCGCTCCCGGCATGGTTGAAGACACCGGGCCCAGTGCTCCTCCGGAAGCACGTCAGGGCACACAAAACTGACCCACTCATAGAAAAAGTGCTTCTACTACACTCAAACCCCTAATACGCCTTCATAGAGTACCCTGACGGCCGTCAGGACACCGTATTCCTCCGGGACCTAGCGCCTGCAGGATCAAACCCCACCACTACCACCGCCGAGGTACCCCTCACACTACATCCCACCCAACTCGCCGCGCCCCACGCCCCCGCGCCTACCAGTTCGCTACACATGTTCCGTGCACCCGCACCCGCAAGCTTCCAGCTCCCCCACTCCCCAGTCGAACAAGACGGTAACGAAGCTCAGACAGAATCACCCCCGGAGTCAACCATCGTACCCCAACCGACCGTGATCATCCAGCCACCAGAAGGGGCTGCAAACCCAGTGCTCCGCCGATCTCAACGGACAACTTGACCACCGGACAGACTCAATCTGTAAACCATCACCCCTCCCGGACTTGATTTTTTTTACAGGGGGTGAATGTGGTGAATTGTAAATACTAATAATCCACACTGTATTGTACAACATGTGTTGAGCCTGTATATTGTGTAGTTGCGCGGCTCTACCCATAGGGGAGATGAGGAGCTTGTACTGGTCTCCACCCTTGGCTCCGCACATGGCTCCACCCATGGCTCCTCCCCCTAACCGGAAGTATAAAGGTTGATGCTGAGAGCCTGCCTGCCAGTTCATCTGGAGTTCATCTCGTCACAGGCAGGCTCTGCTGTAAGACGATTAAAACCACTGTTCACTTCTAACCACGTGTCGCGTGAATTGATGGTCTCATCAGGAACATTCCCTCTGTGCGGCATTAGAACGCCCGGCTAGATTTTAATGCTCATGTTTCTGGAGTGAAACTTAAACCCACAACCTTCTGGCTCAGAGGTAAGAGTGGTATTCGAAGGGGCACAGCTGACATGTCTGCAACAGGTAACTCCCAAGGCATTTGGAAAGATGCATTTTTCGGTGGGTGGGGGAGGCCCAAACTCTCCCCCCCCCCCCCCACTCACCAGGGGCTACAGGGTGGAGTGCACACATTTCCTGCAACAGGTGCCAGTAACTTGTGATAAACAATGCTTCATAGGCCTAATCTTTATTGATTTCTGTCAACAGCTTCCTGAGAGAAACCGAGGGCAGGATTTTCTGTTTGCCGACGTCGAAATTGCGGTACGCCGAAAATGGCGTAAATTGCTTCACTCGTCGCATGGGATACATTCGGCATATCATTAGCGGGCCTGACACCCTATTCTCTGTGGCCTCTGAGATACACCGCATCGGAAGGGCCGAGTTCCCGATGGGGTGGTTCACCTAGAACATAGAACGTAGACCAGTACAGCACAGCACAGGTCCTTCAGCCCACGCTGTCGTGCGGACCATTTATCCTAATCTAAGATCAACCTAACCTACACCCTTCAATTTACTGCTGTCTATATGCCTGTCTAAGAGTCGCTTAAATGCCCCTCATGACTCTGACACCATCACCTCTGCTGGCAGTGCATTCCATACACCCACCATTCTCTCTGTAAAGAACCTACCTCTGACATCTCCCCTATACCTTCCTCCAATCACCTTAAAATTATGTCCCCTCGTGACAGCCATTTCTGTCCTGGGGAAAAATCTCTGGCTATCTACGCTATCCATGCCTCTCATCACCTTGTACACCTCTATCAAGTCACTTCTCTTCCTTCTTCGCACCAGTGAGAAAAGCCTTAACTCCCTCAACCTTTCTTCATAAGATATGCCCTCCAGTCCAGGCAGCATCCTGGTAAATCTCCTCTGACCCTCTCCAAAGCATCCACATCCTTCCTATAATGAGGCGAGCAGAACTCAACACAATATTCCAAGTGTGGGCCAACCAGGGTTTTATAAAGCTGCAGCAAAACCTCGCGGCTCTTAAACTCAGTCCCCCTGTTAATGAAAGCCAACACACCATACGCCTTCTTAGTAACCCTATCAACCTGGGTGTCAACTTTGAGGAATCTATATACGTGGACCCCAAGATCCCTCTGTTCCTCCATACTTCCAAGAATCCTGCCTTTAACCCTGTATTCAGCATTCAAATTCGACCTTCCAAAATGAATCACTTCACATTTATCAAGGTTGAACTCCATCTGCCACTTTTCAGCCCAGCTCTGCATCCTGTCAATGTTCTGTTGTAACCTGCAACAACCCTCAACACTATCTACAACTCCCCCAACCTTTGTGTCATTGGCAAACTTACAAACCCACCCTTCCACTTCCTCATCCAAGTCATTTATAAAAACCACAAAGAGCAGAGGTTCCAGAACAGATCCCTGCGGGACACCACTGGTCACCGACCTCCAGGCGGAATACTTTCCATCCACTACCACTCGCTGTCTTCTTTCAGTCAGCCAATTCTGTATCCAGACAGCCAAGTTTCCCTGTATTCCATTTCCCCTAACTTTCTGAATGAGTCTACCATGGGGAACCTTATCAAATGCCTTACTGAAATCCAAATATACCACATCCACTGCCCGACCTTCATCAATGTGTATTCGTCACATCCTCAAAGAATTCAATGAGGCTTGTGAGGCAAGACCTGCCCCTCACAAAGCCATGCTGACTATCTTTAATCAAACTATGTTTTTCTAAATAATCATAAATCCTATCTCTCAGAAATCTTTCCAATATTTTGCTCACCACAGACGTAAGACTGATGGGGCTGTAATTCCCAGGGATTTCCCTCTTCTCTTTCTTGCACAGGGGAACAACAATCGCCTCCCTCCAATCATCTGGTACTACACCAATAAAGAGTGAGGACGCAAAGATCATCGCCAATGGCGCAGCAATCTCCTCCCTTGCTTCCCATAGTAACCTTGGGTATATCCCATCGGGCCCAGGGGACTGATCTATCCTGATGCTTTTCAAAATCTCCAGCACATCCTCCTTCTTAATATCAACCTGTTTGAGTCTATTAACCTGGTTCACACTTTTCTCATGGTCAACAAGGTCTCTCTCTCTCTAATGAATACTGAAGCAAAGTATTCATTTAGGGCCGCCCCCATCTCTTCAGAGTCTAGGCACAAGTTCCCTCCACTATCCCTGATTGGCCCTACCCTCACTCTGATCATCCTCTTATTTCTCACATAAGTGTAGAATGCCTTGGGGTTTTCCCTAATCCTTCCCGCCAGGGCTTTTTCATGCCCTCTTCTAGCTCTCCTCAGTCCATTTTTAAGATCCTCCCTGGCTATCCTGTAACCCTCTAGAGCCGAGTCAGATCCTTGCTTCCTCAACTTTACGTAAGCTTCCTCCTTCCTCTTGACTAGAAGCTCCACTCCTCTTGTCATCCAAGTAAGGCTCCTTCACCTTACCATTCCTTCCTCGTCTCAGTGGGACAAAGAAATTCAGCACTCGCAGCAAGTGCTCCTTAAACAATCCCTGCATTACTACTTGTGGTTTCAAAAGTTGGGAACTTGCCGCCTTGGCTGCTGAGCGAGAGAGAGGAGTTAGGAAATGGCGTCGAGTGACTGAGGGCTGCTGGCCCGGACAGTGGCCGTGCAGGCATCGACCAGGCGGGGGCCCTGCTAGTACTGGGGAAGGAGGTAGGGGAGGGGGCAAACAGGCCGTGCAGCTGGGGTGCCACCTCACAGGGCTGGGGTGGTGTCTGGGCACCGGTCGCACCCGCAGACAAGCCACATTGGCCCCTTGTTCCACACAGTGGCACCGGATGTATGGGTGCGTCCACCCCCGCACCCCACCACAGTGCGCCCCCCCCCCGTCCCTGAACACCCCTCCCAACCAGCCGCCACCCACCGACGGACCACCCAGGACCACGCCCACAGTAGCCCCCAGTGAGGGCAGTGCCAGCCAATAGTAACCCTGTCAGCAGGGACATGTGCTAGGACCAGGGGCCCCACGGTGCCAGATAGCGATGGGTCAGGGGTGCGGGGATGGGTGAGGAACATGCGTGGGCAGGACCCACAGTGCCAACCGTGGCCACCATGTAGCCCATAGAAACTGGCTGGCCATGGAAGTATGCGCAATGCTAACATATTGGCCTTCAATGCTGCCCGCCGTGGCCATGGTCGCAGCTCTGCGAGATGCCCTGCGGCCCATGAGTGGGGGCCGCTCGGAGAGGAGGGGGAAGCTGCAGCAGGAGATCAGGCAGCAACAGAGCGGGCAGCAGAGAAACGGGCTGCAGAGGACCGGGCAGCAGAGGAACGGGCTGCAGTGGACCGTGCTGCAGAGGAACGGCCTGCAGAGAACCAGGCTGCAGAGGACCGTGCTGCAGAGGACCAGGCTGCAGAGGAACAGGCTGCAGAGGAACAGGCTGCAGAGGACCAGGCTGCAGAGCAACGGCCTGCAGAAAACCAGGCTGCAGAGGAACGGGCTTCAGAGGAACAGGCTGCAGAGGAACGGGCTGCAGAGGACCAGGCTGCAGAGGACCAGGCTGCAGAGGAACGGGCTGCAGAGGACCGGGCTGCAGAGGACCCGGCTGCAGAGGACCGGGCTGCAGAGGACCGGGCTGCAGAGGAACAGGCTGCAGAGTACCGGGCTTTAGAGGACCGGGCTGCAGAGGACTGTGCTGCAGAGGACCGTGCTGCAGAGGACCAGGCTGCAGAGGACCAGGCTGCAGAGGACCAGGCTGCAGAGGAACGGCCTGCAGAAAACCAGGCTGCAGAGGAACGGGCTTCAGAGGAACAGGCTGCAGAGGAACGGGCTGCGGAGGACCAGGCTGCAGAGGACCAGGCTGCAGAGGAACGGGCTGCAGAGGACCGGGCTGCAGAGGACCCGGCTGCAGAGGACCGGGCTGCAGAGGACCGGGCTGCAGAGGAACAGGCTGCAGAGGAACAGGCTGCAGAGTACCGGGCTTTAGAGGACCGGGCTGCAGAGGACTGTGCTGCAGAAGAGCATGCTGCAGAGGAACATGCTGCAGAGGAGCATGCTGCAGAGGACCGTGCTGCAGAGGACCGGGCTGCAGAGGACCGGGCTGCAGAGGAACGGGCTGCAGAGGACCGTGCTGCCGAGGACCGTGCTGCAGAGGAAAGGGCTGCAGAGGAACGGGCTGCAGAGGAAAGGGCTGCAGAGGAACGGGCTGCAGAGAACCGGGCTGCAGAGGAACGGGCTGCAGAGGACCGTGCTGCAGAGGAACGGGCTGCAGAGGACCAGGCTGCAGAGGAACGGGCTGCAGAGGAACGGGCTTCAGAGGACCGGGCTGCAGAGGACCGGGCTGCAGAGTACCGGGCTGCAGAGTACCGGGCTGCAGAGGACCGGGCTGCAGAGGAACGGCTTCAGAGGACCGGGCTGCAGAGGACCATGCTGCAGAGGACCGTGCTGCAGAGGAACGGGCTGCAGAGGAACGGGCTTCAGAGGACCAGGCTGCAGAGGAACGGGCTGCAGAGGACCAGGCTGCAGAGGAACAGGCTGCAGAGGACCGTGCTGCAGAGGAACGGGCTGCAGAGGAACGGGCTGCAGAGGACCGTGCTGCAGAGGACCAGGCTGCAGAGGAACGGGCTGCAGAGGACCGTGCTGCAGAGGACCAGGCTGCAGAGGACCGTGCTGCAGAGGAACGGGCTGCAGAGGAACGGGCTGCAGAGGAACGGGCTGCAGAGGACCAGGCTGCAGAGGACCGGGCTGCAGAGGAACGGGCTGCAGAGGAACGGGCTGCAGAGGAACGGGCTACAGAGGTCCGTGCTGCAGAGTACCGGGCTGCAGAGTACCGGGCTGCAGAGGAGCGTGCTGCAGAGGACCGGGCTGCAGAGGACCAGGCTGCAGAGGACCAGGCTGCAGAGGAACGGGCTGCAGAGGACCAGGCTGCAGAGGACCGTGCTGCAGAGGAGCGTGCTGCCGAGGACCGTGCTGCAGAGGAATGGGCTGCAGAGGAACGGGCTTAAGAGGACCGGGCTGCAGAGTACTGGGCTGCAGAGGACCGTGCTGCAGAGGAACGGGCTGCAGAGGAACGGGCTGCAGAGGACCGTGCTGCAGAGGACCGTGCTGCAGAGGACCATGCTGCAGAGGAACGGGCTGCAGAGGAACGTGCTGCAGAGGACCGTGCTGCAGAGGACCATGCTGCAGAGGAACGGGCTGCGGAGGACCAGGCTGCAGAGGAACGGGCTGCAGAGGACCGTGCTGCAGAGGACCGTGCTGCAGAGGACCAGTCTGCAGAGGACCGTGCTGCAGAGGAACGGGCTGCAGAGCACCGTGCTGCAGAGGAACGGGCGGGCTGCAGAGGACCGGGCTGCAGAGGAACGGGCTGCAGAGGACCGTGCTGCAGAGAATCGGGCTGCAGAGGACCGGGCATTAGAGGAACAGGCTGCAGAGGACCAGGCTGCAGAGGACCGTGCTGCAGAGGACCAGGCTGCAGAGGACCGTGCTGCAGAGGACCGGGCTGCAGAGGACCGTGCTGCAGAGGACCGTGCTGCAGAAGAACGGGCTTCGGAGGAACGGGCTTCAGAGGAACGGGCTGCTGAGGGGCAGCTGGCGGCCGCACAGGCTGGAGGGCCGGCTGCCCAACAGGCCGAGGAGGAGGAGGTGCCAAGGAGTTGTCCCATGAGGGTTCGTGTGTACCGGCACCACCTGTCATTTGAGGATCTGCCGAACTGAGCATGCCGTCGGAGACTTTGGATGAGCAGAGGGACAGTGCGACACATCTGCCAGATAATGGCACACCTGGCACCGCAGGGATATGGGGGAAGACATCAGCCTCCGGTGACCGTCAAGGTGACGGTCGTTCTGAACTTCTATGCAACAGGGTCCTTCCAGCTGCTGAGTGGAGAACTGTCCAGCATCTCACAGGCACCGGCGCACAGATGCATCCGCGCTGTCACGGAAGCCCTATGTGCCCAGGTACCTCAATACATCCAGTTCCATGTGGACCAAGCCCACCAGGATGCCCGGGCAGCTGGGTTTGCTGCCATCACAGGGGTACCCCAGATCCAGGGGGCAATAGGCAGGATGCATGTCAACCTACGGGCTGCTGCGAATAACATGTTGCTCTACACTAACTGAAGGGGATTCCACTTGATGAACCCCCAGCTGGTCTATGACCATCAGCTACGCATCGTTCACCTCTGCGCCCAATACCAGGGTAACGTGTACAACTCCTTCATCCTGGTACACTCGGTGATTCCAACTGTGCCCTGCACCCATGCCAATCTAACTGGTGTCTAACTTTCTGGCCTTACGGACCCTAACACTATGCCTAGGTGGTTTCCCAGACGGTACAGTAGGAGTGAAGATGGGCTGCTGTGAGTCCTGCCCTGCGGACAAGGGTCCCCGATAGCATGCATCTCCTGGCATGACCCGGCCTAGATGAGCCTGGCAGCTGTTCGTGTGTCCCTGGTGTGTGATGCTGTCCTGTTCTGCCCGCTGTCCACCAGGTGCACCACAGACAGGAGAGGGTAGTCCGAGGTGCTGCGGTGTTCCAGCACCTCCCCTGCAGGAGACACCGGCATGGACACCAGAACCTCCTCTGCCCTCGGGGTGCCCGATGGCCCCCGGGCCACTCCAACAGATGGGGGTGCGAGCAGTGCCAGCCCCTGAGCAACCCCCCCGCCATTTGGCGCTGCCAGTCCTGGAGGCCCGCTCTGGCCTCCACCAGGGTCCGCACGCTCGTGGCCATGGAACAGAGGGAGTGGACCATCTCTGTCTGGGACTGCAGCACATCACACTGCGACTGTGCCACCACCCTGTGCGTCTGTGCCACATCAACTAGTGGGTTTGGGCCACCTCCCTCTGCGACTGGGCCACCTCCCTCTTGACTGGGCAACTTCCCTCTGGACTGGCACACCGCCCTCTGTGACTGGCACACCGCCCTCTGCGACTGGCACACCGCCCTCTGTGACTGGCACACCGCCCTCGGTGACTGGCACACTGCCCTCTGCGACTGGCACACCGCCCTCTGCGACTGGCACACCGCCCTCGGTGACTGGCACACTGCGCTCTGCGACTGGCACACTGCGCTCTGCGACTGGCACACCGCCCTCGGTGACTGGCACACCGCCCTCGGTGACTGGCACACCGCCCTCGGTGACTGGCACACCGCCCTCGGTGACTGGCACACTGCGCTCTGCGACTGGCACACTGCGCTCTGCGACTGGCACACCGCCCTCGGTGACTGGCACACTGCGCTCTGCGACTGGCACACTGCCCTCGATGACTGGCACACTGCGCTCTGCGACTGGCACACTGCCCTCGATGACTGGCACACTGCGCTCTGCGACTGGGCCACCTCCCTCTGCGACTGGGACACCGCCTTCTGCGACTGGGCCAGCGCTCTCTGGATTGGGCCAGCGCCCTCTGCGACTGGGCCAGCGCCCTCTGCGACTAGGCCACCTCCCTCTGCGACTGGGACATCTCCCTCTGCGACTAGGCCAGCGCTCTCTGGATTGGGCCACCTCCCTCTGCGACTGGGCCAGCGCCCTCTGCGACTAGGCCACCTCCCTCTGCGACTGGGGCACCTCCCTCTGCGACTGGGCCAGCTCCCTCTGCAACTGGGCCAGCTCCCTCTGCGACTGGGACACCTCCCTCTGTGACTGGGCCACCTCCCTCTGAGACTGGGCCACCTCCCTCTGAGACTGGGCCACCTCCCTCTGCGAATGGGCCAGCGCCCTATGTGACTAGGCCACCTCCCTGTGCGACTGGGACACCTCCCTCTGAGACTGGGCCACCTCCCTCTGCGACTGGGCCACCTTCCTCTCCTCTGCGACTGGGACACCGCCCTCTGCGGCTGGGCCAGTGCCCTCTGGATTGGGCCAGCGCCCTCTGGATTGGGCCATCTCCCTCTGCGACTGGGCCAGCTCCCTCTGCGACTGGGCCACCTCCCTCTGCGACTGGACCAGCGCCCTCTGCGACTGGGCCACCTCTCTCTGTGACTGGGCCAGCGCCCTTTGTGACTGGGCCACCTCCCTCTGAGACTGGGCCACCTCCCTCTGCGACTGGGCCACCTCCCTCTGAGACGGGGCTGGTGCCCTCTGCAACTGGGCCACCTCCCTCTGTGACTGGGCCACCTCCCTCTGTGACTGGGACACCTCCCTCTGCGACTGGGCCACTTTCCTCTGTGACTGGGCCACCTCCCTGTGCGACTGGGCCAGCGCCCTCCGGATTGGGCCACCTCCCTCTGCGACTGGGCCAGCTCCCTCTGCGACTGGGACATCTCCCTCTGTGACTGGGCCAGCGCCCTCTGGATTGGGCCACATCCCTCTGCGACTGGGGCACCTCCCTCTGCGACTGGGCCACCTCCCTCTGCGACTGGGCCACCTCCCTCTGCGACTGGGCCAGCTCCCTCTGCGACTGGGCCAGCTCCCTCTGCGACTGGGCGAGCTCCCTCTGCGACTGGGACACCTCCCTCTGTGACTGGGCCACCTCCCTCTGAGACTGGGCCACCTCCCTCTGAGACTGGGCCACCTCCCTCTGCGAATGGGCCAGCGCCCTACGTGACGAGGCCACCTCCCTCTGCGACTGGGCCACCTCCCTCTGCGACTGGGACACCTCCCTCTGAGACTGGGCCACCTCCCTCTGCGACTGGGCCACCTTCCTCTCCTTTGCGACTGGGACACCACCCTCTGCGACTGGGCCAGTGCCCTCTGGATTGGGCAGGCGCCCTCTGGATTGGGCCATCTCCCTCTGCGACTGGGCCAGCGCCCTCTGCGACTGGGCCAGCTCCCTCTGCGACTGGGCCACCTCCCTCTGCGACTGGACCAGCGCCCTCTGCGACTGGGCCACCTCTCTCTGTGACTGGGCCAGCGCCCTTTGTGACTGGGCCACCTCCCTCTGAGACTGGGCCACCTCCCTCTGCGACTGGGCCACCTCCCTCTGAGACGGGGCTGGTTCCCTCTGCAACTGGGCCACCTCCCTCTGTGACTGGGCCACCTCCCTCTGCGACTGGGCCACTTTCCTCTGTGACTGGGCCACCTCCCTGTGCGACTGGGCCAGCGCCCTCCGGATTGGGCCACCTCCCTCTGAGACTGGGCCAGCGCCCTCTGGATTGGGCCACATCCCTCTGCGACAGGGCCACCTCCCTCTGAGACTGGGCCACCTCCCTCTGCGACTGGGCCACCTCCCTCTGCGACTGGGCCAGCCCTCTCTGGATTGGGCCAGCGCCCTCTGGATTGGGCCACCTCCCTCTGCGACTGCGACACCTCCCTCTGCGACTGGGCCACCTCCCTCTGCGACTGGGCCAGCGCCCTCTGTGACTGGGCCAGCTCCCTCTGCGACTGGGCCACCTCCCTCGGCGACTGTGCCAGCGCCCTCTGTGACTGGGCCACCTCCCTCTGAGAGTGGGACACCTCCCTCTGAGACTGTGCACCTCCCTCTGAGACTGGGCCACCTCCCTCTGTGACTGGGCCACCTCCCTCTGAGCAGGGCCGGCTCAAGGCACCGGCAACTCGGGCAGTCGCCCGGGGCGCCATGAGCTAGGGGGCGCCAGACACGGGTCCCGCGCATGCGCAGTTGGGCCGGCGCCAACCAGCGCATGCGCGGTGGCCGCACTCCCCCAGTGTGGCCGCACTCCCCCAGGGTGGCCCCCCCCGGTCCGTCCCCTCGGTCCGCCCCCCCGCTCGGTCCCGTCCCCCCGCCCCCCCCTCGGGTCCGCCCGCCCCGCCCCCCCCTCGGGTCCGTCCGCCCCGCCCGCCCTGCCCCCCTCGGGTCCGCCCCCCCCGCCCCGCCTCGGGTCCGCCCCCCCCCGCCCCGCCCCCCCTCGGGTCCGCTTCCCCCGCCCTCCCCCTCGGGTCCCCCCCCCCGCCCTCCCCGGGTCCCCCCCCCCGCCCCCTCCCCTCGGGTCCCCCGCCCCCCCCCTCCCCTCGGGTCCCCCCCCGGTTCCCCCCCTCGCCCTCCCCTCGGGTCCCCCCCCCCCCCCCGGGGTGGTCCCCCCCCCCCCACCCTCTCCCTCGGGTCCCCCCTCCGCCCTCCCCTCGGGTCCCCCCCCGGGTCCCCCCCCGCCCTCCCTCGGGTCCCCCCCGGGGTCCGCCCCCCCCCCCTCGGCCCCCCCCCTCGGCCCCCCCCCTCTCAGCCCCCCCCCCTCTCGGCCCCCCCCCCCAAGGGCGCCGAAGTTCAGCTGCCCGGGGCGCCAGCAACCCTAGGGCCTGCGCTGCCTCTGAGACTGGGCCAGTGCCCTCTGCAACTGGGCCACCTCCCTCTGTGACTGGGCACCTCCCTCTGCGACTGGGACACCTCCCTCTTGACTGGGCCACTCCCTCTGAGAGTGGGACACCTCCCTCTGAGACTGTGCACCTCCCTCTGAGACTGGGCCACCTCCCTCTGCGACTGAGGCCACCTCCCTCTGAGACTGGGCCAGTGCCCTCTGCAACTGGGCCACTTCCCTCTGTGACTGGGCCACCTCCCTCTGCGACTGGGACACCTCCCTCTGTGACTGGGCCACCTCCCTCTGTGACTGGGCCACCTCCCTCTGCGACTGGGCCACCTCCCTCTGCGACTGGGCCACCTCCCTCTGCGACTGGGCCAGCGCCCTCTGTGACTGGGCCACCTCCCTCTGAGAGTGGGACACCTCCCTCTGAGACTGTGCACCTCCCTCTGAGACTGGGCCACCTCCCTCTGCGACTGGGCCACCTCCCTCTGAGACTGGGCCACCTCCCTCTGCGACTGGGCCACCTCCCTCTGTGACTGGGCCACCTCCCTCTGCGACTGGGACACCTCCCTCTGTGACTGGGCCACCTCCCTCTGTGACTGGGCCACCTCCCTCTGTGACTGGGCCACCTCCCTCTGCAACTGGGACACCTCCCTCTGTGACTGGGACACCTCCCTCTGTGACTGGGCCGCCTCCCTCTGCGACTGGGACACCTCCCTCTGAGACTGGGACACCTCCCTCTGTGACTGGGACACCTCCCTCTGAGACTGGGACACCTCCCTCTGAGACTGGGACACCTCCCTCTGAGACTGAGACACCTCCCTCTGAGACTGGGCCACCTCCCTCTGTGACTGGGCCACCTCCCTCTGTGACTGGGGCACCTCCCTCTGTGACTGGGACACCTCCCTCTGAGACTGGGACACCTCCCTCTGAGACTGGGACACCTCCCTCTGAGACTGGGCCACCTCCCTCTGCGACTGTGCCAGCGCCCTCTGTGACTGGGCCACCTCCCTCTGAGAGTGGGACACCTCCCTCTGAGACTGTGCACCTCCCTCTGAGACTGGGCCACCTCCCTCTGCGACTGGGCCACCTCCCTCTGAGACTGGGCCAGTGCCCTCTGCAACTGGGCCACCTCCCTCTGTGACTGGGCCACCTCCCTCTGCGACTGGGACACCTCCCTCTGTGACTGGGCCACCTCCCTCTGTGACTGGGCCACCTCCCTCTGTGACTGGGCCACCTCCCTCTGCAACTGGGACACCTCCCTCTGTGACTGGGACACCTCCCTCTGTGACTGGGCCGCCTCCCTCTGCGACTGGGACACCTCCCTCTGAGACTGGGACACCTCCCTCTGAGACTGGGCCACCTCCCTCTGCGACTGGGACACCTCCCTCTGAGACTGGGACACCTCCCTCTGCGACTGGGGCACCTCCCTCTGAGACTGAGACACCTCCCTCTGCGACTGGGACACCTCCCTCTGAGACTGGGCCACCTCCCTCTGCGACTGGGACACCTCCCTCTGAGACTGGGCCACCGCCCTCTGGATTGGGCCACCTCCCACTGAGACTGGGCCCCCGCCCTCTGAGACTGGGACACCTCCCTCTGAGACTGGGACA